>NW_020172446.1:2439638-2520482 GCF_003031525.2 Neophocaena asiaeorientalis asiaeorientalis
GGGCGGTTGCCCTCGTGGCCCCGCCGCCTCCCCCAGACTCGGTGTCCCTCGGCGGCTCCGAGCTCGTCCCGTCCCCTGGGAAACCGGGAGGGTGGGTGTGCGACAGGCGCCCGGAAACCCAGGGCTGCCCGAAGGCCCCGCCCCTGCTTGGAGGAGTCAGAGAGGAGGCCCGAGTCCCCGGACCAGCCGCGCCGGGGTCCAACAGCCTCGCTTCCAACCTCAGACCCCCAACCCCAAGGCCAGGCCCTCTCCGTTCACCGCGTCCTGTGTGCGTACCCAGCAGTGTCGAGAGCTCAGTATGTCCTAGGGGTTTCCTACATTAGCGCGTTGGATTGTTACACTCATCTCCGAGGAAGCTGAGGCTCAGAGAGGTTGAACTACTTACCCTAGGTCACACAGCCTCTGGGAGCCCGGGTCAGGATTCCTAGCCAGTCTGGAGCTGGATGGAGCTAGACTCCCTATTCTTACCCTTCTCTGTGCTGCCTTTTAAAGAACAGTTTCCAGGCTTAGGTCCACACAGGCCTCCCCAACAGAACTCTGGGCCAGCTCTGGGCTGGGAAAGGGTGCAGAGAGGGGGAGCAGAGACCCTGGGACAGGAGAGCGAAAGAGGAGACCAGAACAGGCAAGAGGAAGGAAAAGCAAGGGCCACCCATCAGGCCTGCCTGTTGCAGGGCCGGGGGCCACCCAGCGCCTTGGGGAGGTTCCTTCCCTTCCCCTGGGTTCCCGCTCTCAGCCCTTGCAGCCCTGGACTTCAAGCTGAGAGCCCAGGACAAGAGTCTTGGCCCTGGGAGCTGGTGGCAGCCTCCAGGCCTGGACCTTAGCCTCCTCCCAGTCGTGCTCAGCTGAGCCTCCACCCCAGCTCCTCTGACTCCCAGCCTCGCCCGGGGCTCTGCAGAACCTGGCCTGACACTGCTCTCCTCCTTCCTTGTTGCTCAGCATGCCAGGCCCTTGTGGCACCAGTTGCACCCAACCCAAATACAGGTCTTGGCTGAGCCCACCCCCACTTATGCTTCCTAGCTCAGTTCAGAGGTTTCCTCCTCCAGGAAGCCTTCCCTGATGGCACTCCATCTTGCCTGTTAGTCTGATTTCTGGTCCCTTCCTCCAGATACCTACTTAGTTCTACAGTTCTCTGGTGGGCTGCCCATCTCCCCCAGCATGGTGGGAAACCCTCCAGGGCAGGATGGTATCTTAGTCACTTCTTGTCCCTGACCTCCATTCAAGGATGGGTCCAGAGGAAGCCCCTGCCTAGAGGAGATGGGGTCCTGCCCCATCATCTGCAGGAGCCAAGAGCAGTGTAGGGACCCAGACAGAGAGGCTGGGGTGGGGCCCAGTTCTGCACATGAGCTGTGTGGCTTCTCTTCCCTGGACCTCAGTTTCCCCCTCTGTGGTCTTCCTGCTCAACTGTGAATATATCCTGCTCAGGGGCTGCCATGTGGCTTCTCTGATTCTCCCACCCAAGAGGCTCAGGACAGAAGGGAGATGGGCAGGGCTGAGTTATCCCCTTTGGGGAGCTGTAGAAATGGCTCTCAGAGCTCTCCCTGCATCAAATCCCCCAAAAGAAGAGACCAGGGAAGCTGAAAGACCTCAGCTGGCAGAGGTGGGGGCCTTAGACCTGAGCATGAACAAATCCCAGGTGAACCAATCTTGAAGCCCACACCAGATCAGTGGTTCTCCCAAAAGACAGGAGCCCTTCCTGACCCCTGTCTCTCCTCACCCACATCTAGGAGCATCTCAGCTCCCTCCTGCCTCCCTCTTCCTGCGGCACCTCCTCACTCTTACCCTCTCCCCATCCCACTTTCTCTGGCCAACTCCCATCCTTCCAGATTCCATGGAAGTGGTATTTCCTGCAGGAAGCCTTCCCTGACCACACCCTCGCTCACCTTGACCGCCTCTCCCCTGTGCTCGTGTAGCATTCTGTGCGGGGAGGTGACAAGTATACACTGTGGAACCACCCTACAGCTGGGGATAAGGCCATGAGGGTCAAGTGATTTAATATGTGTAAGTGTCAGAAGAGTGTTCCAGGTAGTAAGTGCCAACTATTGTGTCCTGAGGTCTCTCACCCCTGTTACCACAAGAACATCTGGGAAGTAGGTTTGAAAGTTCACACAGTGACCATGAGGTCCATGAGGGCAGGGACTGTGTCGTTTCTCTTTTGATTTTCTAGCTCCAGGCTCTTAGCACAATGACCAATACACACAATTAAGGTCTATGAAGGAATAAATTAGGGAAGGAATGGGCACACATATGGTGTGGTAAACAGAAACATGGCCTCTCAAAAGATACTCACATGCTGATCCCTGGGAGCTGGAAAATTACCTTATTGGAAAAAGATTCTTTGCAGGTGTGATGAAGTTAAGGCTCTGGAGGTGGGGAGAATCTCCTGGGGTAGCCAGATGGGTTCTAAATGCAATCACAGTATTCTCATAAGAGGGAGGCAGAGGCCGATTTAACACAAACAGAAGAGAAGGCGAGGGCTTCCCTGGTGGCGCAGTGGTTGAGAGTCCGCCTGCCGATGCAGGGGACACGGGTTCGTGCCCCGGTCTGGGAAGATCCCACATGCCACCGAGCGGCTGAGCTGGTGAGCCATGGCCGTTGGGCCCACGCATCTGGAGCCTGTGCTCCACAACGGGAGAGGCCACAACAGTGAGAGGCCCGCGTACCGCAAAAAAAAAAAAAAAAAAAGAAGAGAAGGCGATGTGGCCACACGGGGCAGAGAGCGGAGGGATTTAGCCATAAGCCAAGAATGCCAGCAGCCACCCGAAGCTGGAAGAGGTGAGTGTGTGAATCATTCCTAGAGCCTCTGGAGGGAGCATGGCCCTGCCCACACCTTGATCTTGGGCTTCTGGCCTCCAGAACTGTGACACAATGAATTTCTTGTTGTTTTAAGCCTCCGAGTTGGTGGTACTTTGTTATAGCGGCCACAGGAAACCAATATATATGGTATAAATATCATGGCGAAGTTATTACAGATTAAGAGCCAGGCTTTGGAATCTAAAACAGCTGAGCCAGGCACCAAGGGCTGCTACTCATTTAGCCCTTTGACTCTGGACGAGTTCACTTCTCTGAACCTCAGTGTCCCTGTCTGTAAAGTGAGGAGAGTAGTTCCTACCTACAGAAGTCCTGCAGGTTTCACGTGAGAAAATGAATGTAACGTGGCTGGCACAGTGCCTGGCATGTACCTGGCCCGTGGTGATTATGATGTGTGTTGGCATGGAGAGGTTGAGAACCCGTCTGAACGGGGGAAGCATTTCTGATTTTCACATCCAGGCCTTGAATTCAGCGTCCATGTTGTATGGAAATGGGACAGGATTCAGTTTCTTGCTGCTCACAACCTGCTGGGTTTTTTTTTAACCATGAATAAATATCGCTCTGGTGGAAAGGAAGGGTGTGGGAACGCCTGGGCCTTTTTCACCTGTCCTCCAGCATGCGGGGTCTGAGGCAGAAGCAGCAGCACTGCCTGGGGGGCCGAGGACCCTGGTAGGACTGGGGTGAGTCCGGGGTGAGCAGGGTGTCTCAAGACCCTGTCCTTCCTTGTTGGGAGGGGTGCCCGGGCTGGGGTTTCACTCACCCTGGGTGCCCACCCACAAGTTTCTCTGACCCTCAGAAGGGAGTAGGTCCATCTGATTGCTAGCGTTCCTTCCAGGATTCTAAGAAGGATGACAAAACCATACTTATTCTACCCAACTAGGTTCCACATCCTTTCAACAGCCTCAGAAATGGCTCCTAGAAGTGACTTGTGGCTGGGGCGGCTCGCGGTTTAGGAAGCGGCCTCCTGCCCGCGTCTCACCTACCGGAAGTCCTCCAGGCTCACCTACCAGAAGTCCTCTCGGATCAGCACGTTCCCTGCTCCCGGAAAGAAACGCGGGAGTCCTCAGTTACAGACTGCATGGAATAAAGGGGAGAGTGGGAAGATTGGGGTGGGGTAGGGGCCATTTTTTACTGAAAGGTAACCGGCCTCACCCTGACTGATACAGGAGGAGGGATCCTGGTTTCCACAGAAGGCCTGACATTCAGAGAGCCAAAGACTGTCAGGATGGGAGACACCTTCCTCCCAACCCCCACTCCTCCAAGATCACAAAGCTTTTTGGTGGCAGAATTAGGACCACGGCCTAAGTGGCCTCCTGACCCCCATCAATGCTCCTTTCTGCACAGAAGCTTTGGAGCAGAAGGTCCTGGAGTAGAATTGCTGGACTAAAGCCCCAGCTACCTATTCTGCCATCCCCACCTGAAAAGCTTAAAAACGAAAGACAACAGAAAGCCGGGGCGTCCAGTCCAGCTGAATACACATCTGGGAGGGAACAGGGGCTGGGGACTGCGGTGCCAGCTGGGACGAACAAGCCAGGATCACTGAGATTTAGCAGTGTAGAGGCCAAGGTCTTCCTCCTGGGAACCTCTCCAACAAGGACAACGCACGGGTGCACGGCTTGGTGACCTTGGGGTGAAGCCCTCCACAGAATTCTCAGAAACAAACTGAGGTGCAGTGTTTAGAGTGGTCTCCAGCAGGGCGCCAGCCCGAGGAAGCAAAGCCTCAGAGAGGGAGGGCGCCGCGACTCCGTCGATCCTCCTCCCCCGGGACAGGCCCGATTCTCCCGCGCCCCCTGCTGTTCAAGGGAGGTTTTAAAATTTAAGATCACTCCTTAGAAGCAGCGTTTCTTTCCCAGACTCATTCTCTTGACAAATAGGTATTGAGCGTCTACTACGTGACAAGCCCTGTTCTAGGCTCTGGGGATACATCAGTGAACAAGATGGAAAACTTCTCTCCCTTCACCGAGCTCATTTTCTTGTGGGTTCTGGGGAATTCCCAAGGAAATTCTAGGCCTCTTCTGAGCGCCATCCTGGATGTAAATGGTAGAGATTTTTTTTTTTTTTCTGGCACATAATGTTTCGACAGGACTTATTAACTAATGCCACCTGGATTTGAAGACTCCATAAGAGCCAGGCCCACGGCAAGGCACCAGGGACATAAGTTGTCACACAGACTCCCCCAGGAGTCTAGGGACCTGGGGTGAGATTAATAAGGAGCCAGCCAACAACCCACAGTGCTCAACCCCCCAGGATAGATGTAAGCTGCCGAGGGAGCAGGGAGAATGGCCCAACAAGAAAGTCTTGCTGGAGATGGTCTTTCGGGGCGGGGGGAAGGGGGGTGTCTCTTGGAAGACAAGGTAGGCTCCCCCGGGAGGAAATGATGTCTGCATAGGCCCCACACACAAGAGCATTGCGAGATCCAAGGAAGCAAAACATCCCATTCTCAGGACTCATGTTGAGGGGAGAAGCTGGGACAAATCTGAATCACCATGAGAAAAGCCACCGCGCATGCGCAGAGGCCAATAAAGACGAAATCCCTCCCACCCGGCAGTGATGGGCCCTGAAGGTGCCATGTCTCCAGGAGGATCTGTAAGGTGCTGACTGTGGGCTGAAAACCCCCTCTGTACCTCCCTGTAAAGCCTTCAGTAAAGTTTTGTGCAAGTGGATTCTTCAGTGGGTAGGAGATGCCAGGCCATGTTTCAGGGTGAGTTTGGGTTGAAAACAAGAGCAGAGGAAGGAGGGGACCGGTGATATTTAGGTTACATGTGTAACGGTCCGTCATCTCAGTGCTTGCTCTCCCAGCTGAGGAGCTTAGAATGGCTGGAGCTAGAGTGGGTTGGAGCAGGAGATGGGCTTGAAAAGACAGGTAGGGGTCAAATGATGGCCTTGCATATCCTGGTGAGGACTTCGGACTTTGTGTGTTGGTGGTGAGAAGGAAGCCTTTGAAGTATGTCCTGGCTGCACCTATGATGGGTTAGAATGTGGTACACCGGGGACAGTGGGTCATGCTAGAGACCCTTGTAAACAGGCCAATGAGCTGGGCCCCTGAATGGGCAGGGAGGTAATGGGGATGTGAAGGAATTTCAGAGGGCACAATTAGTATAATTTGGTGACCATCCGGTGTGGTGGTGGGGATGGGTGGTGAGTGGGGAGGAATTAAGGATAATTCCCAGTGTTCTAGCTCAGGTGCATTGTTGGGGATGGTGGTGCCATTGGCCAAGGCAGGGGCCCAGGAGGAAGTGCACTGGAAATCCTGTGCAGAGGTGAAGAGCTGCCATTAGGTGGTTGGCTATCCAGATCTGGAGGGGAGGAAGGAGGTGAAGTGGTGACGATGAATTAGAATCGCTTCACATAGTGTTAATAGATGAGAAGGTTCAGGAAAACACTTGCAGGGTAGAGAGCTGAGGGTGAGGAGGCCGGTGGGGGAAGTGCTGTCAGAGCAGTGGGAGGAGAATGGGGACAGGGAGCCAGTGCCTGGAAGCCCTAAGAGCTGAGGAAAATGACTGGACTGTAGTCAGTGTGCACAGCCTTCACGATGCAGTGCACATAACTAAGCAAATTTACAGGCCCCTCAATAGCCCGAGAGCTTCGTGAGCTCCAGGACCATTTCCAATCAGCCTTGTTAACTGTGAAAGATTGGAAGCTGTGAGCAGAAGTACTAAAGTCATAGTGAAGGGCTGGTGGTGGCCAGTGTGCTCTCTTGGGGTCCATGGAGTCAGCAGGTGTGTCCCCAGAACTGCTCTAAACCAGGTACAAAAATATGCCCCTGGAGAAAGAAAACAAACCCAGCTCCCTGGAATCTGAATTAGTTAAAAGCTACCTTTTGATAAAAGGAAAAAGACTAAGGTAAAAAGCATCGAAGGGATGGTAGTTGTTAACTTAATGCCTGAATAAGTTCCATGATTACGAATACCTTTTTAGTAGAACTGAAAGTCAGCATCATCTTCGCCTCTTAAAAACAACTTTTGTTTTTAAATAATGCTCAATGTAAAAAGGTAATAAAATATAGACAAATAAACAAAAATTAACCATACATATTCATCTTTTTCCTATGTATAACTATAGTTTCTTATGTGTAAAATACATAGATATTTTACATGATTGGGGATCTACCCTCAGATACAGTTCTTAATCCCTTGATTCTATTGGCAGTTTCCTCCCAAATTTAAGTATTATTCTTTAAACTCATTTTAAAAGGGTGCATAAGGAAGCCCTGTTAGCTTCTAGAAAGTGCTGGATGAATATAGATGATTTAGCCAAAAAATCATCCAGGTGTTGTCTCCAGACGTTTTGGTTGTCTCCAGGTGTTTTGATATTATAAATAATGCTTTGATGAAAGTCTTAGCTCTCTGATCACTTATTTCTCTAGACTAGATCCCTGCACATAATATTATTGGGGCAAATGGTGTGGACATGTTTAAGGCTAATGATACAGAAGGATGAGGTCAAGTGCAGGAGCAAGTCCATCACACCACACTCTGGACCAGCACCGGGTACTAAATACATCTTTGCTAATTTTACAGATGAAGATGGTATTTCACTGTTTCAAGTTTGCATCTTTGTTGTTGTTTACTACTGAGCGTGATGACCTTTTGCATCATATAGTAATTAGCAAGTGGTACAGTATTTCATTTCTGTGGATTAGCCGTTCATGTCCTTTGCCCATTTTTCTTTTCTACTTGGGTCTTTTCTTAAAATCGATTCTTATGAACCCTATAATTAGAACAATCTCTGTTACTTGGCCTTTAAATTTGGGTTTTTTTTTTTTTTTGGACATGGGGATATTTTACGGATTAGGTAGTCAAGCGTAATCTTTAGGATTTCTTCCGCTGCTTTTAGGCGTACAAAGTCCTTCCCTGTTGTGGGAGTAAATGTTCTTGGCCAACATTTCCAGCTCTCCTCCTTTTGGAAGAGGATAGCTCTTTCTGACCCTTGTGATTCTGTGGAGCTGTGTGACAAGTTCTGGCTGTGACTGTGAGAAGTGACTGCACATCTGCTCTCCAGCCTTTAACTGCTAATCTGAGACCCTCCAGATTCTGGGCTGCTCAATCTGGTAGCCACTAGCCGCCTGTAACTATTTACCTCTAATTTAAAATTTAAAAGTCAGCTCCTCAGTCTCAGTACCCACATTTCAAGGGTCTGACAGCCCCGTGTGGCTGTGGCCATGTATGGGACCGTTCAGCTATGGAACGTCTCCATCACTCCAGAGGCAACTGGGTGGCGCTGTCTCAGCTCTCCTTCCCTCTGTCATTTGCCACGGTGGCTGATCAGTCTCTGGGGCCCGAGAAACTGCGGTGAGCAGAGTCCCCCTGCCAACCAGTGATGGACATGTAGCAGGGTGAGAAAGCTTTTGTGGCTTTTAAGCCAATGAAATTTGGGGGCTACTGGTGCTTTTTTTTTTTTTGACACCATAACATAATCCGGAACTTTTTGTCTTTTCCATTCTATTTACCTAGTCTAATTACCATCATCACAGTTTTAAATATTTAAAAATGTCTGTTTTATTATCTAGTAAGGAAAGTTCCTATGTATGCTGTTTTTTTTTCTTAGCCATGCTCTCTTGTCTATTTTGTAAGGTAAACCCTACGATCATTTTCTTTGGATACACACTCTCTTCTTGTAGAGGTCTTGATTGGAACTGTGTGGACTCAGTGATTAGTTTGGGAACAACTGGCACTCTGCTTCTTCCCATCCAGCTCCGTGGGCTGTCTCTCCATTTACTCCTCTCCTTACAGCCCGCGGCCCTCACATGCCTGTTTGCTAAGTGACGCTGTTCAGACTGAATCAGCAGCAATGGGAAGAAAGTAGGGACAACACGGTGACCTTCCATAAAGCAAAACTAAGTCCTCTTCAAGAACTATTTCTCCTCCGGTGAGCCCCTCTTGCCCTACTCTTTTTGGGGTTGAGATGCCCTATTATAAAAAGACTGTTCCTGGAATTTTTTTGTTTTCTATATGCATAAATTGACAAAATACATTTTCGAAACTTTCCTGATGTGTGAAATCTCAAAGTCTGGATTCATTTTCAACAGGTCTTTATTACACAGGCCATCTCCATTTTGGTAGGGATTTTTGATGTTGTGAACGGGGTCTTTTTTTTCTATTCTATTTGTATAGTTTCCTGATAGCATAGAGCCTTAGGTGTTATTCAACAACCATCTATCCAGCTCCTTGAACAAGGCATAGTCCCTGTATTTGGAGCCCCAGAGTCTAACCAGGGAGACAGGAACAGTTGATGATCACAACCTTGTAACGAGCTGTTACAGGACCAAGAGAAAGGCTCTCAGTGCAGCCCATGGGAGAACAGAGAGCATTTCCAAGAGGTGCTGAAGCTGGAGTTCACTGAAAACAAGGGGCCCAATAAATGTCTGATGGATGAATGAATGACTGCTGTAAGCTTAAAAAGACTTTTTTTTTTTTTGCGGTACGCAGGCCTCTCACTGTTGTGGCCTCTCCCGTTGCGGAGCACAGGCTCTGGATGCGCCGGCTCAGCGGCCATGGCTCACGGGCCCAGCCGCTCCGCGGCATGTGGGATCTTCCCGGACCGGGACACGAACCCGTGTCCCCTGCATTGGCAGGCGGACTCTCAACCACTGCGCCACCACAGAAGCCCAAGACTCAGTATTTTAATGAAAAAAAATTTTTTTTGGCCTCCTGTAGAATCCTAGACATGAGTATATGGCGAGTGGTGGTACTGTTTTTGGTTAAGGCATACACGACCTAATTCCTTTCTGCCTTCCATCCGCAAATTATCAAGTTGGTGAGGGAGCATCCCTCGCCATCTATTTCTCATCCTCTTTTGCCTTTGGGCCAGACTCAAAGATAGAGAGTACCCTTATTTTTGCTCTCTGGGGCTAAGGCATGTCTTCATGGAGTTTTTTTTTTTTCTTTCTTCATGGAGTTTTTAAATGTACAAAATCAGGGCACATTTCCCAAAGTGGGACGAAAGGAGGAAAATAAGAACAGAACGAGCCAGTCTCCTCTCTGGTGCACTGCTTTCTGCCCGGATGCATTTCTGCCCGGATGCTACATGTGCTGTCTGGGCCAGGTCACCCCCAGCCTCAGGTGCCCCCTATACAGTCAAGACTCCATAATCCTATTTTCAACTGCTCAGTGGACATATCCATCTGGACACACTTCTTGGTCATTTTTCAGGACCCAACTCCTCAGTCATCGAAGCTGCCAGTCACTGGTCCACACCCTGGACACTGTGCTCACTGGTTATGTGGCTGTTTCCCCCACTAAATTGTGATCTCGCATAGGGCAGAGACCAAGCTTTCTTCTTTTTTGGCATCTGCAATGCCTGGCAAAGGGCTTGGCACAATTATAGTAACTGAAAACATTTCTTTGAACAAATGAATCGGATGAGGTTACCTCTGTTGACATTTTCTTTGTGTAAACATATTTAAGTTGGGGAACGCTCTCTGAACCTCTGATCAGGAAGGGGCCCTATTAAGATTCCGATGTGACTTTCCTATTTTATATGGAGGAAGCGGCCCCCATGGGGGATGTTCTGAACTCTGTAACCCCACAGGATTCTCTTTATCGTGACTAGCTTGACTCACAGCATAAACACATGGTAAAGGACCTAGAAAAATTTGGCCCAATTTAAATATATGATGCGTCTTTGGAAATTTTAAATATGCATATATACATACATGTGGTGTATGTACATATTACAAGATATAAATGGATTTTTAGAAGGTACTTTAAAAAAAGCCAAATCTACTAAAATTACAATTCCACATTAACATTATGAATGTTAATGAATGTATGAATGTAAATATCAACTTACCATTAGCGAGTACTTTTAAAAGAACAAAGTGTGAGAGATTCAAACAAATGGGGACTACGTTGCTGTAGTGTGGCCTAATATTCACAGAAACATAATCAACATTGTGAAACGGCTTCTTTTCAATTGGCAGCTAAAAGGGTCTTAAGTGGAACTTACTTCAGTAAGAAGACTGACTCTCTAATGAAGACAGGCCTGGCATGTTACTCGGGGCAACTGCCCTCGAGGGAGTTTGGATGCCGCTGTGCGTTCTGGCGTGCAGCGTGCAGGCTAAGTCTCACGGGTAGAAATCAAGGGAGAACGAGCGGTGAGGGCAAGTGTTACAGATGCTGGCCACCACTTGGGGCGTGGGGGTGAGGGATGGGCTGCTTTTTTCTGGAAAAAGGAACACTGCGAGGCTACCTCTTTGTTGTAGGTTAAGTTTTTACTATTCTTCCAGCATGTTTCCGCCCTACCCAAACCCCCTTGGGGATAAACTTTTCTGGCCAGACAGTTGAAAACTGCCAGACTAGCCTGGACTGTCCCAGAAAGCAAAACTGTGCAGGCAAAACTGGGCACAGGGGCCTGTAAACGGTGGATGATATTGTCAATGTTCTCAAGGAGCTCACTGTCCAGAGATGGAGAGGTGATCACCCAAAGGCACCCCTACTTTATGATACTTTAGCCTGGAGGGAAAAGATAGCTATTTGCAGTATAGGTGACCCTTGAACAAGGTGGTGTATAATTTATAGTCGGTCCCCTCTGCATCCCTGAATTCAACCAACCACGGACCGTGAAGCACTATTATTTACTACTGAAAAACATCTGTGTGTAAGTGGACCCTTGCAGTTCAAACTCCACTGTTCAAGGGTCAACTGTACTTGAATTTTCAGCGGTCTCTAAGTCTGGTGCCCAGAGAACTCCCTTGAAGCTTTACAGCCACACCAACACCCCCCAACAGGCTCGGTCTTTCCCTCCCTCCCAGGACCCCACCCCTGGAGAGTATGCACGCTCAGCCTCGGAGGTCTGGCCCAGAGCCCAGAGTGCTGGCAAGCTCTCCAGGTGAGTTTCCTCTGCTTTCTCAGTCTTTCCGAAAACAGACCAGCACTTGCCTCAGCCCTGCAGGTGTCTGCTTCCTGGTTTTTAGCCCTTTGTCTAACATACCAGACGCTGTTGCCCTCGTAGGCATCAGCTCTGTCCTGCCCACAGGGTCTAGGCTGCATTCTTTCTCCATCTGGGAGCTGCCCACATAATGGGGTAAAGAAAATGGTAAAACTCCCAGCAGTGGAGCCATGGAAAGCGTCTGACAGTGTTTACACATGCCGTGCCCGGGAAGGTTCTGTTGGGGAGAGCTGAGAGCTGGAGAGAATTGTTGGGCTCCTAATATATGCCCTTTGGTTGATCTCGGGGTGTCCTGGCATTTCTGACTGCTCATTTTAAAAGAACTAAAGTCACCTTAACCCAGAGAACAGAGTCACCCCTCAGTTTGGCAGGTCCTAAAGAAGTATTTGATGGGGTTCAGGACATACGACCTCAAAATATGGCACCTTGAAGGAGCTTGAGGAAATGGCAGAAGCAGGAAGGTTTCTCTGACCTTTCCCCTGCCATCGTCTCCTGAAACAGGTCATAAAACCTTCACTTGAGAGGTGCCCTCCCTAACCCCGGAGGAAAGGAGCATCCTTATCTCTGAAGACAAGACAGAGGGACTTCGAAAATTGGAACAGGCCTTGCTAGGTTTCCCCCACTTCACCGCACTTACCTCATAGTCTTTGGCCTATCAGATTTTTACACAAATGCTCACTCTTCATCAAACCTAGGATAGAAATACTCAGGCTTAACTGATTTTTGGGGTCTTCTCATCTCTTTTTGAAGGCTCCCGTGTCATGTAAAATTTGTATTAAATAAATGTGTGCGCTTTTCTCCTATTAATTTATCAGTTTAATTTTCAGACTCAGCCAGAGACCCTAGGAGGCTCAAGGGAAACTTTTTTCTCCCCTACACATTTCACCAAAATTATTTTACCTTTCGTTTAGAGAGGTTCTGGAAATAGAAAGGTCCTTCCCATGGTGCGGGAGTGGTGATGGTGGTTTGAGGAGAACCTAAGACATCCTTAAAAGAAAGGAAATGGCCTTAATGTTCCAAAAGATCAGGGAGGAGTGCGGGGAAGTGAGAAAACAGAGCTGATGCATGTGAAGAAATAACTCCCCACATCTTAGAGCAGATTGAATTTACATTTTACTTTAAAAAAAAGGGGAGGAGTACATACACAGGGAGGAAAATGGGACGGGAACAACAATGATCTGAAATGGATTTCTACAGTTTTCCCCTACAATGGTAGATTTTGTCTGTTGGGCAGTATTTCTCCTGCTGGCGTACAACTGCTTACAATATTAACGAGGTTGTAGACAAGGGAACTGCCAAAGTTTGGGCCTGAATGGAAAAGAGAGGAAGTTATCATATACAATGTAAGTTTACAATACACAGCATTTTCTTTAAATGATGTAACGCAGTCGCAGGAAGAAGTTAACAGTATTAACACGAGAATAATCAAATTTTGTTTGTTATCCATGTACAGCAACTAACTGCTTTACAAAAAAGCAAAATAATACAATATATCATCACAGGTATTTACAGTCTAGTAAATATACTTTTCTGTCAGATTTTACACAAACTATTTACAGGTGAATATACTGCATTAAAAAAAACTGTGTGGCTGACACTAAGAGTGAATTTTTGTATAAGTCCATTGCATAACATTGAATAAGACATGCCTCATTATGCCTGGGTTGGGGGTGGGATGTAAAAACAAAACCAAAAAAACCAGAAAAGCCAAAAGAAAACTGAAAACCCCTAAAACCCACTGAGCAGGGAGGGTTGCCGGCTTACATTCTGTCTCCCCCAGGACATCCGTTCATGGCGGTGGCAGCTGGCTGTTCTCTGTGGTGTCCTCAGCCCTGGCCCAGGACCTGCACAGAGCCGGCACCCAGTAACGGACAGGTGCTGAGTGGATGCAGGACAGAGCACTTGCCACTTCCCCCCAAAGCTAGTGAACTGGGTCTCGGTGCTGGCAAACAAGGGCACACCCCTGGGACAGGGCAGTGATAAAACAGGGAGATCATGCATGCCAAAAAACACGGTGAGTTAATGTTTTCCTTTTTAAAAAGTCAGGGGAAACACCCACAAACCCCAAACAAATTACTTTATAGAACTTACATCCAATTATGCAAAATAGGCAACCTACTATGAACTTCAGAATTTCCTGTGCAGGTTATAAGTATGAGGCCTAAAAAAGAGTTTCATTTCTCAGAGGAAGCATACTGGTGAGAGATTTATCTCATGTGCATTTCAGTTTCTTGGAAAGCTGGATTTTCCTCAAAAGGCAGAAGTTCTTCAAACAAGGTAAATCTTAAACCTTAATAAGTTTTCAAATTCCCAGGATATACTGGTAAAAAGTATTTTTGCAATTCAAAGGCGGCTCAATTTTGATTTGTGCAATGCAGATCATTAATTTCATGAGGTACTTCAAGTGAATTCATCCATTCATTACACTAGAGGGAAATAACGAATAAATTTAAGACATAGCATACCTTGGAAAACTTGTTTATGGAAAGATCAATATTTTTAACGGTAAACCTTTGGAAGTTCCTCTATTTTGACAGGAGAAGCAAAATAGCATAACACTACCCACTGTCATTGCACCAAACCAACAACAAAGAGGGAAAAACATGGAACCAAAATGATTAAAGGCTCGCATCTGCCTTTTATTCCAGGAGCCAGGAAGTTGTGATGCCCATCCCAGAAGCTCCGGGGTGTGGGGGAACGTGGACCTTACCAGCAGCTTGGCATCCTTGGCACCGGGCTGTTAATGATCTGTTTCTAAACTCAGCTCTAGTCTTAATTCCTTATCGTCTCAGTTGCTCTGTTATTATAAACATTCTATTCTAATGAAGCGTCTACAATAGTTAAAAACAAAAGTTTAGTTAATTGCACCTGTCTTCAATATTTTCCAACAATTCAGTGTCAAAATAACTATTAACACTAAAGTTTTTTTCATTTTGGCTAACGGTTCTTACTTTTCCCAGGACTGTAAACAAATTAAAAAAATTAAATTCTTGTTATTTCTGAATATCAAAAGCAATTTTATTTACATTAACATATTACATTGTTACTGTGTGGATAAATGTGAAATGTGTTATATTATTAAAATCAGAACATTTAAATGTACCATTGATTTAGCTGTGGAATTTAATTTACTGAAATCCACTCATGAAATAGCACTTCAGGAAACTCCCCCTCCCCTAGGTTTCTTCTTCTCTCCCAAAGCCATTACACCTTAACATATAAAGGGAACCCAGGAACAGGGGGATAATATCTTCTTGTAATAAATATGGTTTAGTCCTAAATTGGAACATCCAGATACTAATATATTCACTGAAGTCAAATTATTTTGCACACTGCAGGTACCACAAAGAAATTGGATCTGCATTACTATGGAAATTCCAATGCCATGATAATCCATACCATTCAGTATAGCAGCAACTCTTAAGGTCCCCTATTGTCATAATAATGCAGGTTGACCAGTCTTTTCACAGTGATTAAATGCAATTCTATCATATAGAACCCAAATGTTTTTGCTAAAGAGATTCCTGACTTTTTTGGAGGGGAGAGGAAAGATTACAAGACATTTAAAATACATCTCATCAAAAACTTTTTGATAATATACACCACACTCTATGTTTCTGGGAAAATTATTAAACAAGATAAAAGCGTCGGCTACTCTAATAGTCACGTACCATTCCATTCTGTATGGAGCTAATGCAACCGTCTACGGAAGTTACCTCCTAGGAACAATTTGCAACACTCTGTTCAGAATTATTTAGGAAAGAAGAAGAGGAGGGGAAAAATGTATAATTACTATACTTAGTATAGTTTTGGCTTACAAAAACAAAAAACGACTTTTAGCATATTTAAAGATTAAAAGATAATCAACTGGAGAAAAACATAAACTAGTTTGGATGACTGAGTTTGGATAAGGCCTCAGAACTCATCTCTTTAATTCAGTAATGTTAAGATACATGTGGTTACGCTTATTTTCCTGTAATTATTGCTAATACTCAAGTGTTAGTACTTCTTAAGAACCCACTACAAAATACTAAATCCCTCCTCCCCCACCCCCCAAAGTACCTCGCCTGTGGCTTTATGGTATGAAGTCACTGAGGCTTGACCTCTATGGTTCTTCAGTTTTGTAAGGTAAAAAAAAGTCCACAGCTAAAAGTCAGATTAAACATACTGGGGTTATATTATTATTTCTCCCATTAACTTCTATCTTGAAAAGTGTGTAAATAAGACTAACACTTTACTTTGTATGTTGAAGAAGGGGAAAACATAGAAGGCAGAGCTCTGTGCAAATGGCTTTCATAGCTGGCCAGTAGTAGCAGTATTCAAGAAATCATCCTCTCTCACAATTGGGATGTTCTCAGTTCAAGTGTCCTGACCTCCCACTTTCTTTGCAGTTGTTCTGAACACTTGCTTAAACCAGACAAACCAAAAGTAGAAGAAAAAAAAGTTAAAGAAAAAAGCAGCATTAAATTTAGGCAACGCTTCCAAGAGTTGATCATCTGGCAACATGGCAGACTGGATGGGCTCATTATAAAACACGAAGTGCAGCATCACAGCACGGTGGTGAGGGGTCACTAGTGAAGAGCCCGTAGAAGTTAAGTCTGTTTGAAAACGGAAAGAAAGAAAGCTTCACACGATCTTCTTAATGCTATTACGTTTGAAACTGCCAGCGCTTCTTTGCTTCTGCACCTGGCTTGCGGATCCATGACGAGTTCGCCCACTGTTACAGTGCCCAGTGGTAGGGGAGAGTTCAACATTCTCCTTGTCGATTCCTGGAGAGAAACAGAGCAGCCAGTTACCCCCTCTCCTGTGGTGTTGAGCTCCAGGACTGAATCTCACGATTTGTATACGAGATACAAGCTGGTGTATTGTTTTTGCATTCATTTTAATAGTCAGTTGCTAGAGTGTTTACAAAGATCTTGTCACACAGAAAACCTCACACTTTGTTAAGCAAAATTTGCTATCATGGCAGAAAAATAGCATAAGGAAAAAAACAAAACAAAACAGAGAAGTTGCAAGGAAAAGCTAGAGGCAGGCAGGATTGAGCTGAATGAAAGGCTAGCAGTCACCAAAGACTAGAACGCCTTCCTCCAAATCAAAACAGAAGCTTCCAGCAGAGGTCAGCTTCTAGCCACGTAGCCTTACTGGTGTTTTATACACAGAATATATTCTGCAGTTGCAGAAGGTACAGAAATTCATCATTTCAAAGAAAGGCAGATGCTTTTTATTTTTTAAATCATAGTGCCTACCCCAAAGGAACTCAAATATTTACTGAGAATATAATATATATTTTTATATTATATAAATAAATATATATATAATATATCAATATATCAGTAATATATATTTTTATATTATATAAATATATATATATAATATATCTATATATATATATTGATATATATAATATATCAAAAGGTCATACTGCAGAATTTCTGCTTTGATCTTCTTTTCAAATATTTTTATATAATATATATAAATATATATATATAATATATCAATATATATATTTTGATATATATAATATATCAAAAAGGTCATACTGCAGAATTTCTGCTTTGATCTTCTTTTCAACTCTGGCAAGTCATTTTTTGTTCTGTACCATAAACAGATGCCATTTATTTCTCTCATGGAGGAGATTAAACCCCCCCAAACTGGGCCCTACAATGCATTTTTATAAATCATCTAATTAGTAACTTCATAAAAGTAACTAGAAGCAAAAACAAGCTATTTTTTACTCATCAGATTAGTAAAGATTACAAATTCGACAGGTAACAGAACAGTGGTTACCTCTGGGGAAGAAGTGACTGGAAGGGGGCATGAGGATGGTTTCTTGGGGTGCTGGCGATGTTGTTTCTTGATCTGGATTTTTAAGTATGTTTACTTCTTAAAAGTTCATTAGGTGGTAAATTTATAATCTGTGTGCTTTTCTGCCATACTTGAATAAAATTTACTAAAATAATTAGACCGATTATACCCACCTTTGACATAACTACTGGTAGGAAAGCAAAAAGTATTTTAGCAATTTGTATCAAAATGTAAAGTACTGATTGATATTTACTGATACAGAAAAATGACCATAATTTTGGATTAGGGGGAAAAAAATCCACATACAGGGGAAAATAAACAAACAAAAAGGCTGGGAAAACTTTTTTTTTTTTGGCTGAGCCACACGGCTTGCAGAACATTAGTTCCTTGAACCCATGCCCCTTGCAACGGAAGCGTGGAGTCCTAACCACTGGACCACCAGGGAATTCCCTGCTTTATTCTTATCTGTACCATCTGAATTTTAAAATAAATAGTAAATTTGACAATGAAAAATTTCTATTTTTGGACAAAAAATAGTACGTCAAGTCAAAAAGTATTTACGTTACTGAACATGTACATAGACCCACACATCTATTTGTTTGTTGGTTCTTGAACAGGAAATGGATCTGTGATGACCTCCTTCTAGGAGCCACACATCTTTGTTTGGATTCAGCCTTGAATTCAACTCAGAGTATGAGGCATCTACAGGCACATGGTCTGATTTACACAGGCTCCACAGAGGTTTGCTGTCTTGAGCTCATCAAAGGAACACTGGCATATGACAAAGTGCACTGGGCTGGGGGTGTGAGTGCATCATTAAAAATGTCAGCAACACCTCTCCAGGAGGCAAGCATAGTGAACCCACTCTTGAATCTGTTCCAATCTAATCCTACGGGTAGAAAGATAAACGGAAGAAAGTACACTGTGATATTCAAAGAACTTTTCTCTGGGTAGCAGAATTCTGGACGATTTTTATTCTCTTCTGCATATTTATTTGCATCTTCTCCAGAGCTATTTAGAAAAGAAATAACAAAATTGAAAGGAGACTGCTCATCATCCCTTGAATGCGCCCTGAACTCTGTAATGTGTAGCTCTTTCAATTGCTTTACCAATCTCTACAAGATAAAATGCAACCCGTATTTTTTCTCTCTCTCTTTTTTTTTTTTTTGCGGTACACGGGCCTCTCACTGCCGTGGCCTCTCCCGTTGCGGAGTACAGGCTCCGGACGCGCAGGCCCAGCGGCCATGGCTCACAGGCCCAGCCGCTCCGCGGCATGTGGGATCTTCCCGGACCGGGGCACAAATCCGTGTCCCCTGCATCGGCAGGTGGACTCTCAACCAGTGCGCCACCAGGGAAGCCCCTTCTGCCTGTTTTTATATGGCACTTATATTTTGCCTATATTATCACAACTTGTGTATATGTCATATTTTCTCTACTAGAATAAAAGCAACTAGAAGGGCAAAGATCGTTTATCATGCATTTTTATTTTCCTATTAAGATCTAGTTGACGTCTTTTTCAATAAACATTGGTTGAACCGATGTTTCCATTTTTAAATGTGATGGCTGCAATTCAGAGCCAAAAAGCATGCAACCTCTGATCTCCAGTGGGGTGGCACCATATTTTTATTGGAAAAGACAGGTTTTTTTAGCTTCTTCCATCTGAAGTGATCATGAACTTGTCTGGGTATTTGACTTTCCATTTCCTCAAATTTGCATGTGGCCTAAAAGTTCAAGTCCAATAGTTCCTTATCTAAGTTTACTTCCTTAATAGGAAATAAGATTCGGGCAAAACTAGAACTTTAAAGATAAGGGTTTGAAACAACCAGGGGACGGTCATCAGGAGGGACACAGTGTTGATGACCACTGGAGGGCCAGTGGCCCTCTGCCAGCAATCTGCCACTCCGGGGCTCTTTCTTGTGTGACCACCTTTGGTGCAGCCTTGCCACTGCTGGACTATGGCTCATTCTGGGGGTGGGGGGGCAGAGCAGTCATCACACTGCAAGGTGGCAAAGCTACTATCTGAGGACAAGGGCCTGTTCAGTTTAATTCTTAAGAATTAAAATTATATAAATTATAATCAGAGTAAGTCACTAGGGTGAAGGTTTTTCTTCAAAGACATACTAAGAATATTCCATTTCCTGTTTTGTTAAGCAAGTAACCAGGACTGTCACTGATAACCCAAAGCTTCAATGGTATGTGAGAGGCTGATGTCCCACTTTTACTCAATTTTCATCTCAATTCATTACCTGTTTTTGTGTATATGTTTTCTTCCTACTTAGTGATCCAACCCTACAAGTCACACACAGGTAAATGTGGCATGATGGTGATTCCTAAGTTCAACTTCACAGCAAAGGTGTTTTATTTAAGGATCTAAGGAGAAGCTGACATTAAAATCTTGGAGGTTTTTTAAAAAAGCATTATATTTATACCAAGAAATAGCACCTTGAAAAAAGCCAGGTCAGTGTGAAACAGAATGATACCAGTATCCTGGTTTCTAAGCATAATTCTCACTTTTGAGAATTTTGGCAGCATTCTTCTTCTTAACCCTCTGAAAATAAATCTAGAAACCTTTTCAGAATGTAGTCAAGGGTTTGGTCTCAACATTCTATAGGAAAAACTCTCAGATTATCAGCCTGACTGCCCAACTGGAGACAGATCCATCTTGCTTTGGTACATACACTATATTTTAAATTGGTGAGCAGACCTCGGTGCTGCACTCCTGCTCATCAAGGCCGCTTGGAGGCTTTGCATCCTGGTCTCTCTTATGCCCCTAAGCACTGGCTTTCCCTTCTGACTCTCAGTGGGCACAAAAGCAGAAATCCATGAGGTGACAGAAATCCAAAGGCCACCACCCAAGTGAAATAAAGGTAAAAACCTCTGTGGTCCTGACTTGCTAGCTTAAGTTCCTTTAGATATGCTGTGGTTAAGCGTGCAGCCAGTTACAAACAACATGCAGGGCAGAAGCAGCTGAAGGTTCTCTACAGCAGTGTATGAATGAGCGCTGTGCTTCAGTGAACTGTGGTGGCTCCAGATAAAGATAAAATCCTAAACAAAAGGTGTTACTGGCCAAAATTCAGTGAATTAAGAGGGAAAAAAATTATTAGATTACACTATAGTTAAATAACATATATAAATAACTTACATATCTATTATATGTCTATCTCCTCTGCTCAAACATGAGTTCCTTGAAGGCAGGTATCAGGGTTTATTTTGACAACTAGGGATATAGTTCCAGGCTGACAAATAATTTTTAAAAAGTCACCTACTTTTTTAAACACCAAAATGATTTCTCAAACTGGAACCTAATATTTTCATGAAATAATAAAAGGATCGAATCCCTTTTAGCTCTTGAGAAGCTGAGGAAAAATGGGTTAGGTGATTTGTGAGAAGTTATTCAACAAAAATGAAAGATATAATAACCCAAACCTCCCACCACCTGCACAAGGCGACAGTAAGTTCCCTGAATCGGCATTGCTTAGTTTATCACATATATCATATGGCAAACCTGTCGGAAAACTCTGATTGCGTCTATGAGAAGGCAAAGCTGTCAGAGGGCTCATTTGTTACACATATAGTGGGACACATCAGAAGACCCAGGTTCCAGTCTGTTTGGATCAGAACTCTTATTTGGTTTCAGTTCTTAATCTGGCAATTAAAAATAACAGTAGACGTGCCTATTTCAAAGGATTGTTAGAAGAATCAGATAGGCTAGGTGAAGACTTTCTGCACACAGATAATTACAGCATAAATTAAGATGTTCCTAATACCTGAAAAAAAAAAAAAGACCAAGTGAAGTACTGAAAGGAATTGTAGAACAAACGCAAAGGACTCGAATTTTATACTAGAATTTGTAAAATTACTGATGCTAATGTAAATAAGCAAGAAATATGTCTTCTTAGAAGAAAAGATAACTATAGCTTGTTCTTATGCTATAGTAATACATTGATGGGAATGTGTTAAATATATATTTAGAAAATTCATATTTTGAGCTAGATATACAAAAGAGTAACTATAAGAATTTTTAAAATATTTGTAATGGTCTTTCATCAATTGCTAACACCTCTTTTTCTATACAGGTCTAATCTTTCTGTATACTAATCACCGAAAAGTAAAAGAAAGAAAAGGCATCTTTTATAAATTAGACATAAGTGTATCACATTTTTTTCTTCTTAGTCCTTTGAGCTAACTAAGGACCACATTCTTTTTTTTTTTTTTCTTTTTTTTGGTGGTACGCAGGCCTCTCACTGCTGTGGCCTCTCCCGTTGTGGAGCGCAGGTTCAGCGGCCATGGCTCACGGGCCCAGCCGCTCCGCGGCATGTGGGATCTTCCCGGACCGGGGCACGAACCCGTGTCCCCGGCATTGGCAGGCAGACTCTCAACCACTGCGCCACCAGGGAAGCCCCATATTCCTTTCTTTTGAACACGGGTGACAAGAGTGGACAGCCAGCTTTAATTTCTACAGAAATGCTGGGGTTGGCTTTGTATTTATATTTGGGGAAAATAACTACTTCCTAAGCTAAAAACTCTTCCCCAAACCACATACCCTCCTTTCTCTATTAACTCTCCCTGGAGTTTCTTGTTAACCTGCCTGTGTTAGTCCAGGGCTGGGACTGCATCTTCAGTGTTCAGGGGGAGCATGAACAGCTGTTTCATCGAGACAAGTCTCAGCCCTGTGGCACCGTAAGCATCCAGACCTTACAGTAATGGCCTTACAGATTCTTTAGGTGCCTGAACCAGACTCTGCTTACAGGGATTGGTGAATGAAGTCTCATGCCATGTGCCCAGGATGAGCGCAGGGTAAGCAGTATTTCGTGCAAAGATGACAAAAGTAAAGAGTACCTTGATGAGGCAACAGCTGCATGAAAACTGCTGATTTAGAGCAAGGCAGAGAAGCTTCACAGACACAGAATGGAAGAAAAAACAAAAGTGAGTGATATCTGTAAGATTTTTAAAGGGTGAAATATGATTAGATACTGGATAATTATTATTTTCCTTGGTTTTCAGGAGGATTCTTGTTTTAATTACTGAACTCTGACCATTAATTTCCCAAACGTTACAATCTCTAAATAAATGGCCGAACTTACAATTTTACAGATAGATGTGTTTTTACCACCTTATTAGAAGTAAGAATTTTAGTGTAAATCAAGAATTACAATAAAAAATGAAATGGAAAATTAGCAGAAATTACACCAAGCAATTGCTCAGTTTAAAATTATTTTTCTCCCTTAAATACGGTGTAATAACAAAGAAAAAAGAGGGAAAACTAAATCAAGAATATACCAAATAAAGGTCTGGGATACGGTAAGCAGTTCCCTAAAACATTAAAATTGTTTTGGAGATTTTAAGTAGTCTCAAAATAGAGGCCTCTAAGTTTCTTCTAAGAGGGAGACATTTTAAACCTGGTAAACACAGCAGAAGTGTGACTAAGTCTACCCTCTGGAGAAATGGTTTTGGTAAACTAACCTTTTCTGCACACAGCTGTCAGCACTACTGGGCTAGCCGATCCACCCGGCTTCCTGGGAGGGAGGTCTGCATTACAGAAGCAAAGTGACTGAATAACTGACAGGCCTGGACATAGCCCCAGAATAAAGTGGAAGAAGTGAATTTAAAATAAAGTTCAACTAAATAGGTCTTTGCTCTAAAAAATCTATACTCTGATACTAACAGTAAAATAAGGTGATCAAAGAAAAAAATCAAAGTTTTTTTTTCCAAGTGAAAAAACATTTAAAATAGATCACAGGCTTATTTTTGTTAAAAAATTATAAAATATGTGACCTCACATATTTTTGAGGTCAAAGATATATTATAAAACTTTTGCCATAATTATTACTTGATTTTTCCGAACAGATGTCCCTTTGAATGATCAGAATAGTTTATAAGGTACAACATAAGTACAAAAGAGATCACGAAAGAGGGCAAAATAGTTATCTGTGTATACTTTGCCACTCTTACTGTTCTGAAATCTATTTGAGGGCAGGTCTCATGTCCTAGTAGCCCCCGCCACTCCCTTGGGTCTAACAGAGTCCCTTGCATGTAGTAAACAATGAATATCTGGGATAATTCAAGATAAAATCTGGATATCGGGTTATTTTCTTCGGAGCATTGTAGTATTAATCTCGTACCTAAAAATCAAAGAACTTGTGTACACAAAGAATTTGTTAAACAACATGACTCAGAAGGAAATAACAACTTTAGCTGAAACCGAATACTTCTGACATCCATAGGCAAAAACTGTCAAGTGTCTGGGGACCAGGGTCTCTCTCATCTTTAAATGTTCCAGAGTACCTAGTGTATACCTACAAAATAGGTGTCCGAATGTTTACTGAATTAAATTACAGTGTGAAAAATATTAGGAGGTCACGGTAGAGTATAAATTAAATTTTAATACATTGGAAATGAACCGATTTAATTTCTTTCTAATGAGTACACTAAAATCCATATAATTCCATCTGGATTTTTATTTGTAGTATACTTGCTCCTTAATATCTAAAGAGGATACAGGAAGACTATTTGGAAAGCATACTTGAAATGGTTATAAAGCACTCACAATATGGCTTTTAAAAAGGCTTCTTTGCTCATCCTGTAAGAGAGCCTTTTAAAGCTTTGGCCTTAAGCACGAGAAAGTCCCATATGTAACATTTTTAGTAGATAGGTTTTATTTTCTAGTTCTAATCCTGGTTCTTCAATTCATGTCCAGCTCAGCTACACTGGACCTAAGAATGGATCGCATTATCAAATTTGAAATATTCTTATTTATCAGAGAGTAAATATTATGGATTCTCTTCAAGATTCTCATAGTGGCATGTGGGAAAATCTGAAGTGACAAAGTTTTATGTCCATTTGGCTAAAAGGACCACAGTTAACACAATTTCATATGCACTGAACTCTGAGTACAGTCCATTGGCTCCACTGATACCAAGTCAATTTCTACTAGGAGTGGGGTCAGAAGACAGTCATTTATGTAATTTTATATACGGAGTTATAAAACAATCCTTCTTGTGCTAAGGGGATAGACAAGTGGGCTACGATCATCTGTCAAGAATGGATTTTCAGAGACAACTGCTTTATGTAAATGACCGCTACTTCCTCAAAAGCTGGTGACTGATGAATTATCACAGAAATTTTTACCTAAGTAAGGTTTAGTGTTTCATGGGGGAGGGCGAGGGGGTTCATGAATTTCTTATCTAGCTAATTTGACAGTAGAGAATATTGGAGACCAAAAGAAGATACAGCTTAGTGGCAGATCCTGCTAAGTACCAAAGATCTAGAAAGCAAAGTCTTGCACTGACAGAAAGTTTGAAGCAAAGCCTTGAGCTGTGTGCAGATCAGCAACTTTTGCTTTTTGACATAAAGAAACAGAGCTTTCACCTGTTTAAAATTCAGGAGACTAGCGCAGGTTGATGTTGGGTAATTTGATGGCAAGCCACACTTATGCTCCATTTCAGGGAGTGACACAGGGCTTCTTTAAATACTTCTGCTTAAGACTTGGCTGACGGAAGTGGAGACAGGGAAATATTCTGGTTTCTATACAACCAAATAGCGAAGCCGAAATGCTGGAGTGAGTTATGAATCTGGATTAGATTCATCACTTCTTTTAGCCCTTTGATATCAGCAAACTCAGATCCACAAAGAATTGAGGAGATAGGGATGTAAGATTACAAGGAGCTAAAGATATAAAACAGCATACCTAGTTACAAAGTATTAACTCTTGTAAGAGGTATTCCCTAAGAGCAAATGACAAAAACACAATAATTAGGTAAACAAATAAATCAGGATCCTTTCATGGAGATGAGCCCACAGCTTAGAGATACAAATGGGTTTCATCGAAGAGTGAAGTTACTAATGAAAAGATAAACTCTTTCTCTAGTAACATGTAGTAAAATAATCTGGTGAACCAAAGGACATACAATTTACAATTTAGAGACAGAAAAACACCGTTATTCTACTTAATTAATTGTATTCTTTTAAAGCTTCAGTTTCTTTTGAGAACAGTCAGAGGTTTCCAGGGTGTTATAATCTATTCAAGCGGCCATCTTTGGAGAACTACTGGAGGTGACACAGTAGGTTTAAAACTGTAACCAAAACCACGCTATTCTTTGATTTCTCTAAACAATTCTAAATAAGAGGTTACAGAGTAGGACTACTTTTCTAAGCAAATGATATGGCTAATGTCCAATCAACACAGGACATGAACAGTTAATCAACTAGCAGAAGAACTTGTACTGGTACCTTTATTCTTAATCTGATTATTTTATTGTCTCCATCAGTGGGCAAAGATGGGCAGAAATACCCCTGCCAATTAGTTTGGGTTAAAAAAAAAAGTCAATGCAAAAACAACTAAACATTTTGACAGCTTTAACATCACTTTAGCAGCCCAAGAGGCAAAAGACTGGTCAAAATGAACCAAACTTTAAAAACAAGAGGATCAATATAGACAGTCTACGAATTTTCTAATTGTGATTAACTTCAGTGGTTGACTAACCCAGACGATTGAGAGCTCTACAGAAGAAAAGGAGCAGTGGACTTAAGGTAAGGCAGATGGAAGTAATGAGACAGAAATAAATGAAACAAAAAGGGGAAGGGAAGGAAGAAAGATGACAGATACGGAAGGCAATGAATGTGGTAGAAAGAACACTGGCCTTGGTTCTGGGTAAGAACTGTGTGATGAAGCAATTTACTTAGCTCTTCTAAACTCAGTCTCCCCTTCACACACAACATTGTAAGCCTAGAACTAAATTACCTCTATAGTACCCCCTAGCTCCAAAATGCTGAGATTTTATGGCGGGAGGCAGGTGGTAGTGGTGATGAGGGAAAGAATTCAGTGGCTGCAGTATCTAGAAGAAAGTAAACTTAAAGGTTTGCTCTGGCTTTAACAGTTGAAATGCTGATAATGGGGCAAGATAATAGGCACACTCTAGTGCAGAAGAATCACCTGGGTGTTTATTAAACACAGATTGCCGGCTGGGCCCCACTCTTGGAGTCTCTTGTGCAGGAGGTCTGGGGTGGGATTCTAGCGTTTGCATTTCTAATAAGCTCCTAAATGATGCTGAGGCTGCTGGTCTGGGACCACACTTGCAGAAACACTGTTCTAGGGAACAGGTGACAGAGGCCAAATAGACACAGTTATATGGGGAAAAAAAGTCGGCCAGATCTCTCTCATTTCTTGGGAGGGGATAAAACCTGACTAGGTGCAGTAAGGTGATCGATAAGTAAATGCTGGATCAAACAATTTGTTTCCTCTGCTGACCAAGGCTTTGTTGTTGACCAAAGCTTAATAGATGAATATAGTTATTTAATACAATGGTTTATAATATGAATTGGGTATTAGATTTGCCAAGTTCTTCAGAACCTTCAAAACTATATATGTTTAAACATTCATGCAAAACTGAGATTATTAACTGGGAATTCTACTTATGGATCTTGAACGTCACAAAATAGTTATAATACATCATTTGGCTTTTTAAAAGAAAATCCATGCTGACACTTAACTACGTCTAATATTGATAACTTTTCCTTATAGCATGAGGTGTTTCATAAGTAAATTTTTCAGATAATGAAACTTTAAACACAAAACCTTTTTAATTTTAACCATTTTAGAAAGATATCTTTCTGAATAGAATACGTGACCACAACGGAAGCTTTCCTTCATTACCCACTGTCATCATAAATACACAATGGCGTCAGTTCTGTAATGAATTGAATATACCTCCAGGGTTTGACCAGACTCATAAGAAATCATCCGCTTTGTCTCTGAATAAGCCCAGAGTTCTGTACGTTTGCCATTTCTGCCATCTTGTTTATCTCAGCCCCACCCGAGCTATTAGCTGTTATTTCTCAGTTTATCTGCCTCTTAGTTGCACGTTGAATGGGCATACTTTCCCCACTTGGACCTAAGAGTGACTCCAGAGTCAGGAATATGCTTATGGGCTTTAAGATGTTATTTTTTTGAGCTGGCATTTTTGTCTGGTTGTTTATTTACTCCTAGACTTTCAGGTTGTTGCTGGCAGCAGGGAAAAGGGGCACTACTATATTTTGTATATTTTTGGGATACAGTATGCTGTATCAGAGACACAGAAACACTAGGGCAAGGTTAGTATATCTAGTAAGGGAATTATAATTCTGTTCACTTACAGGGTTATATACCTTAGGTTACTCTTCCTGCCTAAACTCTAAAAACTTATCAACCTTGGAACACTCTAAACATTTCACTATCTTTGTATAACTGTTTGAAAGTAGACAGCTTTACAGAAACCAAAATTCAAATCAGCTACAAGGTAAAGAAGAAATGTAAGATGAATTTCATGATAAAAAGGAGCAAAATCTGCTATAAACTGGTAACAAGGGAATTCCTAATGTTGGTATAGTAATATTATTGCTCAAATTTATATAAAGATTGCATTTACTGACCTGGGGAATGCTGGGAAGTTGCAAGTGAGGTCATGGAATTAGAAAGGTTAAGGTTAGCAGTAATACTAAGCTGGCTCTGCACTGCAGGAGGATAAGGAGATGTGGGTGTCAGGAGGGACTCCTCACTGGTTTCTTCATCAATTCCAGGCAAATACGTGTCAATCAAGGCATCAAGAAACTTAACAATAAGCTCAGCATAGTCTGGGATTTGTGTTTGCTGTAATGGAAAATAGGACATTATTTTAGCTCTGTTCTTTTTTCTTTTTTTGTAAATCCCCCTTGAAGCCAAAAAAGATAAATTCAATTTTTGTTTTGGGCTTAATTTACTATTTTTCTTCCTTTGTACTACAGGTCATTAAAGAAAGGGGGTGGAATAATATGTAGACTACCACGGGACTTACAACTGGGAATTTTATTCAGCTAACACTTACAGCTTCCAGATGAACCTGTGATTACCGAAGGTCATGCCCAAAGACTGAATTAATTCTGAGAGAATCCAATCATCAGGAATGATGTCTAGTCTACTCTCCAAAACTGAGAAAATGAGCAGAGCATCATTCCAGCTGCCATTCAGAGATTCAACTAACTAAATACTGTGAAGGGCTCGGAGGGTTACTGGCACTCAAACTACGAAAGTTCCTGCATTAAACTTATTTCTGTGACTTCAGGCCCATTTCTTAAATGACAGCCTTTGCATATCAAGAGATATGCAGTAATAACTAAACAAAACAAAACTAAGTACTCAATTGTTAAAATTAGAACAAGGTTTATGCAATTCGTATTGATTTAGCACCGCTATCTCTAGAACACTGCACTAGGGGAAGAAAAAGAAGTCCTGCCTTCAAGGAACCTCAATCAATTTGGAGAGAGACCATATACAGAGAGAATAATTAAACACACATTTATGTAGCACTATATCAACTAACGCCAATCAAAGAACAAACTGAATGGAGCAAATGAGGATACATTCAGGGATATATTCAGGGAAGAGTGAATCTAATGCAGCAGGCTGGAAGGAAAAATGTTTTCTTGAGGTAAATTTCTTTTTCATTATGTAATTTTTAAAACTGAGGTTTAATTGACATATAACATTATATTAAGTTCAGGTCATGAGGTAGATTTTAAACATACGTAATGCTCCTACCTAATCACAAGATACCTAAATGTGTGCATTAAGATCATCAACTACATGAGGGACCGAGGGCAGAAAGTTTACAGAGGTTTATCATACGTTTCTGAAAAGTCAAGCATAAATTTAGTTGGTTTTTTTTTTTTTTTGGTAAAAGCTAGTATATAAACATATTAAAGGTGCTGCCTCTTGGAAAGAATCTTGTGGTAGAAAACTTTTAATAAAAATAACATATGTGTTTTTTGTGAATCATTCTGGTTTTCAACATATTGTCTTAAAGCAGGCACAGTAATATAAATAAAACTTTCATTTTGTCAATAGAGAAAAAGATATTTTCTTACCTTTGAAAAGGGTCCTGCAAACCGCCATAGGCCATTAAAACCAAAACCTGCAACAAATCAAATGTTACTTATAGCAAGCATGACACTCTTTCAGTCTTAACAGAAATTATATAGTTGATGATACATAAAACCCACACACACAGTGAAAACATTTTTTTTTTAGAATGAGTGTCAGAGTAGACTAAAACTCACTGAAAATATACCCAGTATAAAACCATATTTTAGTTAAAAAGTTGTCAACCACTTATTGCACTGAACACATAATTAAAAGTCAGAAAATGGCATATTAGAGAGGTGTGAACAAGCCTTTTCCTCATAAGGAATTCTTCAGCCAGTGCATCCTTTAATAGCACACATGTTTGAAGTTCATCAACCATCCTCCTCCCGATACGTTTATTTACTTTGCAGGTAAGATGTTTGGTACTGTGGTGGGGATTCTTCATGGTACACCACACTTTGCACAATCCCATGGATTGGATTTAACAAATTTGGATCTTGGCACAATGACAACAGGGTGTTGATCTTAGAGTCCAACAAATTGTGCCTAAAAAAATAAAAGTCAACAGAGGAACATTTTAAAGGAAAATTAAGTGAAAATATATACTGGAAAATATTTTTCCCTAGAACAGTATGATAAAAATGAAGGGTGATGAGTGCTTTTCCAATTTTTCTCTAACGAACGTGTGTATCTGCTTTTTTGTTTTGTCTTTTGTGTTTAAGTCATTAGGAAAATATGGTAAAAGCACCTAACTAGCACTGTCATATAACCATGCTTAACTATATATGGTGACTATTTGCTCAAGACAAGGTTGGCTTCTGTCTGCCACTCAGCATGCTTTAGGACCATCTCTTTCTGCTGATTATTGATATGTACCCAGGAGTTAAAACTAAATTTAATATTAATCAGTGTTTAATAAACGCTGAATCAGATCGAATGAGGAAAGCAAAATTAGCTTGAAGGGGGTGAAATATATGATTAAATTCAAACTTCTGAGGAAATTAACTATTTCTAACCCAGCTATACCCCATTAATAAAAATAACCAAGAGCCAAGTATATAAAATTCTGAAATTTATAAATAAGATTAAACAAAAACAAAGAAATAATGATACTACATAGAAGGCCTAGATTAGGAATAGAGTTTCCCAAGTTTCTTTGGGTTATCTAGATTTGAACACTTTGAGGCTAATATAATTTTAGCCCGTAAGAGAGAATAAAAGTCATCTCCCAAATAAGAAGTCAATTTTGTTTTCACTCAGCTGTGGATTAAAAACAAAAGCTTTACTGAAAAAGAAAACAGAGCAGGTATGCTGATTTAAATATAGCAATCTAACAGCTTTCTCCTAAGTGAGGAAATAAACAATGCTCATCACAATGAACAATGTAAGAAAATCACAAGATAAAAAAATGTTTTTCCCACTCTGACAAGTACAGGTTTCTGGTAACTGACTATACTGCTGAACTGAATGAATAAGCATTTTCAGAACTCCAATGGAAAACTGATGAATTCATAAAACTGCTAACAAAAGATCAAGATGAAAAAAAATTAATTACATGGGACTGAGTGAACTGATGAGGATGATTATAGTTTTTGTGACTTTCTGTTTGAATTAAAAAAAAAAAAAAATGTTTTTCCCGATCGACAGGCCAAAACTAGTCCTAGGTCCCGTTAAACCCACTGTCTCTAAGCTAAAAGTCACTATCACACTACTTCACGTTCCCCTCTCCACAACCAGCGAACACTACTGGGTGATACTTTTCCTAAGCTTTTATAAACATTTGACTTCAAGACAGATACAAAAGTTAAACACAAGTGGAGATACTTACACAACAGGAAAAACTTTGGGGAAAACAACACTAGCTTCTGCTAAGTATTCATAAAGAATTCGTTGATCAAACTCATCCGTGGTGTATTTCACCAGCGTAGCCTGCAAAAAAGTAAACAAAAAGCATTTTATTTTGTGGCTGAATTGTTACCTGTTTTGGTGAGAAGCAGAATATGGCCTTCCTTTCATGTTTTTAATATTTAAGGGCCTTCTAAGAGTAGACTGGAAAAAAAACCCCACAAAAAGCAAAAAATATTACCAGAACAGTAAGAAGAAGTGCTTGGATCTTCGGATCAGTAAGTACTTCTTCATCTAAGAGAACATTTGATTCAGACACTGAAACTTTACGTAAATGTGGGTGCTGTTGTGATGAGGAAATCCTTTGAGTTTCTGTGGTAAGATATGGATTAACACAATCAGCTATATTAATCAAATATAACACACTAGATACTACTTCACCTAACAGATTTTAATGTCACTTCTAAAATTTGATAGCTTTTTAATAGACACTTAACATATCAACATAAATATCATACAAAATTACTATTCACCTATACAGAAGTTCTGGCTAGCTGTATACAATGTTGTATATCATATGTATGATTACTTTCTACACAGGTTTCAGGATATCTGTCATTTTAAGGACTGTATAGTTTGTCTTTGTCTTTTGAAAAAGAGCAAATGTTTCTATATTTTATCCTAATGATACTAAGAAATGTCTGGAAAGCAAATATGGCTTTAATGTACTCTCCCTCCTTACTTTCAATGATCTAGATTAATTATTAACTTTGTTTCTCACCCATTTCATAATCAGTTTCTGCTACTCTCCTCATTTTGGGGGGTGTTGTGATCCCTGATTCCATTTCTTGCCTTTTAGGAGCCTTTGTGTCTGATATCAAGTGATCAAAACTTTTCCTTGTTCCTATAAACAAAAGTTACAGAATATGGAAGTTCATTAACCACAGTGTCTGTGAATAGGAATATACTAAAAAGAAAATGTTTGGGCATAAAGTGTTTAAGTTTTCACTTATGGACCCAAAGAAAGCTCAAACATATCCCTGGGGCAGAGTTCCTCTCCTTTCCTGTTTTTTTCCATCTTCTCAAGGAATTTTGGCCACACAGCTGTTCTGTTTCAGGACAGGATGTGCCTTATTGGTCCAAGTTAAATTGAGATTACATGCACTACACTGGAGGTAAACCAAACTCCACCAACAAGTACAATATTTGATAATAAATACAGAGATATGTGCTGTTTAGTAGCAAAGATCAACTATGTCTGAACAGCCTTTTTTCAATTTAAGGCATTCTGCTGGTGCCAAGAATGAGTCATTCACCTATGAAGAATTTCTAAAAGTAGACAAAATCAAAGTTTGGTTTTACTTCTTCAGGCTTTGAAAAAAGGATGTGCATGCCTCAAAGTACTAAATAATAGATACACTGGGAGATGCTTCAAAAATAGCAAGCAGTACCGTTTCCCACTTGGCTTTGAGCTTCTCTAATCATGTATTATATCAATGTTAAATACCTTTCTCTTAAAGTAAAAGTATTGAAACTGGATTATTTGGAACTTATATATTTCTGTTCTTTATATTCCAAGAACTTCTCTTATTCTTCTTGGTACAGCTCTAAGAGCAAATCTGGAATACTTTTGACCGTATTATTTTTTAAAAGCCAGAACTGAAGCCACTATAATTACATATGACAATTGAACACTTGAGAAATTTAATGTTCTATTAACCTCAAGTTTTAATACTAATAATTATTCACAATAGTCATAAAAATCAAGGTCAAATAATTTAACAGCCCAAAAGAATCTAGTCCAACCTCTTCATTTCCTGTACCTGTAAACTGAGGAAGCCACGAGCAGTTACGAGATTAGCCGGAAGTCGCAAGGCTAGGCATCCAGTTAGTGACCGGACGTAAAATATCAAATTTCCTAAAAACCAATTCGTGCTTTCATACTGCATGAGATCAGGACACCACTCCCTATGTTTAGTTTTCTTACTTTTCTCATTCTTCCTTTTTTACTTTACACTCTGCATTCTTCCTGGGAAATCTCCTTCTACTACCATAGCTTCAGTGGTATAATGAACTAATCAATTCTAAATGTGCCACTTGTCCGCTTCTCTCTTCCTGAACTCCAGATGTATATTTTCATTTATCTCTTACATATACACGCCAAGAATCCTGAAGGGATCTCAAATATAATATCAATCAACCTAAGTTTACCTTGTACTATAAATATATTAGTCTTGATCTCTGTGAATGGAATCACTATCCAGCCAGTTTTTGAAGCCAGAAATTTCTGACATCCTTCACTGCCTTCTCCCTCCCCACCTGGCCCAAACAGCCAGGCACTAAGTCCCACACCTGACTCCTTTTCTCCATTGTCCCACTGCTCCTGCCTTAGTGCAGGCCTACACCATTTTTTGCTTGGACTGCTGTAACGATCTCTTAAATGATTCCCTCGCGAAAAAACTCTTCCTGTTTCTCCATATTGTAGCCAAAAACCTTTCCTAAGAATAAAATTTTGTAACGTCTCTCCCCTACTTAAAGATCCCTGCTGGATACATGATAAGGCTAAATCTCTTAACATGGCACAAAGTCTCCCACAAACTAGTTGCAATTCTTCTCTAGCTTCATTTAGTACCCAAGTGCTTTTCCTGACTTTGCTTTATTCATGCTATTTCCCCCCTCTCTTGAATACATGCCTTCCTTATCCTGTGCCTACTGGGCAAGCATGTATTAAATTTTCAAGGTCTGGTTCAAATGTTACCTCCTCTCTGTAGCTTTTCCTAATTTCCTTACTTTAATGGCACCTGGGGATGCTGTTGCAATTGTCTGATTTTAAGTCTTAGCCACCAAACTATGAGCTCCTCCAGGGCAAAGACTATAAATTTTTCGTCTATCACATGGGTTGAATGAATTCAATATTGCATTTTCTCTGAAGTTAGTTTTTCATTTACAACTTCCTTGGCATGAAAACTCAGAATCACAAAACACAAAGTAACCAGGAAACTCCTATAACATTATTTATGGAAAAGTATAAAGAGAAAGGAACTCAAACAAAAGGTAACAGTCCTTGGGACTTCCCTGGTGGTGCAGTGGTTAAGAATCCGCCTGCCAATGCAGGGGACATGGGTTCGAGCCCTGGTCCAGGAAGATCCCACATGCTGCGGAGCAACTAAGTCCGTGTGCCACAACTACTGAGCCCATGTGCTGCAACTACTGAAGCCCGTGCACCTAGAGCCCGTGCTCCGCAACAAGAGAAGCCACCGCAATGAGAAGCCTGTGCACAGCAACGAAGGGTAGCCCCCGCTCACCATAACTAGAGAAAGCCTGTGCACAGCAAGAAAGACCCAATGCAGCCAAAAATAAATAAATAAACAAAAGATAACAGTCCTATGTGACTAGTAATAGTGATTAACATTCATGGTTTCAACTTCTCTCATGGTTTACTGGCAGGTTATTTATTTTATACTTCTTTAGCCAAAGTTGTGTAAGAGCACCTTTGCATTCAATCTGTGGTGAGGTGGGATCAGTGGGCTCTCTCATTATTTACTTCAGTTTTTGAAAAGGGAAAAAGTGTCTCACAGCATTTCAGGTATATTTCTCATGGTCAAACGTTGATATAACCGAGCAATTTTAACTTCCAAGAACCCTATCTTCTTACAGTAATAAAAAAATACAGTAATCAAAAACTCTTACCTTTTTGTTTTTTTAAAGAAAAGATGGCAAATAGTATTATTATAGCTTCATAGCATATTTATGTATTCTGTCCTCAGAGGGTAATTTTGGGAAATACATTGTTAAAGGCCCTGCATCTGAATGCTGCAAGACTCTTCCTTTTCTGTGAGTATCTAATGTCTCTCTTACTCGCATTTCCCTTCTGCCTGGCCAAGGCAGAGTAAAACAAGTAGAGCCACAATATTTAGTCTAAGAATCCCTCCAAAACTGTTTCAAGATCTCATTCTCATTCCTCTATCTTAACTGATATGGCTTAACTGATCTATCAAACTCTCTCATAATTGGCATCAAAAACTTTGCTACATCAAAAACAGGAGATTTTGATAATTTTGAACAGCTTCAAATAATTTTCCAGGAGTGAAAGTATCTGACCATTTTTGAAAAGAATTCTAAAACTTTCTACATAATTTAGATAAACTAACCAAGCAACTTCTTCGTGTTGGCCTGAGAAGGCTGCCCCATGTCCAAACTCATGGATTTCCTGGCTCGGGGACTGGTCTGGCCCGCAGGTGGATAGCTGGCTGCAAGGTACCCTTCAGAACCTTTGGGAGAGGACCATGGCTGATTCTCCTTTAGTGTCCTGAGAGATTAAAACAATTGAGAAGAATCAATAAACATGATGACAAATACAACCACTGCTGGCCCTTCTAATTGGCTACTATATTTCCCAATGGCAGCGATCAAGTAATTTTAAAACTGTACTTTAAAGCTCGCTCTTTAGGGTACAAAACTCTTAATCTATCCCCAGGAAGTATCCACTTTCTTGCCATGACATCTTATACACAGTAGGTACTCAACAAATGCTCAACTGAACTGTACTGCATTGATTTTTTAATCAGGGAGAATCAAGTCTAAATAAGCAATTGTATCCCTGGTTTAAAAACCAAGGGGGAACACAGTCAAACTCCCTTTCTCCTTTTCATAACAAAAAAGGGCATATCTCAAAGAAATATAATCATAGGAATGACTGAAGAGTAAGACTACTGAAAGCCAAGTATGCCTGGAAAGCTTTTGCATACATTGTTAACATCTCAGCTGGAAATTGCTGAGGGCTTTTTATCAAAAAGGGGGATGTTGATAAATTTAATGATATAAGCACTACAAATACAAGATTATTTTCCCATGTTCAACACTGTACCTAAAACTTAAAGGTATCTTTGTTGAATTGAAAATATAAAATAACTCCAAATGATGCTATTTTCATGTAATTTCTCTATGTTTTAGTGAAAAATATACCACTCAAAGCAACATACAACAGGATATAATTTGATTATCTTAACATCTAAATCTGTACTATAGAAAACTTTTTAGTAACTTTAGTGTGATATGAGTAAATACAATAAATATGCTGGCATGTGTATCTTTTTACAAATCTGTATAGCTTAGTTTTCTATCATTAAGCATGTAATGTTGCTTATATTTCACATTAGGTTTTCCTAGGCCTTTTCCTAGGAAGCTGATACTTTCAAGATCATCTCTTTTCATTATTCAACTGATTTGTGCTTAAAAAGAGGCAAGCTGTTGTTAACTAATTAGCACAATTAGAAGAACTTTCCTTCAACTAACACACATAAAATACTGTCCATTCATAAAATGCGTTTTGATTTACACACTCTTCCTAGGTTATCTTTAGAGTCCCTCCTATATTACCTTCTGGATTACTCTGCCCGCTTGCCTCCATTGGCATGGAATACTGAAACCTGATTGTAATTATGTAATTGTGGGAGAAGAAGTCCATTTACCTATAGCTAGGGTCACCATGATGAATGGGATATGTATCCATAGGAATATTTTCCATTGAAATATCAGTAAGAAGAAGAGACTTTCTATGTTTTAGGCTACAGCGACTTCGAACCTCCTCAGACACTGTAAGTAAAGCTAAAAGGAAAAAGAAGGAAGATTTTAAAATTTAATAAATCACAAGTGTGTGACTTAAATTAGGTTATACTTCTTACAACCTCCTGAAGAGAGTAACAGCTATTAAACATGAGAGTATGAAGTTTAAGGATATAAAACACTTAGGACAGACTTGTTTATGTTAAAGCGTTTACAGTCTGTTTTGGAAGACTGCATGTAAACATGAAACTTACAAAGAGAGTCAAATAACACCTTATATTAGTCAAGTGCTTTAATAAACACTGGACCTCAACAAACACAAAATGTAGGCAGGGCAGGACTATAAGGTCCATTTCTTAGATAAAGAAAAATACTCTGAGAAATGTTAAATGATTTGCCCTAGGTCCAATAATTCAAACAAAAAAGTTGCCACACACTGAAGTCTGCTAAACTGGGAATCAGCACTTTCCAGCAAACAACGATGTTCAAAAACTGTGTCATACGTAAGGGCTAAGTGCTGTTGAGAGGAGAACCACAAATCCGGTAAGAGCAGATAGGGACGGCATAGTGGGATGGTGGGGATGGGCAGACAGTCTAGGTAAAACAAAGGGCATCAGAAATGAATATTAAAGAAGCACAAAGGCACTTCTAGGAGACGGCAAGTAGATTAGCTTAAAATAGCCCATCCATTTGGAGAGGTAATAAAAAATGAGGCCTATGAAATTAGAGAAGGAGGACAGAATCAGGAGGGCTGCTTAAGGGCCCAGGATGCTAGGCTGAGGCTTTTAGATTTTACGACAGACAACAGGGAGCCACCTGGTGTCTTGAACCAAAAATGACTAAGGGAACACATTTCACACATTAATGCAAATTCTTTTATAAGGAAAAATGTTTTGGCAAAACTTTCCAAATTTTGACCAACACCACAGGACTGAAATGTGAGCTCTTTACCCTGCCAAGCAACCAGCGGAAGGACCCAGAGGTGTCTGTACCTTTTTCATGGCCCTTAGATATAACTGTGGTAAGATTAATTTTGTCTATTTTCTGTTTTTACCTGCCAGGTAAGCCACGCTCTGTGTATTCACCTCAAATTTGTCACAATTTCTATGTTTATTAACCAGAGTTAGTAGTGTATGCAAAATTCTGACTGTTCTTGCAACAATGGCAGGTGAAGGATGCCTGTATCCTACAAAAAATAAAAACAAACAAGAAGTTAATTCATTCTTTCAACAAGTATCTGTTGAATTCTTTTTCTGTGACTAGCAACTTTGCAAGGAAAGGAAGTATGTAAGGGGAATAGCCATTTGGGAAGGTAAAATATATACATATGTTAATAGTTAATTAATTACATATAGGATTAAGCACCAAAAATGTATAGAATAGAATAATGTTCCCTGGAACTCAAAGGTACCTCAGGGAGAGGGAAATTAGAAGATGATGGTGTTTTCAGATCTTCTATTCCCTAAAGCAGCACAAGGAATTTTTAAAAACCTATTTAGTATAGTTTGCCTTAAGATATGCTTTGAAAATAGGGTTCTATCACTTAAATTTTTTTTTTTTTGCGGTACGTGGGCCTCTCACTGTTGTGGCCTCTCCCGTTGAGGAACACAGGCTCCAGACGCGCAGGCTCAGTGGCCGTGGCTCACGGACCCAGCCGCTCCACGGCATGTGGGATCCTCCCAGACCGGGGCACAAACCCGTGTCCCCTGCATTGGCAGGCGGACTCAACCACTGTGCCACCAGGGAAGCCCTTAAATTTTCTTTTTAATTAAAGAAAAAAGCCTTATGATATAGGGAGTATAAGCTCTCAGAGCCCAAAGAATCTGGTTGATTAGAGGGTAAGCTTGATCTCTGGACAACTTTTAATCACTAATGCTACTCCATTTAAAATAGGGGATTTGTACATTGAAATTATTTGGTATTCTTTTAGAAATACAGAATAAACAAGCATTTTATCAGCCTAGTTGCAATCCATCTTCTTGGTATCCTGTAGTAAATGTAGTATCTTTTGAGCAATGCCTATTCACTTAAGAGATTAAAACTGTCAATATTTTTTGCAGAAATTTCATAAGGTGGTGAAATCAAATGTATACATTCACAATGGTAGGTGTATATATATATATATTTGGTTAAAAACTGGGGGAACCTCTATGATCCCTCAAGCTTAACAATCATTTAAATTGATACAAAACTGCAGATTCAAGCTCTAGTTTGAGTCTCTAATTTTGGCCAAATCTAAAGCCAGCAACTCATGCCAGCTCCTTATCCCAGGTCATACTTTACACTGTTTTTGCTTCTGACTCACCCCATTTGCTATTCCTGTTAACTGCAGTCTTGGGCCACGACTGCCCCACATTGATAAACCAAAACTAACACTCAGCGAAGTCACCAGTAGGGAGTAAAGTCAGGTGAGGGAGTGAACAAGCTGGCTCTGAGGAAGAGCTGGAGGTCGCTGCTGTAAGCAGTACAGAAATGCGGAGGTGGGAGGATGGGGCACCAGAAGGGTGAGGGTCTATGGTATGTGATAATCGGACTGATCAACAGTAAATTAGTAACAAGTTAAGAAAATCTGTGGTCAAATCTCTAACATAACATTTTCTAACATGAAGTTACTCAAATAACATTTATTGATTTGCAGTCTATCTTATTTTGATAATCAAAAAGATACTTATCAATAAGTAGCATTAATTAATAAAACAGCTATTAGAAAGTACTTAGAAATTTTATAAGAATCAACTCCTTTGCTTTTTAAAGGAAATTTGATACGTGATGTGGAAATTAGGCTCTATTGAAATATATACTGAACAAAACATAACTCAGTAAGACATACAGTTGCGTATAAAGTGAGACACATGAGCCAAATTATTTCAAGCACTCAATCAATTCAGTTACTCCTGGCTTCCCGACACCATTTCATAAAAATATTCTGACATAAGGCCTCTACCTTTTAAGAGGTGTCCAACCAGTGCGAAGTTAAAGTTAGAGTTGAAATTGAGTCCAACAAAATGATCCATTTGTTTGCAGTGCCATTCCAGAGGATTCCGGATCGCCATGAATACTTCCTCTGGACTCTATTAAAAAATAATCATGAGATGGTTGACGGGGTCCACACAGGAAGGATCACTTATTGGTTTTTTGTGTTCAACAGCTGTGACAAGGTAAATACTCCTTTCAGGTTGAGAGAAATTATTTTCAGGTGACTACAGAAAACCACAGAACATTTAAGGTACTGCAAATAAATTCGTGCAAGATAGTTAAGCATACAAATAATAAGGTGATGGAAGATAAAACAGCTTTGATTTACAATGCAAAGTAAGTGACTGTCAATTTATATCCCAGTGACTTTTTAAAAACTAAAATTATTGTTATTTTAAATAAGACCATGCACTGAACTGTAGCTGGCACTTCGTGTACTATGATGACTGGAAATTCAAGAGAATGAAGAGAGTTCATATTTACTGAGCGCCTGCTGTATACAAGTGTTAGATACATTATTGTGTTGAAACCTTAAAGCAATTCTATGTAATAGGTATTAGCTCTACTTTACAGATTGACAGATTCACTCATTCATTCTTTTACTTATCAAATACTCTTTATATGTTTTGATGTGCCAGGCATGGTTCTAGGCTCTGCAAGTACGTCAGTGAACTAAACAGACAAAAACTACTCGCCCTGGTGGATGTGACATTCTAGTGTGGGAAAACAAGGAAATTGAAACTCAAAAATACTGTGTAACTTGACCTCTAAATTAAGATTTTTTAAAAATTGGGGTATAGTTGCTTTACACTGTTTTAGTTTCTGCTGTACAAGGAAGTGAATCAGCTCTATGTATACATATATCCCCTCCCTCTTGGACCTCCCCACCCCCACCCCCATCCCACCCATCTATGTCGAAACAGAGCACGGAGCTGAGGTCCCTGCACTATACAGCAGGTTCCCACCAGCTATCGGTTTTACATATGGCAGTGCACATACGTCAATGTTTCCTAAAGTGTGGTACCAGGAATACCTGCTTTAAAGTCACTGATGATGCTTGTTTAAAGGTGAAAAGTACTGGGTTCCATCTCAGAATCATGAGAGGTGATAAGGACCGGGAATTTGCATTTTTAAAAAAAGAAGCCCTGTGACTTCCTTATGCACAGAGATTTTTTTAAAGCAAAAACTGAAGGTATTTAGGGTCATGTTCAGGTCTGTCTAGATTTCTATCTCAAAGAAAGAAAAGCATGAGTCTATAAGATAAATGTAGAGAGATGTTTCGAGCATTTTTTATAATAGAAACGATGACAAACAAATCAAATGTTCATTAATGGACAAATGGTTGAATAAATTGTGCTTCATCATACTGTAAAATACTCTGCAGCCATGAGAAAGAATTATACACACACATACAAATGTATATATATACACACACATTTATGTGTGTGTGTGCATAGATACATGCTTAGAAAGATGTTCACTTTATATTGTTAAATAAAAAAGCAAATTGCAGAATATCATATAAATATTACATAAAGTATTAACCTACTATATGTTCAATTTATATATATATTTTCAGCTTTATTGAGGTATAACTGGCAAATAAAATTGTAAGATATTTAAAGTGTGCAATGTGATGACCTGAACGATGAATATATACCCTTTCACATACATGTTGTGAAAGGATTCCCCGCATTAAGTTAATAAACACATCCATCACCTCACATATTCATATCCCATCCCCCTTTTTGGTGAGAACATTTAAGTTCTATTCTCTTAGCAAATTTCAATTATACACTACAGTGTTATCAACTACAGTCACCAGGTTATACAACAGATTCTCAGACCTTATTCATCGTTCATTCTGGTGACTTTTAACAGGCTTTATTATCTCTGATTCCTAGTATCCTGGGGCACTGGAGGCAATATTAGCTTCTGCTAATGGGCTATTCTGGCAATGAAAATGCCAAGGCAGACATTCCTAGACAAACACTTCACGTACGACTATTCTTATATTCACAGAAACGGCCAATAGCTAGCTATCTCTCTGACCACCACTGTCCCAAGACCACCGCAGAAAACGGCAATGCGGATTAGGAAAGAGAGGTTCTAGTCCCACATCAGATGTACAAACACGAACAAGTTACTTGACTTCTTTGTTCTTTTCTATCTTGTAAAATGGAGGTCTGACTGATAAACTTCAAGGTAGCTTCTATCTCTATAATTTTGTTTCCATACTTCCCAGAGCCCCAGCTGTTCTGGGTCTACATAAGACTGAACAAATAATTTTTAGATGAGGTACCTTCACACTTAAAACCGTGCTCTGGTTCTGTTTCTTTCTACCCACAAGCTCTGTTAATTTAACTTCAAGCGAATCTCTTGTTATATACACACATCTATCTTAAAATTCCTCTCTTTTCTCCTAGACTCGTCCCATTTTTTTTCTCCAAAGACAAAAGGAATACAATTTCTTACTGTTATATTCCTTCCACTATCCTCTGTGAACCAAAATCCAACCTCAATCAAGGCTGATAAGAGGGGTGGCGATGGTATGTTTTAAAGTGGGATTAAGCAAACAAAAAACTAGTACAATTAAGTATCCAAAAGCTTCCTTTAGACTCTCCAAATTCCTTATCTGCTTCTAATTATACCTATTTTCCATTAAGTACCATAATTCAATAAAAGCAAGCTAATTTTCGGATTAGTTCTTTGTGAACTGAAATGGGGGTGGGGAAGGCTAACCTTTACCTTTGGGTTATGAAATTACAACTGAGTGTAGAGTGCATTGGACAGCATAGGGCCTAGCATGGTAGCTATTATTATTACTATTTTTATACCTATTCTGTTTACTAATACTGGGCAAATACTGTTTTCTGCTATTTTTATATTAAAAATATGCAAAGTTTAAACAGTTTTTATGAGCTGGTAAGGAACTATGCTCATAATAAGTTGCATTACAGAAATTCATATTTAAGTTATGGACCTCTTCTGATTTTAAAAGATAACAACAAGAAGAGAGGGAGGAGCTCTAATGTGCTTGGCATTTAGGAATACCAAGTGGAAGCTTATTCACCTTGTCATTGAATATCCGGAGACTGTCTAAGGTGTGCAGGTTTTGTTCCAGAAGTGCGGTGCCTGCTGAATACAAGTTGACTTCATCGAGCTGCAGCACGGCCACAGCTACCCAAAAGAGGGCTTTATGCAGAGGGGAGTCCTGGCAAGGGAGACACACTACAGGTTAGCAAGATGAACCACAAACAGCCTCATCAAAACACACTGCAGTACAAAACAGATCATGTTATCCCACACATTATGCATGTTTTCTCTTCTGGATAAGGTAAATATATCAGTAAGTTCTTCCTCTATTCCACGTGTGTAACTAAAGACACTGTTACCAGGCTGAGAACCTTGGCATCTCCTTTGATTGCTCCGTATTCTTGGATTCTAAAACCTGGTCACCAAGTTTTGTTGATGCTTCCAAAGTAGTCCCTTTTGTGCCTGTTTATTGCTAATGACACTGTGCCGTGCCAACCTTCTTTACTCTAAATGCAGATTCTTTCTGCCTCCAGTTTCCCCCTGCTCCAATCCACTGTGCACACGACCGCCAGAATGACCTTCACCCTCACAGTGAAGACGAGAGAACCATTTTGTATAAGTTAGGATTAGAATGTTTGTAGAACATATAACTCAATACCAGGAATATACAAGTATTTATTTCTCAGTAATCTCTCTGAAATCTGGCATATCTTTGTACTCAATTCACAGAATACGACTTCAGAGTTGGAAGATAATACTAGGCCATCATCTAGTCCATTTTACTCATTTTATCAATGTGGAAACATGATGTCCAGATGTTAAATGATCTTCTTGAGGTCACAAAGCTGAGATGATCTCAGACCACCCTAAAACAGTGGCTAGTATCATCTTATTCCTTTTAAACATTACCTTCATTTAGCACCCAAACTTTTGATTATCAGGTATACTTTACCCAGCTTTACATTTCTTCACAATAATGGTCACCAATTAATATATCATGTATTTTAATTACTTTATTATCTAGCCACTCCTCAACTTCCACATTCACCCTAGAATGAAAGTTCCATGAAGGCAGATAATTTTTTTGGCTTTGTTCAGCTATATATCTCTAGTACCTAAAACAGTACTTGGCACACAGCAGATGCCCAATTATTACTTACTGGATAAAAGAATTAAGAATATATGCCCATCTGTCCTTTAGCACTGATGAGACAACACACAAGCATTTGAGAACATACTGCCCATACTTATTCTTCCTCTAACGTAAATACTTCAAACAACTAAATTTTAAGGCAGGAAGTTCTACTTTAACTATAGCTCTTTCTTTGTAACTTCTCAATCCATCTTATTTTCTGAATTCTGAAAGAAAATAACATTTAACACTGACACCCAAAATGAATGCACTCATTTTCTACACAGTAATTACCTTATTAAGAAGTGGTTGTAACTTGGTTAGTGCTATCACTGTAGCTTCTATCAGAACTTGACTGTTGTAAGTATCAGGTCCTTTTAAGCAACTCTCAAGCGCCTTTTAGGGAAACAGAATTCTTTATTTTACTTTCATTGAAATAAAACATTAACTCCTAAACTGAGTCTCAGAATTATTTCAGGAACAATTCCTTATTTAATAAGTGTGAGGATTATTTCCAGTGCTATGGTGATTTTGGTAGCTAGCTCAAAGCACATTTGGGTTCTTATTTTAAAATATTTTTATATTATATTCTAATATAAGAAATCAGGCATTATTACAGGTAATTACAAATTATATAATTTTATATAAGGCTAGTCCTACCATCTAGTTAAATGCTTATAATAAAATATTAAGAGTACCTTCTACCAAAAGAAATACTTAATTTTCTTTTTAAGATATGTTCTCTAGAGAGGTTTCTTCACTTCAAAGAATTACAATAAAAAAAATAATCAAAACCCAATTTTTAAAGATTCAATAAGCAACATACAAGATATTTTATTAAATTCAAATTTAAATGTCCCTTAGAAAAATTCAAGATATACTTTACAACTTGGGAGCAACAAATAGTTGGGAGGAGAGGAGGAGGTACCTTGCTGAGAATACGGATAATCTGCTTTATCTGCCCATGAGACACTCGTTTGCTAATACAGCCAAAGACAACAAGAGCTCTTGGTTGCAGGGATGGATTATATTGGAATGCAAATCTGCAATTTAAAGATCCAAAGAGCTTATGAAAACCTTTGTGTTTATATATATTAAATAATTAATTAAAATATTGATTATGCAATAGTATCTATCTTTTCAACAGTACACGTACTTTTGCAACTTAAATTTATTTGGGACATACCTTTGAGCTAGTTCTGTCCACTGGTCCAGCCACTTGCATGTTGGAATATCTCTCATACATGCCTAAAAAAAAAGATACTCTGAATATATTTATGTATATAAATGTTTATAAACATTAAAAAATGTTTATTATAATGGCACTAAACAAGTGACATATATATTACCAATAAACACATTCCATGGGAGTGTTTTTATTTAAGCATTAAGTGCAAAACAGCAGAATAAACCAGCATTTCTTCTATACAGTACCAGTGGATTTTTAAAAATGAGCTTAGTTTCTTATCATTTTGCCTTCTATACCTCCATGATCTCCAACAAAGCTTCTGTGACTGTTTCCAAGGATGTCAAAGCAAAAGTCTCCCTCTCATAGGAGCCAGGAGAGAATGACCTGTCCCGGTAGCTGGAGCGGAAGGCAATGACAGCAGCTGACTTGACTTTGCTAATGCCAAACAGCAGGTAAAATTTGGGTAATGAGAACTCTGTCAAACTGAGTCTCAAAACTTGCTTGGTCTCTTCTGTAAAAGTAAAAAGGAACAAGTAAAGACTTTAAAGATACAATTTTTTAAATTCTAAAGTGCCATATTTCATTTTGAATTTAGATAATTTGAATATCATATCAAAATTACATAAAAATGCGCCCTAAACCAACCTTCTGGATACATGAACATAATGCTCATTACTTAACTTCCTTTACGTACAAATTTGTGCTAGTAAAGCAACACTGTCAACCAGTGCTGAGCCTTTGGCTTATGTGATAACTACTAGAGTCTACATGACAAACGTGCACAGAATATCTTTGTCATGGCTTGAGATGGAATGCAAGTAATTCATTCTTTTTCTTCTTGATTTGATTATATTTCATATCATTAACATAGGCTTGATTAAGCAGCTTGGTATTAAGGTACCGTAATAAATAATAAGGTAATTTATGCCAGTCAAGTGGTGTAAAATGGAGAAAGGAACTGGTGAAACACAAATGGCTTTCTTGGAACTTACCACTAAAATGAAGCTGAGAACAAGTACACAGAGAGTGAATGATATTAATGACCAATCCATGTGTGGAAGCTCTAAGGGAGAGTGGCCCTGTGGCTACTAAGAAAGTAACAACGTGGAAGAGGTAGGGGAGATGAGCTGCCACATCCAGGGAATTGTTGAAGGACAGCATCAGCATGTAGCGGGCTAGAATAGCAATATCGTCCCACATGAGATGTTGCTCTAAAGTAGGAGTTGGAGATAAGCATGTCTTGTCAATTATTTTGCACATCCTTCCAATAACCTGTAAAGAAGCAGAATTTTAAAAAACATGGGAGTTAAAAAGTTTTATCACAAAAAATTTCAGTTTAAAATGACTCGTTATAAAACAGAAAACCTCCTGATAATAAAAATAGACACATCAAGCCATAGCCCAGAAGGCAAAGGAAAAGGGATTACCTTGCTTGAAACCAATTTCACATTTCCAGAAGCCAAAGCTACAGCAGTATCTGCCATCACCTCAGCTTTTATTGATCCCAAGCCACCCGTTGCACTGGTTTTGATGAAACTGTCTAGGACAACATCAAGGAGGTCTGTAATCTAGTGGAAGAGGGAAAGATAACATGTTTTAGCCATTCTGCCAACTTAATTTTTTTAACTTAAAAATAGTTCAAGGAGTAGCCCAATCAACATGAAAATTCTATTTTACCTGAGGCCTCCAAAATACTAGGCTTTATTTAGAGACCTGTCAATAAATATAATTTATCATAAAATATCCAGGAAAGGATGAGAATATTCCCTCAATTCCTTCAGAGACTGGCATTCAAAAATTTTAAATCTCTACGTATATTATTTTCACTCTTTTTTTTTTTGTTTACTATTTTATTTAATTAATTAATTTATTTGGCTGTGTCGGGTCTTCGCTGTTGCGTACGGGCAGGCTTTCTCTAGTTGCGGTGAGCGGGGGCCCCTCTTCGTTGCAGTGTGCGGGCTTCTCACTGCGGTGGCTTCTCTTGTTGTGGAGCACGGCATCTAGGTGCGCAGGCTCAGTAGTTGTGGTGCACAGGCTTAGCTGCTCCACGGCATGTGGGATCTTCCCAGACCAGGGATCGAACCCATGTCCCCTGCATTGGCAGGCGGATTCTTAACCACTGCGCCACCAGGGAAGTCCTATTTTCACTCACTCTTAAAGCACCTCTGTTCTCTTCTAAGACAGTATGTACGAGCAGCATAAAGTACAATTATTTTAAAATACAGGAATGGCATCAAGTACTGAGATGTTTTGTAGAGCTACAAAAATGGCTCCAAGGTCATTTAAAATTATTTGGAGGATTCACAGCATTGAGTAAGGGTATCGCCTCCTTCAATGATTATCTTGAAGAAATGGTAGCATAAATCTTGTCAGATAAAACATAGTTACATTATACTATTTTAATATTGGCATTCTTATGCTGGTACTATAAGTGAGAGCCAGTGGCCCAAATAACATCATTAGCAAACATTTACTGACACCTATGGTATATAGGGTACTAGAATACACTGTAATGCACTATTTATTAAAAACAACATCAGATTTTTACAGTTAAATTCTACATGCGGCCATCCCTTGGTATCCTTGGAGATTAGTTCCAGGACTCCCTGCAGATACCAGATTCCCGGGATGCTCAAGTCCCTTACATAAAAAAATGGCATAGTACAGCTAGCCCTCAGCACCTGTGGGTTCTACACACTGAGAATTCTGTGGGATGACTGTAATTATGCCATGGAGAAGAGTGCTAAAATAATTAGTGTTTCTCTGGCTCTGAGACATGCATTAGACTTGAACAATTCTGAAGCAGATCAAGAATTAGGTGGGTGTCTGCATGCTTTCTGAAAGAGGGGACTGTCTTTTATACAGCTATATCCCTAGCTTAGTGCTTTGTGCAACGTGGGTATCAGATAAATATCTCCACCAAGGAGGTACTAGAAAAATATTTGAGCAAACTCAATACCTGCCCAAGGCTCCCCCATATTTTTGCTTGAATAGATGGATACATCTGTTTCTCGTTTATAGTCATTGTTATCAGCTTATCAAGAATCGCAGTAACTCTTTGTCTTTTGGCATCATCATTGTGCTTACAAAAACGTACTAGATTTGACAGCCACGGAGTCATGTATTCCAAACAAAGGTGTTTCAATTCAATACCTGGGGAAAAAAACACTATCAGCACAGATGGTCCATGAAAATTACATCAACAATTATTTTAAAATGAAAGATTGGGGGAAAAACGGTAAAAGATAAAGACCATTACCTAGAATCAGACCTGGAGAAAAGAGACTTGGCAAATATATGACTGAAGATAGAGATGAAGAAAGGGAACAACCCTTAAAGAAAGTAATCTTCAAAGCCATTAAGCCAATTTTTGAAAAGTTTTATTTTTCTCCCATTGAAAAAAAAATAAATTTATTTTATTTTTTGGGGCTGTGTTGGGTCTTCGTTGCTGTGCGCGGGCTTTTCTCTGGTTGTGGCGAGCAGGGGCTACTCTTGGTTGCGGTGCATGGGCTTCTCATTGCGGTGGCTTCTCTTGTTGTGAAGCATGGGCTCTAGGCGCACGGGCCTCAGTAGTTGTGGCACGTGGGCTCAGTAGTTGTGGCGCACAGGCTTAGCTGCTCCGTGGCATGTGGGATCTTCCAGATCAGGGCTCGAACCAGTGTCCCGTGCGTTGGCAGGTGGATTCTTAACCACCGCACCACCAGGGAAGTCCTTATTTTTCTCCCTTTTAGTAACTTCTAGTTAAAATTTTTCTTGCTTTCTTCTAATTGTAAAAGGAATATGTGGGTAGTCACAGGAAGTTTGGTAAAAGGAAAGTATCACCACAATAATGAAACCGATATCAATATATTGGTGTATCACTTGATCTCTCCATAGGCTTTCAAATCTATACAAAGATAATGTATATTCACATGTGTGTATACACACACATAACCCATCCCAACTCCTCCACAAAAAATTAGGGTTACGCCATATATGTAGTATGATCTGAATATTTTTTTCACTATATATTATACTGAGATTTACTCAACAATAAAAATTCTCCAAAGACATTTAATAACTTTTTATTTTGAAATAACTTCAGACTTACAAAAACATACAAAAATAATGCAAAAATTCCTCTATATAACTTCACCTAGAGCACCCAAAACATTTTTTAATCATGTTAAAATACACATAACGTAAAAGCTGCCATTTTAAGGTTTACAGTTCAGTGGCATTAAGTACATTCACAGTGTTGTGCAACCATCGCCACCATCCATCTCCAGAACTTTTTCACCTTCCCAAACTGAAATTCCATACCAAAAACTTTTTTAATGGCTTCATATTATTTCATCACATGGAGATCCAACAAAGTAGTCAGTTCTTCATTATCTACTTTTAGACTGTTTCAATTTTTCGCTATTATAAATAATGTTATGTGAAGTTCAAAAGAGATCTATGGCAACAGAGGTCATAATACTGGTTACTCTCGGTGAGGACAGGTACTGACTGAGAGGAACCTTCCGGATGCTGGAAATGTCCTGTATCTTGACCTGGGAGATGGTTTTGTGGTGTACGCACATGTAAAACTTAATCAAGCTGTTCATTTAAAATTTGGGCATTTTATTGATAAGATATACCTGAATTAAAAAAACCTAAATAAAAAATAATGCTATGATAAACATATGAATATTAATTCCTTAGGATAAATTCTAAGAAGTGGAATTATGATTCCAAAAGCTATAAACATCCATGAGGTGACTGATATCCATGTCAAAACTGCTTTCTAGAAAAGCTGCCCTGTTCACAATTCCAAAGACATCGACACTGAATTTTTTAAAAAATATCTTTGCCAATCTGATAGTTGAATATATTATCTTACTATTCTTTCAGTTTGAACTTCTTTGAATTTATTAGTGAACTCTTAAAAACATATTCTTTCTTAGTATGACCGGCATGTTACTGTTGATCCATTTTTCTTATTAATCCGTAAGGATTTTTCATGATAAAGATATTACGCTTTTCTCATATCTGCTGCAAGCATACTTAAGTTTTATTTTTAATCTACCTTTTACTTTTTTTTTTTTAAGTAGAGATTTTGAAGTTTTACATGGTCAAAACTGTTCACCATTTCCTTTGTTTCCATCTGTAACTTTTTTGCTTCGTAAGTCCTTACTCACAAAGCAACTAGATATTATTCTTCCTTTTCTTTTTTAAATGGTCCCAGTTTTTATATTTTTTTTGAATTTTATTTATTTTTTTTATACAGCAGGTTCTTATTAGTTATCCATTTTATACATATTAGTGTATATATATCAATCCCAATCTCCCAATTCATCACCCCACCCCCCCCCCTCCCCCCGCCGCTTTCCCCCCTTGGTGTCCATACGTTTGTTCTCTACATCTGTGTCTCAATTTCTGCCCTGCAAACCAGTTCATCTGTACCATTTTTCTAGGTTCCACATATATGCATTAATATACAATATTTGTTTTTCTCTTTCTGACTTACTTCACTCTGTATAACAGTCTCTAGGTCCAACCACGTCTCTAAAAACGACCCAATTTTGTTCCTTTTTATGGCTGAGTAATATTCCATTGTATATATGTACCACATCTTCTTTATCCATTCATCTGTCGATGGGCATTTAGGTTGCTTCCATGACCCGGCTATTGTAAATGTGGCTGCAGTGAACACTGGGCTGCATGTGTCTTTTTGAATTATGCCTTCCTCTGGGTATATGTCCAGTAGTGAGATTGCTGGGTCATATAGTAATTCTACTTTTACTTTTTTAAGGAACCTCCATACTGTTCTCCATAGTGGCTGTATCAACTTACATTCCCACCAACAGTGCAAGAGGGTTTCCTTTTCTCCACACCCTCTCCAGCATTTGTTGTTTGTAGATTTTCTGATGATGCCCATTCTAACCAGTGTGACATGATACTTCACTGTGGTTTTGATTTGCATTTCTCTAATAATTAGTGATGTTGAGCAGCTTTTCATGTGCTTCTTGGCCATCTGTATGTCTTCTTTGGAGAAATGTCTGTTTAGGTCTTCTGCCCATTTTTGGATTGGGTTGTTTGTTTTTTTAATACTGAGCTGCATGAGCTGTTTATATATTTTGGAGATTAATCCTTTGTCCGTTGATTTGTTTGCAAATATTTTCTCCCATTCTGTGGGTTGTCATTTCATCTTGTTTGTAGTTTCCTTTGTTTTGTAAAAGGTTTTAAGTTTCATTAGGTCTCCTTTGTTTATTTTTGTTTTTATTTCCATTATTCTAGGAGGTGGATCAAAAAAGATCTTGCTGTGATTTATGTCAAAGAGTGCTCTTCCTATATTTTCCTCTAAGAGTTTTAGAGTGTCTGGTCTTAACATTTAAGTCTCTAATCCATTTTGAGTTTTTGTGTATCATGTTAGGGAGTGTTCTAATTTCATTCTTTTACATGTAGCTTTCCAGTTTTCCCAGCACCTCTTTCTGAAGAGACTGTCTTTTCTCCATTGTATATCCTTGCCTCCTTTGTCATAGATTAGTTGACCATAGGTGTGTGGGTTTATCTCTGGGCTTTCTATCCTGTTCCATTGATCTACATTTCTGTTTTTGTGCCAGTACCATATTGTCTTGATTACTGTAGCTTTGTAGTATAGTCTGAAGTCAGGGAGTCTGATTCCTCCAGCTCCATTTTTTTCCCTCAAGACTGCTTTGGCTATTCGGGGTCTTTTGTGTCTTTTGTGTCTTTTAAGATTTTTTGTTCTAGTTCTGTAAAAGATATCACTGGTAATTTGATAGGGACTGAATCTGTAGATTGCTTTGTGTAGTATAGTCATGTTCACAATGTTGATTCTTCCAATCCAAGAACATGGTATATCTCTCCATCTGTTTGTATCATCTTTTATTTCTTTCATCAGTGTCTTACAGTTTTCTGCATGCAGGTCTTTTGTCTCCCTAGGAAGGTTTATTCCTAGGTATTTTATTCTTTTTGTTGTAATGGTAAATGGGAGTGTTTCCTTAATTTCTCTTTCAGATTTTTCATCATTAGTGTATAGGAATGCAAGAGATTTCTGTGCATTATTTTTGTATCCTCCAACTTTACCAAATTCATTGATTAGCTCTAGTAGTTTTCTGGTGGCATCTTTAGGACTCTCTATGTATAGTATCATGCCATCTGCAGTGACAGTTTTACTTCTTCTTTTCCAATCTGTATTCCTTTTATTTCTTCTTCTTCTCTGATTGCCAAAGAACTGCTTTTGCTGCATCCCATAGGTTTTGGATTGTCATATTTTCATTGTCATTTGTCTCTAAGTATCTTTTGATTTCCACTTTGATTTCTTCAGTGATCTCTTGGTTATGTAGTAACATATTGTTTAGCCTCCATATGTTTGTGTTTACATTTTTTTCCCTGTAACTGATTTCTAATCTCATGGCATTGTGGTCAGAAAAGATGCTTGATATGATTTCAGTTTTCTTAAATTTACTGAGGCTTGGTTTGTGACCCAAGATGTGATCTATCCTGGAGAATGTTCCATGCGCACTTGAGGAGAAAGTGTAATCTGCTGTTTTTGGATGGAATGTCCTATAAATATCAATTAAGTCTATCTGGTCTATTGTGTCATTTAAAGCTTCTGTTTTCCTTATTTATTTTCATTTTGGATGATCTGTCGATTGGTGTAAGTGAGGTGTTGAAGTCCCCCACTATTACTGTGTTACTGTCGATTTCCTCTTTTATAAAAGCTGTTGGCAGTTGCCTTATGTATTGAGGTGCTCCTATGTTGGGTGCATATATATTTATAATTGCCATATCTTCTTCCTGGATTGATCCCTTGATCATTATGTAGTGTCCTTCCTTGTCTCTTGTAACATTTTTCATTTTAAAGTCTATTTTGTCTGATACGAGTATTGCTACTCCAGCTTTCTTTTGATTTCCATTTGCACGGAATATCTTTTTCCATCCCCTCACTTTCAGTCTGTATGTGTCCCTAGGTCTGAAGCGGGTCTCTTGTAGACAGCATATATATGGGTCTTGTTTTTGTATCCATTCAGCAAGCCTGTGTCTTTTGGTTGGAGCATTTAACTCATTCACGTTTAAGGTAATTATCAACACGTATGTTCCTATGACCGTTTTCTTAATTGTTTTGGGTTTGTTTTTGTAGGTCCTTTTCTTCTCATGTTTCCCACTTAGAGAAGTTCCTTTAGCATTTGTTGTTTGGTGGTGCTGAATTCTCTTAGCTTTTGCTTGTCTGTAAAGCTTTTGATTTCTCCATTGAAGCTGAATGAGATCCTTGCCATGTAGAGTAATCTTGGTTGTAGATTCTTCCCTTTCATCACTTTAAATATGTCATGCCACTCCCTTGTGGCTTGTAGACTTTCTGCTGAGAAATCAGCTGTTAACTTTATGGGAGTTCCCTTGTTTGTTATTTGTCGTTTTTCCCTTGCTGCTTTCAATAATTTTTCTTTGTTTTTAATTTTTGCCAATTTGATTACTATGTGTTTCGGCATGTTTCTCCTTGGGTTTATCCTGTATGGGGCTCTCTGCACTTCCTGAACCTTGGTGGCTATTTCCTTTCCCATGCTAGGGAAGTTTTCGACTATAATCTCTTCAAATATTTTCTCAGGTCCTTTCTCTCTCTCTTCTCCTTCTGGGACCCCTATAACGCGAATGTTGTGTTTAATGTTGTCCCAGAGGTCTCTTAGGCTGTCTTCATTTCTTTTCATTCTTTTTTCTGTTCCACAGCAGTGAATTCCTCCATTCTGTCTTCCAGGTCACTTATCCATTCTTCTGCCTCAGTTATTCTGCTATTGATTCCTTCTTGTGTATTTTTTATTTCAGTTATTGTATTGTTCATCTCTGTTTGTTTGTTCTTTAATTCTTCTAGGTCTTTGTTAAACATTTCTTGCATCTGCTCGATCTTTGCCTCCATCCTTTTTCCGAGGTCCTGGATCATCTTCACTATCATTATTCTGAATTCTTTTTCTGGAAGGTTGCCTATCTCCACTTCATTTAGTTGTTTTTCTGGGGTTTTATCTTGTTCCTTCATCTGGTACATAGCCCTCTGCCTTTTCATCTTGTCTATCTTTCTGTGAATGTGGTTTTTGTTCTACAGGGTGCAGGACTGTAGTTCTTCTTGCTTCTGCTGTCTGCCCTCTGGTGGATGAGGCTATCTAAGAGGCTTGTGCAAGTTTCCTCTCAACTCTTAAATATGTTGATAGTTAGAACTTATTTTGGCATCTTGTGGTTTGGCATTAAGATGAAGACCCAACTTAATTCATTTCCCAGCCTCATTTCTTAAATGATTTACTCTTTCCTGTATTAGCTTGTGATGCTTCTTTATCAATCTGTTTCTCTTAAAGTGATGTGACTGCTGATTTTTGAACACCCGTTTAAATTATTGCACTGTTGTTAACATATCTGTTAATTCAAGCCCCTCTCAGTTTTCTTTCCTTTCAATATTTTCTTAGCTATTGTACTTTCTAGTGAAATGTACAATCATTTAAAGTTCTACCTCATTCTTTTTTTTTTTTTTTTGCGGTATGCAGGCCTCTCAGTGTTGTGGCCTCTCCCGTTGTGGGGCACAGGCTCCGGACGCGCAGCCTCAGTGGCCATGGCTCACTGGCCCAGCTGCTCCGCGGCATGTGGGATCTTCCTGGACTGGGGCACGAACCTGTGTCCCCTGCATTGGCAGGCGGACTCTCAACCACTGTGCCACCAGGGAAGCCCTCTACCTCATTCTTAATCCTCAAATCTCACAGATATTTTAAAGGAATTACATTGATATTGTAATAATCTGGGAAGAACTGTTCATCCAGGAACACAATACCTGTGTCCATTCACTCAAATCTTTTTTTTCATATTAATATGTTTCAATAAAGCTTTTTCAATAAAACTTTTCTTGTTTTGTCAGTCTTACACGTTTTCTTTTTAGGGTTATATTCTTACATCTCTTAACTGTAAAAATATATAGTGATCTGGCCTCACGGAATTTTCAAAGCTTTCAATTACTTAATACAGAAAAATCAAGAAATGTGTTTGAATGCATAAAAAAAAGTTTTATGTATTATGGAGAGAGAAAGGGAAGGGAAGAAAACGTCAGGAGGGACTTCCCTGGTAGCGCAGTGGTTAAGAATCCGCCTGAATGCAGGAGACACGTGTTCGAGCCCTGGTCTGGGAAGATCCCACATGCCGCGGAGCAACTAAGCCCTTGTGCCACAACTACTGAGCCTGCACTCTAGAGCCTGTGGGCCACGACTACCTAGCTCGCGTGCCACAACTACTGAAGCCCACGTGCCTAGAGCCTGTGCTCTGTAACAAGACAAGCCACCACAGTGAGAAGCCCATGGACTGCAACGAAGAGTAGTCCCTGCTCGCTGCAACTAGAGAAAGCCTGCGTGCAGCAACGAAGACCCAACGTAGCCAAAAATAAATAAATAAATATTTTTAAAAAAAACTATAAAATATTATTCATGACATTGATAAATTAAAAAAAAGAAAATATCAGGAAATAAGCTGGGAGAAGAATAACGTTTATACTACTATAGGATCTGAAGACAGACAGACATAAAGAGTAGATGTTCAATTTATGACACTTATCAAAGCCAAGTCAGGAGTTGACTCTGGACCCTGTATTTTGTGCCACTGCATTCTCCATGAAGTGTACATGAACAATAAAATCACAGTTCAAAGTCAACCTGAAGAAAAGAGGAAATGGCTACTTCCCTAAAATCAAGGAAGTGGATACTTTACTCATTGAGAATAACCTGCTAAGAAGAGAAATACTAAAGTTAATTAAACTGAAATAGTACGAAAAATGCTTTGTAAGTTGCCCAGAGACATAGATGGTATCAAAATCTTGCCACCTTGCTTGTATTGCCAGAATTTTGGTGGATTTCTCAATGTGGTCTACCATGAAGTTTCTTCAGTCAGACGAAAAAACAGAAGTAAAGAGGTGGAACTATACTAAAGATTTCACTGGCAAATTCTGAAATGAAATGGTTGTCTCTGAATCTTCTTAGAATCATTGTTAGTATCAAAGAAAATTATCATTACTTACTAGATTTGCTAAATCCAGAAATACACTCTTCCAAAAATTCTAAGGTGAGGTGTGGCTCATTGGCTGCCAGTGTCTTGCTAATAGAGACAATAAATAGGGTGTTGTTGGCTGGGATACATAAACCTGATGTCTCTAGTAACTGGCCCTCGATTTTTAAATTAAAGGTACAAGTTAAGGCACACAGAAGATTATAGGCAGCTGACCTAGGAGAAAACACAAATTAAGTTGTTTTAAAACTTATAATTCCAAAATTTTTTCATAACATACAACTTACGATTCTATTACCAAGCATATATCAATTATTTTTAAATTTTATGATCAATTAGAGATTAGATTTTGTGATTCTCTGGTAAACCCAAAATACCCCTTTATCATTTAGGGATTTTTTTTAAAAGGGAAATCTTCACGTAACCAGAAGAGAACTGTGAGGCTCCCGAGACAGCGAATATAAGGCCTTTCTAAAAGACATTTCATTGGGATATAAAATATGAGAATTTTATGGTCTTAAGATGGATCAATATAAAGAAAGTCAGAATAAGGCATATCATATTTTCAGTGAGGCCAAAACGCAAATTGTGCCTCCCGCTCCCACTAGATCCAGTTAAAACTGGGATAATGAGAAATAAGATGGCCCTCATCAAATTAGATTGTTCAAATCTTTCATCAGCATCTACTGAATTTCTTTCTAGGCGTCCTACAAGTTATAATACAAACTAGAGGTCAAACATTTTTAAAATATAATTAAGCTCCCCCTGCCATTTTTTTCTTTTATGAATTCCTACTATTATACACAAGCACTAAATTAAAAAAAAAAAACAAAACCCAAACCATAATATATATCCAGGTTCCATGAGAACTAAAAGCTCCCTTATTAATGTCTAAAAATATACTTAAACAACTTAGGAAACAGCTCAAAAAACTCAATGTTTAGATTGATTTTTCTCCCCTATCCACAAAAGAAATGGTTTGCTCAGTAAATTTCAGGTTTTCCTTACCTCTGAACTTTCATCATGCTAATATATTTATGCAACAACTACATGGGGGGGAAAAGCCACTGAAATTATAAGTTTGCCTCAAGGCTTTTTCTCTGCGACAACATGCTTCAGCAAAAAGCAGCAGCTGACAGCTCGCTTTATTTCACGAGAGAATAGAGGCTCATTCAAGCTAATAATTGTTGGAAGTTTGCTAGCATTCTTCTATAAGGAATTTTGAATTAGAAATTCAAGACAGACTTATAGTTCCATTTTCCTAAAATGGAAATATTAATATTATTGTTTCTAAGTTTATCTTTTGCAAACTCCTAGGAATTCTGAATGATACTATTTTGACAGTGACTTTCACTCTGTATATTTCAACAGCTACAAAGAACTGGGATTCCTCAAACTGGGAGTAGGTGTCACAGACTCCTCTGAGATAATGAAAGCTAAGCATACATGAAGTTTTGTGTATATTTTGTGGGAGTTCATGAACACCATGAGGCCCATCCAGGTAAAGAAATCTTGCTGATTTTTTTGTCCTCTCAAAGAAGGGAGAATTTGGAATTCTAAAAAGCCCATTTATAAACCTGGGTTATATTATACCCAAGGGAAGATTTTCTGAAGCTAAGAATTTATATCTGTAAAAACTTGACAGTCCCAAGGTACCTGGAACAAAAAATTATCTTAACATGAGAAAGAGAGGGGCAGAAGAGGGAAGTGGTGCAAAGAGACGATGGCAGAGAGAGGAAAGGGTGGGTGCAAGTCGGGAGGAAATAATATTTGCTAAGCACGAACTATTTGCTAGATGCTATACTATACTACCACACATTTATTAAACTTTTGTAGGTTTATGAGGAAGGCAACGTTACCTTTTTTTTAAAAACGAGGCAACTAGAGCTCAGAGAACTTCAGTACCTTGCCCAAAGTCATACAGAGAAGCAGATCGAGATTTAAACCTAATCTACTGACTCCACAGGCCCTGGCCTGCCCTTTCCTCATTCATGTTTTGATTACTAAGCCTAACCAGAACCAATTATACTCTGCTCATCTGACATCTGTATTTGTCTTAAGCTTTCTTTCAAGAATTTTGTTAAAGTTACACAGGTGGAAACTATGCTATGTTACTGAGTTACTGAACATTAAGCCCTCCTTTTCTTTTCTTTCTTTTTTTTTTTTTTTTTTCAGTTAAAATGCTAAAGTTATAAGCCCTCCTTTTCAAACAATGATAATCTAATTTGACTGCGAGGAAACTTAATAGTGATGTACTTTTGAACATGGGAAAAATTTAGAGAACTTAGGAAAGGAGAAACTTAATTTAGAAATAGACTTTTAGGGAAAAAAAAGACTTTTTTTTAAGAAAAAAACCAAACGAACAAAACCCCCACCAACACTGCTATGCTGTATGCTTCAGCTGCAAGTTGAAAGAACATACATTGGTTTAGTGTGAATCACCCTATTCACAATTCCACAGTTCCTGCGAACTGGATGAGGTCATACTGGTTAACTAATACAGGATACCAGCCAATTTACAGTATTAAGGTAGAAGCTGCTTTAAAAGTTTATTAGTTGGTCTCATTTTAAAACCAACAAACCTTGAATAAGATTGAAATGAGTTTTTTACAAACCTACCGTAAACTAGGGTCTGAACTGCCTAAATTAAGTAATGCGATATTGAGCAGTGTCCCAGGGACATCTTTCGGGCGAATCTTGGTGTGCTGGGGGATGGAGTCAGGCTGCGACAGCTCCCAACGTGTCCGGATGTGAATGATAGACTGAACAATGGCTTCACACTCTTGGTGCATGAAGGTCAGTGGTGTGCCCTGGTTTGCAATAGTTAAGGTGAACTGGTTCTCATCCACTAGGCAGATCTCTTCAATTTCCGAAGCATAATAGATATCATTTAGAAAGACTGACTGCCCCAGGACTTTTGTTCGCTCTGCTGAGGTTACTTGAACAGCAGTAGAACCAACCTGAAAAATGGTAGCAAGAGGGTAGAGCGGAAAAGAATTAAATTTCATTACGTAGAATTCTGAGAGGTTTCGAAAATCAAGCAAACAAAATACCATGTTAACCATTTAAAGAAGAGTTACCACCATTATGTATTCAAATAGGTTCAATAATTATTGTCATAAATGCTGTCAAAAGTGACTGAAAAGAGCAGAAAAAAGTTATTTTTTAAAAGGTCAAGAATCCTATGGATAATTACAGGTTTTATCTTGAAGGTTCACCTTCCTTACTCTGCAAAAAGCATGTAATAATCAGAAGAACTCTCAACAGGTAATTTTCCACTGTTCACATATTCCTACTGTAAGACGGATACACAGCAAACTGCCCATTCTACAACACTCTCCTGCCTCCAATCCAACCTGGAATATTATTAAGGGTACACCTCTCCAGTTTTCTGCAGGACCTCCATGAAGATACAGAAAGCTTGGTTTTCCTCCATCTGGACTTTACGTTTGACACATTACTACCGGGACCCTGGGGAGTCCAGTATATAGTCAGGTTAGTCAAGAAAGGCAATGAATCACTTACCTAACAGGGAGTGAAACTTACTTTAATAGAAACCTTGGTGTCTTTGTGAGCTAGCTTGAGAGCATTGTGGAATACCTTCAGGTCCTCTTCTAAAGCCAAGGTGGCAGCGGGTAGTTTCTGTTGTTCATGCTCAATGTGCTCGGCCAGTTTCCCAGGACAGTCTATGAAAATGAGTCTTTTGCTGCCTTTGAGGCCAGTCAGCAGCCGCTCGTGATACTTGGTGTATTCCCTGACCCAGGAGTTACAGTTATAGATATAGACTGCAGAGACATTATCATAAGCAAAGCCAGGAAAAACAACAAACCACTTGGAGAGAAAGTCTGTTTTAAAGCGATTGCTAGGCCCAGTATGGGTAAGGTCCACGACAATTTCATATGGCTTTGCATAATATGGCTTTAAAGTAAGTAAGACGTGGTATATCAGCAAATCGCCATTGATTTGACCAGTTTTGAACCTAAGGAAGATGAAAAAAAGTACACAGATCATTAACAAAGTTCTGAATGGATATACAGATGCTACTAATCTATTTTATTCCCTTATATTCTGACTAGTTTTCTAGAGAAAACTAACTATAATATTAAACTATTGCACAAAGTCTGAATCCATTTTTTAAATCACTTGTTCTTAAGACACTGAGAAGTAAGGCTGAAGTAAAATGGAAGAGACAAATCCCCAGATCAATGACTTTGAGCAGCAATAACAACAACAAACCTGCCCACCAGAGTCAAGCAAGGAGGAAGTCAATGGACTTTGGTTGGTTGCTTCTAGGCCCATCCAAGTTCCCAGGTGAACAGTCTGGGTGGGAATGACCTACTTGGAGTCCTGGAGTAAACCGAATGACTTATAATCAACTCCTTTATCCCACCGTGACCAGAGAGAATGGTTCAACAACGATCACATGACTCAAAGCAGAACAACCAGGGCCAAAGAGGCCCAGTTCAAAGACTTCAGCTTAAACCGTTGGGAATCGAGACCTTTTTCTTTCCTGATGTTTATAAATGAGGGACCATATAGCTCTGGCAGCTGTTAGCTTATATCCTGAGCTATGAAGGAAGAGCCCGTCTAAAAACTGAAGAAATGGAGCAGAGAAATGAAGAGCGAAACTGGGGCCCTGGCCATTTCATCTGAGTCCTAGATAAAGCCCCTCTCCTGGGATCACCTTTATCCCTGTACTACTCAGTTGTGTGAGCCAATAAATTCCACTTTTTGATTAAGCCGTATTAGGTCATATGTTGCTTACACTCAAAAGAATGCTAATCAACGTGAGGAGTCAAAATAAGGACCATCAGAAAGCCCACAGATTATAGTACTGGAATTTCAAATCAAAACCACCAGTGTTCTATACTTGATGACTCAGGTGGTACTACGAAGTAGGCTAAGATAAACATCCTTTCCTAAGAGTTTTAAATCTTACTGGGAGAAAATAAGACAAAACTATGACAAGTCAAATGATTTTAAAATAAAAGAAAAATACTTCAAGAACAAAGGAAAGATATGAGGTAGTATGGAATCACTTGTCAAAGAAATTGCAGAGAAAAATACTTTTGTTAAGTTCAAAGGAGTGGAGAAATCAACACAAACTGGGTAACCAGTGAAAACTACATAAAAGATGCTGAAGCGGGCAGGAGGAATTTCAAACTCAACAAGAAGAGGGATGGGCAGGCCTCATGGAGAGAGGGAAAGGAGAAAAATAGGTAACCAGATGTGTTGAGGTAAGAATCAGCTAGTTTAGCTAGAATGGAAGATTCACGTAGAGAAGTTTTAAGAGATAAAGATGGAAAAATACAGAAGAGCTAAATTGTGAATGGACCAGAACTGTTCAACTAAGGGGCTCAGGTTTTCTCCTAGAAAAGCCTGGCATTTCTCAGAGGATGTTCTGTGAAGTACCAGCATCAGAATCAACTGTGGTGCTTGATAAAAATGCAGTTGCCTGTCCCAGCCCAGACCTACTATATACGAATTTATGCAGTGAAGCCTTGGAATTTTCATTGTTTTGAAACAACCTTCTCATCTGATATTTATGTGCACAAACATTTCTGAGTTGCTGCTGTAGGTGTTAGGGAGTTATTCAACCACATTTTTTAAAAGAAAGGGGTGTTATGATCACAGGAAGTGATATATACAACATATATGAAGGAGTCGGGGCTAGTAAAAAAAGATGTTGTAGTAGTCTAGGTATGGTTTAATAAGCATCTAAAATACTAGGGTTACAGTGAAAATAAGTGACAGTGAAAGAAGAAACTGACTCAGAAATATGAAGAAAGGACCGACATGATCCAAGGTCTGATCAGTGCTGAAAGAAAGGACTTGAATTAAAAGGACTTGCTGTAGGGCTTCCCTGGTGGCGCAGTGGTTGAGAGTCCGCCTGCCGATGCAGGGGACATGGGTTCGTGCCTCGCTCCGAGAAGATCCCACATGCCACGGAGCGGCTGTGCCTGTGTGCCATGGCTGCTGAGCCTGCGCGTCCGGAGCCTGTGCTCCACAACGGGAGAGGCCACAACAGTGAGAGGCCCGCGTACCACAAAAAAAAAAAAAAAAAAAAAAAAAAAAAGGACTTGCTGTATACCAAGGCTCTGTCATTACAAAGAATGTTGCTACCATGAACAAAAACAGAGATCATGAGGGGCAGCCACTTAGGGGGAAAAATGAAGTCCATTTTAGACTGAATATGAAGTGATGACAGGACATTCTAGGGGAGTGTGTGTGTGTGTGTACACTAGACCACACAAAAGCATCTTCTGTCCCTTATAATCTAAGTGATCAGATATTCTCTCCAAATTATTGTTGTAGTTCCACACTTTGAGATGTTGGTTATATACACTACTGTTTCTATTATCTGACCAATACCCCGGGTCTCCAAACTCATGTTATCAAATCAGTCTGTGGTATACAAATACAATTTTTAGAGATGATTTTAATGCTCAATCTCAGGGAAGATGCTATTCTCTCTTCATTTTAATGATACTAACGTATCATTCAAGAGCATACAGCAGGCATACATAATAAATGTAAGGTCAAAAGGCATTAAGCAGAAAACCCTCCCTGCCCTGGAGGCGGGGACTTGTCCTACAAAGGCTCCTGTTATGCCAGTGGCCAACTAGACAAGTTGGAGTTTTTTTCTTTTTTTCCCCTGTGACATGTGCTTTAGTTGCAGTGGAAAGGAAATGTGTCATCTGTGGTTAGTGGAAAGCTAGCTGTACATATCCTTTTTAACTGCAGATTTACTTTTAGGCTCAGATTCTTCAAGTCTATTCTGCCTTAAATTACTTGGAAGCTGTGCTTCAAGACAAGAAAAGAAGTGGCTCATTAAAATCAGGTTATAATAAGATTTTGACCAAGCATTTTGTAAGGTAGGTCATATATATGGCTTTTCTTATGCCTTTTCACTTATAACTTCATACAGATTAGTGTTTGAGGAAGTGCTTTCAAGCAGTACTTAAGTATCTTACTAACAAAGTAGATTTAGTAATGGAAAACGTATGCTCTTTTTTTCTCTCCTATTAAGTAAAATTTCAGTAAGAAATGGAAAGATTTACCATCAACATAGAGCTTTAAATTAGGATTAAGAAGGATCTGAGCTTAGACTCCAGAGTGAATTGCACAGTTTTATTTGTTATTAAAATAAGTTTAAAAAATAAATTTCTCATTACTAATGCTTAGGCATTATAAATTTTATTGAAAATGACCAGAGATAAAGAGAACTTTTGATAACAACCTGGCCTCCACTGCATAAATCTGGGATGTAGAGACAGCTCTCTATTCTTAGGCATTTGTAAGGGTAAGAGAAAGTCTCATTTTGTTAACAGTTTGTTTATTTGGAGATGACAGTACATCTGGCTGAAGACAATCAACAGCGGGCCTATTATCTATCCCGTGGTGAGCACTGTTAAGATGTGTACGAATACTATGATGCATATCACATTGTTAATGAACTAATGTGACAAGAATAATAACCCGCTTTAAATCATTTTAGCATCTAATGCAGAAGTCCAGTCTAGTTTAAAAGGATGGAAATTACTTGCGAACCCAATTTAAAGTATTTCTCTTTGTGGAAGAATCATAAAGTAGCCAAAGATTTATGTCATTCAACTTAAAAATTGAAGCTGGACACTACTAGATAGAAGTCAGTGCACAGTATCTTTAACTGTCTATTAAAGATCATAATCCAAAAAGTAATCTTACTTCTAGAACACATATGAAAGGTTTCTTTCCCTCCCTATTATCAATAGAAAATATTACTTCAGAGGTTAGTTTCCAGTTAGCATTGTTTACTATATGCTAATTTTGTTTGTATAACAATATATCACATTTGTTATTCTTAAGTCAACTATACTTCAATTAAAAAAGAAGAAGAAGAAGCATGAGTAGCAGCAGTATCTGTGTCACCTGAGTGTGGGTTAGAAATCTTAGGTCCCTTTTAGACCTATGGAATAAATTTGCATTAAAAAAAAAAAACAACAAACTCCCATGTACATTTTTTGAGAAGAACTTATATAAAATAAAGTTCTTAAACGGCAATTTTGTTTAGTACATCTCAGGAGAATAATGTAGTTTTTGCTTCTACTTCCCTATTCATATAAATGCTAACAATAAAACACTCTTACAAAAGTGGCTCAGACTGGAATACTATTCTGAGAGATAGCTCAATAATGGTAATAAATCTTTCCTGCTTGTTTACCAGTACCTGGAACAGATATGCTAGTTGTATTTAAATCTTCAATCTTACAGTGAATAATGAAAATCAGGATCAGACTTTGTCCCCTTTGTGGACTGGCTTCCAGAGAGCTCAGAGCCAAAACTGAAATTCCACTTTTTCCTTTACAGGTTGAGACTCATGATCTGCCTTGACTTCCCAACTGAGTCAAAATCCCCTTGATCTTGATGTTGTCTTTATTTCTATTAAATATTTTATAATTTATTTTTAAAAATTATGTCAAAATATTCACAGAAAAATTCTAAGCATAAATAATAATGAAGTTGAACTTTTGAGATTATTCAAAAGAAACTTGCCTCTTTTTCTCTGTTAATGCCAAATGTTTAGGATGAGAAAAGTCGCATGCCTTTGCTTTCAGAAAGCCACAATAAGTCGGGGGATGTAGAGGTGAAGGGAGACCCACCACCATAAAACTGCTTTCACAACTACTAGGAATATATTTCTAAGTACCAGCTTTATTCTAAGCTTCAAGATAAACACTCAAGAAGAAAAAAGAACATCTTGAATTCCTACTTGAAGTCCGTTTTCTTTTGGTTGCTACCACACTTCCCCGTTCCTGAACTGCCGCCCCTCCCATCACCACAAAGCCATTTGCATTTTCTTTTCATACATGAAGCAAAATGTCCCATTATTCCTTTACTATAAAGATTGGTGACTCATTTGTTAGAGGATGGGGAGTTTCTACAAGGAGTTTCCTTAAATGGTCAGGAAAAAAAAGAGGAATCAAAAAAGTAAAAGCCGAAGTATCTGACTCAAAGCTGAAGTCTAGCATGCTTAAGAGGGAGAAAACTATAAAACCACGGCATTCAGTTTACAATGATTAGTAGATATCTGTAATGCTACCTTTTAGCATTTAAACAATTAATAGAAATTAAATTGTTTCTTTATATGTAGCCTAACAGAAAAAAAAAATCAGTTCACAAGGAATTCAAACAGGATAGCAAATGTTAGGCATGAGCTTACGGCTAATTTATAACATTATCAGCTGTCTATCTTTTAACTACAATTACCAAAACGAGGAACCGTTATTCTTTCACAAGTTAACAAATTTTATTGCTATCCCAACAGATTACCAGTATACTCACGGACATGGAACACACAGGACATTACCTGCATCTTGCCTTTCTGATGACAACAGTTTTTTCTTTGTCTCCTGGAACAAAAGCAAACTATACCCATCTGTGGGCTAATAATACTACTGTCTTGGATCCAGATATTCAAAATAAGATGGGCAGAAGCCAAAATGACAACATTAACACAAACCCTACAACTCCTGAAGTAGATAAAAAAGTTATTTCTACAAAAATGCCTGAAATAGCAACATCATCTCACATGGCATCTTTAACTCCTAAATCTGAACTGGAGCTTTATATATCTTCCGTTGTCAGGAACAGTTCTCCAGCAGTACATAGCGTTGAAGACACAAGCAAAAGTCACAGCGAAATTTTCAAAAAAGGTGTCTGCGAGGAAAACAACAACAAAATGGCTATGCTAGTTTGCTTAATTATAATTGTGGTGCTTTTTCTTATCTGTACAATTTTATTTCTATCAACTGTGGTTCTGGCAAACAAAGTCTCATCTCTCAGACGATCAAAACAAGTAGGCAAGCGTCAGCCTAGAAGCAATGGCGATTTTCTGGCAAGCAGTGGTCTATGGCCTGCTGAATCAGACACTTGGAAAAGAGCAAAACAGCTCACAGGGCCTAACCTAATGATGCAATCTACCGGAGTGCTCACAGCTACAAGGGAAAGAAAAGATGAAGAAGGAACTGAAAAACTCACCAACTAACAGATGCTTTAGTGAAGAAAAATGCAAAGTAGCAATGAGAACGTTTCTGGAGTAAAAATGAAGTCAATTTGATATTTAATGCCAAGGTGTTGTTCTGATGGTCTAAAATTTAACATGGCAGGCTGTGCGATTTAGAATCAAGCAGGTGAGAAGGGGAGAAGTATGCCTGCTTACTTGATTACTTAAACTGTGTCTGACACTATTTTAAAGAGCAAAAATAAAACCACCAAGCATCTGAGGAAGGTTTTAAAGACAAGCTGAAGGAGCTGACTAATACAGGTAGAAAGGGACAATTAAATATTTCCTGTTCAGCAAGAGTAGTTAAATGATCTTTGTCCGAATGTTATTAAATTTGAAGAGTTTTAGTGTGTTGTTAGAGGCAAGTATATGCTTTAACATCTAACAGAAGTCACGTTCTTAATGCGTAGAGTTGAACTGTATAGTTACGTGGTACTTTCTTTGCTGAATGTGACAGAATCCATACCAGCTCATCTATCAACACAGCTAATGTTATGCTAGATGTTTTCATCTTTATATACGGCACACATAAGAAAGTGGTTTTCTACTCTAAATATTTAATTAAAACTTTAAATTTTGTATAATAAATTAAGACTTGTTATAATAAAAGTGACTACGTACATTCTCATTCACTTTATTTTTCAGAGAATACACTGTCAAGATCAATAATAAATAGAGCACAACTGAAACAGATGAGATTTATAGCCACAACAGAAGGCTGAGTGTAAATGTAAAGCATATCTTACTGTTTAAGTGTAACATAACTCTACTCCATAAATATTGCTTATTGGATTATTTATAGCAAATATCCAAAGGCTGATTATATTTTGGACTTTGAGAATGCCAGTGGACTAATAACTGACCAATTTTATGTATTATCCAATATGACGTAAGCAAAGGAAAGACGTGTGTGTGTGTGTGTGTGTGTGTTTATTCTAATTTGGAAAACAGGATACTTCAGGTAATTCTTTAACCTTTAAAGAAACTGGGTTCAAGTAAAATAATGACTTACATTTAGGTCAAGACTTCCCTCAACAATTCAATATATTACAAAAATTGTTCTGAGAGACTTTCCAAATGTCCATTGAAACTGACACAGGGCATACTTAATTAAAGATCAGACCACATTTAAAAAATCTCATCCCTTACTGAGCATTTATTTTGGGCAATATGCTAGACATTTAAGAAAAGATTTTATATATTTTTTCCAAGTATTACCACCATCTTACCCTCCCTTCTAGGTTAGTGATTCTCATCCCGACTGCAAATCAGAATCATCTGAAGAGTTTAACTCACCAGTGCCCAAGTCACACCCCTTCCTTCTGATTTAATTAGAATGGGGTGAGCTTGAGCTCCAGGCATCGATAATTTTTGCATAATTCCCTAGGTCACTGCTCTTGGTCATCAAATTCAATTCTTAAAATTTCCACAGCTCCAAAGATCTAGGTTACATTTTTTTAAAGGTTACCTCTTAAAATGAGAGGGGGAAAAAAAAGCATCAATTTTATTATCAATTTATTACCAATTTATAAAAAATCCATTTCCTAAATAACAAATCATAACCACATCATTTCAGAAAAAGGTAAACATCAACAAAGGAAAAAGGAAAGCAAGAGAATACTCATGCCGATTGTGGTACATCAGGTTATCTTTTGAGGGGTAAAAAGGATCAGACTTGAAAGGACACTGGCTGGGCAGAGCTCCCATTCTGGGCAAATAAAAAATCTGAGATTGTGTACTAGAAGAAACAGTGACAACACAAAGCAGTCCTTGAATCAAGTGTCATATATAAATACTTGTCAGTAAACTGAAACAAATTAGTGTCTTTTTAAAAAGAAGAAATTAACTAGACAACTACTTTCCTATTCAACATACATTTTCTCACGAAACAGAAAGCTATTGCAGGAATATTTAAAATTCATCACTCACTATCTTGGCTATTAAACACAAATCCTCAGATTGACAGTATCCAATGGCAGCTCATGAAAAGTGGCTCCTTTCCCAACTTGACCAGTGTTTAAAGATGATAGGTTAAGATATGTTTTGAATTCAAAATTTAAAAGTTATTTTTGAACTAAGACACTTTTGTTTTCTACCCTTGGGGTGCTATGGTCCACATGCTTATTAATTCAGGGATTTAGAAATAGTGAAACAAAAGTTTATACCATATTTTAAAAGTTTATAGCATATTGTATACTATACATATAGCTAATTATATTACATAAAATAAGTTTATAGCATATTAAAAAAAAACTATTCTTTTTGTACCAAGTTTTAAGTGCCTTGAAGTTAAGAACTAGGTCTTAACAATCTGTGTTCCTCTGCCGTGACCAGGGGAAAGCGGGGCATGGTTTAATGCTTACTGTATCTACTATAATAGGTGCTATGCTAGGCACTTTACATTTATCTAATTCCATAATACATTTATAAATTAAGAATTATGATCTCCATTTTTCAGATGAGGGAAGAGGCTAGAAGGTGACATGCCCAAAGAAATCTGTATTCAGACTGACTCATACTCTTCTCAACATACTTTGCTTATTAGTTAACTTATTTAAAAAATGATTCCCAGTTTATTTTACCTTGCACCGACACTTACTTTGTGGGTAACCAAAGAGCTGTGGACTTGAACTCAAAAATCATTTAGGAAAGTATCTGGTCAAAAATTAATCACACTTTTACCTGGGCTTAGCCTAAATTATGTATGAGGAAATAACATTAACATTTACTGGCTATCTACTGTGTGTAAGGCATTTACACATGTTATGTTATCTTACTTAATCCTCACAAAACTCAATAATAGAAATATTCCTCCGGAGGAGGAAATGGTGACTCAGAAGTGCAGCGACTTGCCTAAGGTCATACAAGAAAACAGGACACATCATTCACTTGTTATGAAAAGAAATCTCACTATGGGTAATAACCTGACTGGCAGTTTTTCCTTACAACATATAGTTTTCTCTCCAAGGTTCTATTTTAAATAACTAAACTATATAATCACATTACTAGAGAGTCTCAAATGTTTACCTATAAATGTTAATTAAAAGCACTCAAATCATGTAGCTCCAAACTGTTTCAAAATAAATTCTGTTAAAGTAGTACATTTCTTAGTCATTTTGTGGCTTACTGCACTTCCGGAACCAACTATTGATAAACTTCCTCTTTTTCTACAGAAACCATTTCAGTTTGCTAAAGGACCATTTTTAATCTGAACTGAACCACCCCTTTTGCTTTCTTAGCCAAATGACCAAAATGTCCAGTTAGAACAAGAATTCAGCATTCTGCAAAACAAGTTAAGAGCTGAGGTAAGACAATTTTCACACTGGCAATCTGGTTTGATCTTTGCTTTATACAGAATTTATTTTTAAAACTAAAATTTCATTACTGTTTTAAACTTAAAGTCTGAGAGTCTAAAGATGTCTATAACAGGTATTGTGGTTTTGTTGCATGGAATTTTAAAAATTCAGTGTTGAGCCTGCCATGGAGAAAAATTTTCACCTAGGTTTCTATAATATTAACCCTTTAAAGTTTATTGATTCACTATGTTGACCTTAGCTCTGTAATTAAAATAAATAAATCTATAGCCATGACAGAAAACGCTAAGGGTTGGAAATAAAACTAGAATTCATGGGGATATGACTGAATTTACAACCCCAAAATACCGATTGCTAAAAGTTCTGATTTGCTGTCTATAAAATTCTCCTGTATATAAGCATAATCCATAGACCTAAATTATTTTTACTTTTTAATCCCCTTTAGTTTCCATGGTAAGAATGGTCACCTTCACCTAATTAAAAAAAAAAAAAACCCAAAGGTGATTAGATGAGATATTCAGTTATCATCATATATGCTTTATTTTTCACACAAATAGAATTTTAAATTTAAGTAATAATGATGACATGAAAATATTATCCTTCATTTTTACAGCTAAGAGAAAACTGTTATGATAAAATGTGTATATATATACTCATATCATCTACATATTTATGTCATGTATTATAATCTGAGTCTTTAGTAAACAGTGTAAAATAGATACAGAAAAAAATACCCACAGAATAGAAAGTTGTTAATATGGAGAAAAGATGCTTATTCTGTAAGTAAGCTGGACAATTACAAAGTGAATATCCTCCAAAATAAAAACTGCAAAGAGTTTACATAGACTTGTAATATAATGGTTATAAAGCGGGTGGTGATATCCTATTTCAACATTTCATTAAATACTTACGACTTTCCCTCATATAAGTCCACTTTGGATTTCTTCTAAGTAACTATTACAGAAGTTAAAAAAATAAAGATTTGTATCTCTTTTTTTTTTTCGCAAGACTTGTCTATATATATACATATATTTTTAAAATAATTAATTAATTTATTTATTTTTGGCTGCGTTGGGTCTTTGTTGCTGCGTGCAGGCTTTCTCTAGTTGTGGCGAGCAGGGGCTACTCTTCGTTGAAGTGCTCGGACTTCTCATTGCGGTGGCTTCTCTTGTTGCGGAGCACAGGCTCTAGGCATGTGGGCTTCAGTAGTTGTGACACGCAGGCTCAGTGTTTGTGGCATGTGGGCTCAGTATTTGTGGCTCACAGGCTCTAGAGTGCAGGCTCAGTAGTTGTGGCGCACGGGCTTAGCTGCTCCGCAGCATGTGGCATCTTCCCGGACCAGGGCTCAAACCCGTGTCCCCTGCACTGGCAGGTGGATTCTTAACCACTGCACCAGGGACATCCCATCTATATATTTTTAAAGGGTCAGTCTCAAATGTAGAGTTTAATAGTGCTTGTGTTTTTCAACTAATGCCTATATAATTCTACTCAGAAGGAAATTATGAATTCTGAATAAGTCTGAAATTGTTAAATATAAATCTGATGCCTGTCAATGTCCAATCTTTAAAAATCACCTCAAATATGACAGCTTATAGGCTAACCATTCAAAACTCCCATAGCTGTTTTCATAGGCACAGGACTAAAATGGTTTCCTGGTAGTTCTTGTCCAACCTTTTATACAAGACTAACTCCAAAAGTTACTAACATATCTGTTCCCAGAGAGCTCACATCTCCTCCCCTCATAAAGCATTCCTGTTTCATAATTTTACTACGAATGTAACAGAAGGAAAGAGCTCTAGTACAGGACTGACTGGTTTCTGTATCAGTGCCACTGTTTAGAGCTGTGACACTTTGGCAAGTTACCCAACTTCTCTGTGCCTCAGCTTTATCTGTAAGATGATGATAACATCACCTTGCTCATTAAAATAGGATAGTGCTGAACATTTGGCATGTACTCAGTAAATGGTAGCTATTACTACTGATAAAAAATAGTCATCGAATAATTCCTAACATAGTTCAAAGTTAATTTCCCTTTCTGCCTTTCCTCAAGATATGGAACTGCTGTGTTCTTCCTTTTCTGGTTTCATAACATTACTAGTTGGAGATACAATAAAATTTAGGTACACTAAATTTTAATCTATTATATTATAACATTATATCAAAGTAACCGAAATTCAAATGATATTTTTGATACTGCTACCTACACTTGCCTTGTCTAGGATATGCTATCCAAATCTCCTTGATCCCCCTTAAAAGACAATGACATCTCTCTTATCATATCCAACTTAGCATCAATTTTAAATGCTAAATCCTTTATGTACTTATGCATTATATTTATGAGAACATGTCTGATATATGGGGACTCCTACTTCACTATAACTGCCTTTAAAATGCTTAAACAGCTGGTTTTTTTCTTCTTTTTAAAAAATGTTCTATATTCAGGAAAAACAAAGGACCAAAATCACAGACTTAAACCTCAAAGTCCAAAACTAAAATAATGAGCAAAATACTGCCGTGTAAAAGTAGACAAATTCAGGGTTTCCCTGAGCAGCAGACTAAGGGATTTCTAGGAAAATGCTATATAGATTGTGCATAGGTTATTTAGAGTAATTAACAAGTATGCTTCTGGGTAGTGCCAGGAAAAAAAGGGAGGTGGGGAATCTTAAGGATACTTAGAACAGATAGGAGAGCCTGAAATGAAAGGTAAGTGAGTTTGAGAAGGTGGGTGATTTAAGTCCTGTCCTCCATTTTGGGAAGATCGTTCCTCTTTGCTGGTTCCCTGTATCCGCAAAGACAGAGAGCAGCATTTTGTGGTTCCTTCTTTCTTCTACTTCAATCTTCTCCCCCAACGTCTAATTTTGTTCACTTTAACCTTCTACCCTAACTTCTTGCTAAATGCATAATCACTATTTATTCTTCAGCTTTTTTATTAACTTTTCTTCAATACCTTCTCTAATCCACTTACCTTCCCCTTTTCCATGTATTTGCTGCTTACTCTAAGTTTTGCTTTATTTTTCTCCTTTGTGTTATTTTGTATTTCTTTGTATTCCTTTTTCATTTCATCTTATCCAACATTTTCTCCTCCTTTTTACTCCCCTGCCCCATATGGTTCTTTCTTTCTACCCTCTTTCCCTGCAGAAGCAATGTTGGTATTTCAGGTATACATGGCTTATATATACATTTAAAATACATATGTTAAATAACTTTCTGCATTGGTAGAAACACTGGCCTCACTGTCTCTGAACTAGAAAAAAAAAAGCCAGTTTCTTCACTATTATACCCCCTATTTATTCTTTTTTAAAATCCTGTTCCTTTTTTCTGGACTATTCTGAATTGCTGTAGTAGAATTCTAAGACATTCTAGTATTCTGACGTAGCAGACCCTAGGAGGTTAGATAGCTAACTGAGGAGTTGGAGAAAGGAGTAGGATAGGTAAAAAATAGAATTTGGTTTTAATATCGCTGTAACCCTTAAATGACAAGTGGCAAATCTCATGCACTGAAGGTCTACGACGTTCCTATTGACAAAAGAGGCTATGAACCTATCAAAATTATCTTACAGACGAAACTGGGCTGATAATTATATTCCTATTTGGGTTCTTTTCTTCTTTAATGCCTTTTTCAGCTAACTGAAAAAAGGAACTGTGTGGGTTTTTGAAAAAAATTTAAGAAAAGTCACAAAAGAAGAAACATTTTTTTGGTGAAGACAATTCATGGCCTATGTTTTCTGTTGCTTTGGATGGCATTTTTTGAAAACTAAAGTGAAACTCTAAAGAATAACACTTTCCAATGAGGCCTTTTTTGGGAGAAGGGGTAATCTGTAAGAATAGGAGGAGGTAGGAATTGCATGGATGATAACCAACTAGAGATGATTTAAATTCCCATATTTACGCCAAAAGTTTCAATTTTTTTCCTTATTAAACCTTTTGCAAAGTTGATATAAAGCATAATTTAATAACTCAGATTTTACCTTCTCTGCTTACATTCTGGTAGAAGTATTAATAAACAGTGAAAAATTGACGTGGAAAAGAACCAAGAAGCCCAATATAGGTTAAGCGTTTACTGAGCTGCTGACATATACAGCACTCTGCTGTAAAGGAATCAAAATATAAAGACATGAGGCAGCTTGGGGGTGGTAGAATAGAGCATATGCTTTGGAATCAGATGGTCCTGGGTATAAATTCCCAGTCTGCCACTAATAATGATATAACATTCGGCAAATTGCTTAAAGCATTTGAATTTGTCTCTTTATCTATAAATCAAGGATTACTCCATCTTTCTCAGAGTTATTTAAAGGTTAAATGAAATGAAGTATGTAAAACACCTGAGACGGTGCAACACATAGGATGTTCCAGATAAGGAATTTTCTTTGTTTCTTTCTGCCTTCTTCAAGGTTCTTTAAAATCTTGTTTGAGGGGGTGGGGATAATAAAAAGAAAATGTGAAAAGTAATTTAAAAAACACAATTATTTAAGAGAAAAGAAGTGTGAGTGAGGTACACACATGAAGAATTATCTAAGGAACTAAAAAGATAACAAGAACTTCGGGGATTCAGGGAATGGCTGAGCTCTTTGGGCTGTGGTCAGTCACAGAGAATTTGGTCTAAGAAGGGAATTTAAGCTGAGGTCTGACAGACGAGGACAGGTTCAGTTAGGCAGCCAGAGGGGGAAGAAGAGGCTGGGTTTGGAAGAAAGAACACACTCTCAGAGGGTGAAAAATAGCATAATGAAAAGTGTCTGTTTAGGAAAAAAAAAAAAAAGTGTGTGTTTAGGAAGTATGCAAGATAAGGAATGAGAAGTTTCAGTCATGAGATATGAATCTGGACTGGTAAACTTGAGCCAGGTGGAAGAAAATTCAGTTTAGAATTTTTATCTTGACAGCAATGGGGAACTCTCAAGCAAGGGAACAGTAACCTGACCATACATGCTTGTAAGAAGACTAATTCATCAGCAGTGTGCAGGGGGTTTAAAGGAGAAATATTTTAAAATTTTAGGCTTTAAGTATTACAGAGAAAATAAAGAGACTGTACAGGAAAAAAAAATTACGTCTTTTCTTCTACTGTGTACCGAGTGGCAGAGGAGTAAGCAATGAAAACTACTCAAATATACTGAAAAATCTATTTGCAAAACTTGAGGGAGTTCTTCTTCTATTACTGTATCTTGCACAGACCATCAAATCTCTCTCAGATTGCCTAAAAATCAGAGGAAAACTATAGTTTCAAATCATACAGACCAGCATCTAAAACCCTGAGATTTTCCTTTCCCTAATGTTAAGAAATAACCAAATAGTTACCATTATGTTTAATGATGTACAAAACAAGTATATTACACACGGAGCTGAAAAGCATCCTCACTTGAGAGAGAAGGCATTTGAGAACAGGAGAGATCAAGTGACTAGTTCTCATGGTTAGATAGGTAGTTAGGTGGTAGAAGTAGAACTGGAACTTAAAACTCTTCAAGTTTTAGCATCTGCCACATCCCACAAACTTATAGACGTGCCTTCTTTTCTTTTATGTTGTCCCCCTGGCTGGAATATTTTATTTGCTTAATTAATTCTTACAGACCTTTCAAGATTCAGTTCAAGTTTTACTTCTCTGAGAAATCTTCCCTGGCGCCCTCCCAGGCTAGCTTAGTTCCTCTGTGCATCTTCTGCAAACCTTTGTGAGAAAACTTATCAAATTATTACATTTATTTATTGTTTCTACCAATAGAAACTTAAAAAAAAATTTGGGGGTTATCTCCTAAACCAGAACAGGGCCTGACACAATGGTGGTGTTTATCAATTAATAAGTGAAAGCAGCAGCAAGACTACTTACTCAACCAGATTCAACGAGCACTTGAGGATTTTGAGCCTAGGACAATGAGTTGAATCGAATCCTTTAAAAATATGAGATCCTAATATAAAGACACTGTGCTGGACACTGATGCTGCTGCAAAGATTACTCAATACAATAGATTCTGTGCGTGAGAAACTCACAAAGGTAAGTACCATTAACAAAAATAGAGAAGTTAGGACAGGAGTCACTATCGAGATGAAGATGAATTCTGTTTTTAATATGTTCAATTTGCTGATAGTGATATATATAATGGAAATGTCCACCAAGAAGTCACACAGATGGAACAAGAATTAAGGAAATTTAGGCTGGATATACAGGTTTGGGAGTTAGAGCATAAAGGTAAGAGCTGAAACCTTACAGATTCAGGATTAAGAAAAGTAGTTAAGAGTGAGGACAGAGTACATATCAAGTTATCAAGTACCATATTTAGGACGCAAGAGAAAGACAGGAGTTAGTGAGACGAGCATGAAAGAAAGATGACTACGAAGAGCTACTCGAATAGCAGTGAAGGAGTAATCAACAGTGTCAAATGTGATCAAGAGAGGAAAAAAAGAGAAAGAAAAGACCACTGGATTAGGTAATAGACGGTTACTGGTGTCCTTCGAGGCAGCAGGATCAAAGTATTTCTAGCAGTAAACAGAGGAAAAAGTAGCATGCACATGGTACCAGCATATAGAGCCTATGCATTTGAGACGTATGACTGTGAAACGAAGGACTGTAATGTAATAAACCTACAGAGGCAGCAGGGCCAAGTACAGATCTTATGAAAGAAGAGAGATCACTGCCTATGAATTCCAAATGTTATATGATAAATTAGAGTATATTTAAGAGTTGGTCACATTAGCCTATAGTGTATCAAGTCTAAATTAGAAAGATAAATACTTATCAAATACCTACCTACTTTATGCCAGATAGTAAATGATACGTAATTGTCTTTCTTTCTTTTATTATAAAACTACTGGTAAAGAGGAAACATTCTGAAATGGATCCCAAATATTTCACCATAATTTTGTTTTGTGGACATCTGAACGATACTTGTTTCTCAGAGACAGAAGCAGCTACAACAGAGAAGCAACCACAGTCTCCTATATTTAGAACATCAAGGTCATATGTCTCAACTAATTCTCAAAGCACAACAGAGAATCCTTTGGGTCAACCAACACAATTCAACAACCTTTCTTCTGGACAACCAATAATAACAACTGCCGAAGTTGCTGCTGGACAACCAACACCAGCTGTCTATGTGTCTTCTGGGAAACCAGCAGCACATACTTCTGCTGGACAACCACTTGCCTATAATGTCACCAGACAACCAATACCAATGGCCAACACCTCCTCCCAAGGGACAGCACTACCTGTGTTCACCTCTGCCAGACAACGATCAACACCTGCGCATTCTTCTACCAGACAACCACCACCATCTGTCCGTACTCCCACTCAACAACCATCATCTATCCACACCTCCTCTAGAAAATCAATACCACCAACTGCTCATAATCTATCCATACAACCAACACCAACTGTCAGAAGTTCACCTAGGAGTACACCAGGATTCAACCTAGAAACTACCACTAAGATCAAGAGCCCACAGAAAACCAATTCTAATTCAATAGTGGCCATATTAATGGGTTTAATTCTGACTTCTATGGTGGTAGCTATAATCATGATTGTATTGTGGAAATGCTTGCGAAAACCAGTGTTACATGATCAAAACTGGGCAGGTAGGTCTCCATTTGCTGATGGTGAAACCCCTGACGTATGTCTGGATAACATTAGAGAAAATGAAGTGTTTCCAAAACGTACATCAATTGTTTCACTTAGGGCCTGGAAACCAAGCAAAAGCACACTTTTAGCAGATGACTTAGAAATTAAGTTGTTTGAATCAAACGAAAACATTGAAGATTCTAACACTCCCAAAACAGAGAAAATAAAAGATCAAGCAAATGGCACATCAGAAGACAGTGCTGACGGATCAACAATTGGCACTGCTGTCTCCTCTTCAGATGATGCAGATCCGCCTCCACCGCCTCCTCCCCCTCTTGATTTGGAAGGACAGGCGAGTAACCAATCTGACAGACCCACAGTGACAACTGTATCTCCTCTTCCAAATGATTCCACCAATCTCCCACCACCTCTGGACTGCCCCAATCAAGTCTGTGAAGATCATGGTTCTGAGTTCAAACAGTCATTTCCACCTCCCCCTGACTCACTTAACTTGACCCTGCCTCCAGGAGATTTTATGAAAAACCAGGAGATCCAGTGTCAGCAGTTCCCTAGTCCTCCTGACTCTGATCAAAATCTCAATGAATCCCTGCCACCCCCACCTGCAGAACTGTTATAACTACTACTTGCTTTTTAGCTGATTTTCTATTCTTCTCAAAGGACTCCAATCTTTTGTTTTTCTTCATGTGATGAAATACATTAAATGGCAATTGGTAGCCAATTTTGATTTTTATTCAGGAACTACCTGAAATCTGCTCAAAGCCTATGTGCATAGGTGGAACTTTAAAAAAAAATTTATATAACAGTGGTCTATTTACTGGCTATAGGCCCTAACTTTAATGTATAGTACATTTTACATATGTGGATGGTATGTGTATCAATAACTTAGCCATTTTGGAAATAAGCAATCTACATATGCTTATTATTACCCAATAGATTTTTTTTTTCCTGAAAAGCTGTGTATAAAGTTACCTTGAATAAATAAAATTTTATTTTTCCATTTCAAAGTTTGAGGGAGTGTGTGTGTGAGAGAATTTAAATATATACTCCAAGTTTTAAACAAAACTCTAAGTTTTAAATTAATACCTCAGGTATTAAATAAATGTTCCAAGTTTGCAGGGATGAGAGATTAAAATGCATGTCTATTTGAGAATAAATTTCCTTTTAGCTCTCATTGGAAACTGTCAGACAAACATATTAAAGCATCAAATTAAGGGGCTGAGTTGGGGACATTTACTCTGAAAAAAATACGAGCACACACCATAAAACGTAGACTTTTTTTTTATCTTGTTGGGGGAACACAAATTTTAGAACTAACCACTTTAAAAAGTTTCTTCTTCTTGTTTTTTTGGCTGTGCTGCACAGCTTGTGGAATCTTAGTTCCATGACCAGGGATTGAACCCGGGCCCTCAGCAGTGAAAGTGTGGAGTCCTAACCATTGGACTGCCAGGGAATTCCCAAAGTTTCTTTATATGCCTCAAGCACCCCCAAAAAATGAAATCTTATAAAAGAAAAACAAAAAAAAACCCCCAAAAAACACACCAAACCTCTATGGCTTCATTCCAAATTCGGATGACTTTTTTCAGAAAAAAAGGATTGTATCAAAATACAGATGGTTCTCAACTTTAAAAAACTCTTAACTACTTTTCTTACACAGAATTTCATCTTTTATTCATTACCTGACAAGTGATAAATCTGAGTTATCAGAGTAGGGGCGGGCCCAATCTTTGTCAAAGTTAAGACGGAGAGAGTCCACTGGCTGATCCTCGTGGAGATGCCAGCCCATGCCTGCAGAAGTGCTCCTCTGCCCAAAAGCGCACATTCTCCCGCCTTACCCCACCCGAACTCGGGGGACAGTCACTTAGAATGAAAGATGGAGGCCACAGTGGTAACCTACCCTTGGAGAACCTCTCATAGCTCTGGGATTTTTCAGAATAAAATACAGTATTTACTGGCAGCACTGGTGTTCAAGAAACCAATAAAGCTCCATCTTAATAAAAACTAGCAGACTTCTGGACATTGAAATTTTATATACAATGTTTCTCTTTAAATCTTTTAAAGAGTACTTTACTGACTCTTAAAAAACTTTTTATCTGCAGACACACTTCCTTTGCACTTCTTATTTTTCTCGAATAAGCATGATGTTTATTGTCATATTACATTGGTTTTCCTGTCTTCCACATTAAAAAGTTCTTTCATGTATTTTTCAAACTTACCATTTTTGAGGTTAATTTATTTAGCAACAATTAGGAGGTTAAGAATTTCTGCTTATTCGTTTGAATTTTAAGTATTCTAGTTAGGGTAAATAAAGTATAAAGTTTTTATATTTGGTCAAGACTTTGACATGCCTTAAATCACCATAACCTTTCTTGCTTTACATATAGGATTGTTACCTAACGGGCTCTTTCCATACTTCTGTTCTTCCTTTTCATCACTTTCTTTTCCTGACCTCTTGAAGGAGAAGTATTGGGAAATACCAACCCTCATAGACAAATCAAAGAGCTGATGACCTGGTCATAGTCGTGTCTGATTTCTTCAAACACTACAGAGGCAGCTTTTCTCCTTCTGTTCTTTGTACAACGGAAGAACAGACTCCTGTCAGCAGCTGCTTTTTGTTTTTTAAGAAATTCTCTGCCAGGGGGAAAGTAATTCCTATTTACTGAATGCAATTTTCCCCACTGAGGTCAGTGGAAGCTGAGCAGCCAAAGAGCGGCAATCCTTTGCCTAATCAGCAGAAAGAAACGCAGAAGAGAAAACGCTGGAACAAAGGAAAACCTACAGAAAAGACTAAAGACGCAGGATTCAGAAGAGAAAGTTTATTTCATGACTACGGCAAAAGGACAAGGCACAGGGGAATAAAAGGTAGACTGAACTACATACTACACACCAGTGGTGCTCTTACCAGATCCCATTAACCAGATTCAGGACAACCCTCAAGACCATCTAGTTCAGCTCCTTTTATTTGTTAAATGCTGAGAAAACAGGCCCAGAGAGAGTAAGTGACTTGCTTAGAAGTGGTAGTGAAAGCTGAGTTTGTTACCTGACTCCTGGTTCAGCATTCTTTTCACTAACATAGGACCAAAGAGCACCTACCTCACACATTGCAACATACATTTATCACACATGTATTCCATTTGGTGTTGGTGGTGGGCAACACAATGAATTAGATGAGAGTGACTCTAATTGTTGTTATTACCTAGTTCTGAACAAAAAGTAAAGTAGCAAAATATATGGGCACCTATAAGTAAAACACTGCGATATTAGTACATGATTAGACAGATCAATGGTACAGAATGGAAAGTCCAGAAACAGACTCAAATCTCAAATCAGTATTGGGACAACTGGATAGGTACTTGAAAAAGGTGAAACTGGATTCATACTACATTAGAATAAACACCAAATAAATCAGAGATATAAATATAAAACATGAAATTATATTAAATTATATAAAAAATAGAAGAAATATGAGTGAATTCCTTTATAATCTGAAAGTGGGATAAACCTTCCTAGTTGAAACTCAAAATCCAGAAGCATTAATTAAAAAAAAAAAGGAAGTCCAATTACATAAAACTTTTAAATGTAAAACAAACACTATTAAAAAAGAAAAAAACAGGGCTTCCCTGGTGGCGCAGTGGTTAAGAATCCACCTACCAATGTAGAGGATACGGGTTCGAGCCCTGGTCTGGGAAGATCCCACATGCCACGGAGCAACTAAGCCCGTGTGCCACAACTACTGAGCCTGTGCTCTAGAGCCCGTGAGCCACAACTACTGAGCCCACGTGCCACAACTACTGAAGCCC
>NW_020172446.1:2520616-2544790 GCF_003031525.2 Neophocaena asiaeorientalis asiaeorientalis
GGGATACACAAAACACACTAGAAAAAACATGCAAAACATATAAAAGATAGTCACAGAAGAAAAATTTAAATGATCCTTAAAAACATACATAAAGTATACAACTTTTCTTATAATAAGCAAGATTTATTTAAAATTGAACTGAGATACTATTACCCATCAGATGGAAATAAATCCAAAAGGGAGAGGCCACGACAGTAAGGCTGCGTACCGCAAAAAAAAAAAAAAAAAAAAAAGGGGAGAAAAAAGAAGTGTTACCCCTAATGAAAGTTTTCCCTTTTACATTATTTCATGTAATTTAAAAACAATGTAAATTGTTTTCTCAGTAAGATAAAATGTGAAATGTTCTGAAGAAATCAACTAAAATTTATGCTATTATTATTATTTTTTTTTTTTTTGCGGTACGCGGGCCTCTCACTGCTGTGGCCTCTCCCGTTGCGGACCACAGACTCTGGACGCACAGGCTCAGCGGTCATGGCTCACGGGCCCAGCCGCTCCGTGGCATGTGGGATCTTCCCGGACCGGGTCACAAACCCGTGTACCCTGCATTGGCAGGCAGACTCTCAACCACTGCGCCACCAGGGAAGCCGCTATGCTATTATTTTTAAAACATAAAATCAAATAAATGGTCATTCATATAGTACCAAAGATGTCTCTGGAGACAACAATATTCATATCCACTGACCAAAGTAATTTCATGAAGAAAAAAATCCTTAACCCAAAAGATCAAATAAAATACATTTACTTTACTACATGAACTGATAATTAAAAGAATTAGATGCTCGTTAAAAAAAAGCAGCCTCGTTTGTGCATAGCCTGGGTCAGACAATCCTTTGTATCAGAAAGATAAAAACAAAATAATCATATTTAAGTACTTATGTACTTCTCCAAAAGATGAACAGTTAGGTGGTTGATAAATTTGAAAACCTGATTGTATATAATAATCACCATATTTGGTGGGGGGGGTACATAAAAAAATCAAACAGATTGTAATATGTTGTTGTAAAAAGTGATGACAATTGTACCATTTTAGAAAAAATAAAAAGGCAGAGTTAAAAATAGTTAAACTAATATCTTAGAAAACCATCCACAAGGAAGGTCAAATTCATTTTCAACATTTTTCAATGTATAAAATGAATGAACAGTAGGCGCAATAGAAAGAAACACAGATTCTTCACGAGGTGAATGTTAAAATGTGGAGCCTAAGCTCTAATCACAGAAATGGGTAAAGGCCAGGTCTAATGTGCACGAGGTTTTCCATCCTACAGCAAATCTGAGATATATGGGTACACTCAACACTAAATTAAAAAAAAATTTCTTTTGGTCCATTCTGTTGCGTGTGCACCTCTTGCAATAAATTTGAGTCAGCACCAATGACAGCTCTGCAGTCCTCCTATGTGGTACTGATCAGGTGGTTGCAGAGCTTCAGCTCACAGCAACACAATGCAGCTGAGCAGGCAAGCACAGCCCACAGCCAGAAGCGGTTCCTACTTTCCAGAACAAGGCGACCTTTAAGCTTAAGTTTCCCGGAGAAAATGAGATGCTGATGTAGAAGACAACACTATGGTAAGCCGTTATTTAAATCAGTAAAAAATCGACTTCGGAATTTTTTTCCTTTTCCTTTTCTTAAGAGAAAGTCAACGTTAGGATTGAATATATATTCAATAGCAAGTGCATGCACCAGAAATTTGCTGCAGTGTCAGTTGAGGGATTTCTTTCTAATATTCATTCACTTTGTAAATATACACATTGTTTTCCTTTAGAATCGGCACTGAAATATACAGAAAAGAAATCACTTTATAAAATGTGAGATTTAAAGGTATGGTGTTGGTCAGATTTTTCAAGTGCCTTAAAATGTTTTGCAAGGATATATTTATCCTGAAAAGACAAAGATGCATTTCAAAGTATTGTCTTAATATCTAAATAAAATCTCATCCTACATACACATTGACTATTTTATTACTGCAGAGATCTGAAGAAAACAAAAAACCAAAAATAAACAACCAAAACAGACACGACAGCCATTTTTTTCCCATCTGAGTAAGGAAGAATATTATGAAAAATAGTAATAGCTTAAGATTCCGACTCTTTATTTGCCGAGAATGCCATTTTATAATATCAACATTCTGGGAAGATAAATAAGAAAGACTATGGTAAAAGAAGGGAGAAAATAAATGAGAAAATGCAGAAGGCAGTAGGGGGAGAGAGTCTCTATCACATAGCCCCAATTGAAGGATTAAGCATTTGGACTATAAATGAAGGGGAGCTTTGTTAGTTTAATCACTGGAACAATTATAAAAGAACTCAACAACAACGAGGTTTATTGAAAATTTTGCCTAATGCTAACTGACCCATGCAGATGCCTAATTGTATTTGCATATTAAAAGAAGGGTGTATCTGTTTGTTTCCAGGCTTTGATGGAATATCAGATATTGAAAATGTCTCCCAGCCTGTTCATCCTTCTGTTTCTCACACCTGGTATTTTATGCATTTGCCCTCTCCAATGTATATGCACCGAGAGGCACAGGCATGTGGACTGTTCAGGCAGAAACTTGACTACATTACCATCTGGACTGCAAGAGAATATTATCCATTTAAATCTGTCTTATAACCACTTTACTGATCTGCATAACCAGTTAACCCAGTACACCAATCTGAGGACCCTGGACATTTCAAACAACAGGCTTGAAAGCTTGCCTGCTCAGTTACCTCGGTCCCTCTGGAACATGTCTGCTGCTAACAACAACATTAAACTGCTTGAAAAATCTGATACTGCTTATCAATGGAACCTTAAATATCTGGATGTTTCTAAGAATATGCTGGAAAAGGTTGTCCTCATTAAAAATACACTAAGAAGTCTTGAGGTTCTCAACCTCAGTAGTAACAAACTCTGGACAGTTCCAACCAACATGCCCTCCAAACTACATACTGTGGACCTGTCTAACAATTCCTTGACACAAATCCTTCCAGGAACATTAATAAACCTGACAAATCTCACACACCTTTACCTGCACAACAATAAGTTCACATTCATTCCAGATCAAGCTTTTGACCAACTCTTTCAGTTGCAAGAGATAACCCTTTACAATAACAGGTGGTCATGTGACCATAAACAAAACATTACTTACTTACTTAAGTGGATGATGGAAACAAAAGCCCATGTAATAGGGACTCCCTGTTCTAGCCAGATATCACCTTTGAAGGAACATAACACATACCCCACACCTTCTGGATTTACCTCAAGCTTGTTCACTGTAAGTGGGATGCAGACAGTGGACACCATTAACTCTCTGAGTATGGTAACTCAATCCAAAGTGACCAAAATACCCAAACAATATCGAACCAAGGAAACAACGTTTGGTGCCACTCTAAGCAAAGACACCACCTTTACTAGCACTGACAAGGCTTTTGTGCCCTATCCAGAAGACACATCCACAGAAACGATCAATTCACGTGAAGCGGCAGCTGCAACTCTAACTATTCACCTCCAAGATGGAATGGTTACAAACACAAGCCTCACTAGCTCAACAAAATCATCCCCAACACCCATGACCCTAAGCATTACTAGTGGCATGCCAAATAATTTCTCTGAAATGCCTCAACAAAGCACAACCCTTAACTTACGGAGGGAAGAGACAACCACAAATGTAAAGACTCGCTTACCTTCTTCTGTGGCAAGTGCTTGGAAAGTAAATGCTTCGTTTCTCTTAATGCTCAATGCTGTGGTCATGCTGGCTGGCTAAGGGTCTGCATTTTCTGAAATTAATGAAAGAACTCCTCCCTGATGTATAGTTGGGAAGATATGCCCCTATCTAACCAGTGACTCAAGCTATATTATGTATTCAAGAAAGCCAGTCTCACATTTCCGACTCTGATGTGAATGAAGCAACTCGTCTTAATGAAGAGTGCACAATGTCTCGGTACTTGCTGCTACTTTACTGTCTTAATGAAGTAAAACTAATGAGTTTCTTTTTTTTAAATGAAATGTTTTCTTTTTAAGGCTTCAATTTACTGCACAAAATATAAAGCATCTCAACTTTAATATGTATTTTATGTATGTTTACACTGTCAAACATCTGGGAAAAAATAAAAGGTCTATGCTCATAACTGTGTCACTGGCTTTCTAGTCATACCAACTTAATCTACTTGGTAGAATCAAAATGACTTAACCTTTTCTTGTTCTAGGGTACCTTGGTAAAGTCTTTATGGCAAATGTAATATTGGAGGTATCCAACAGTTCTGTCACCACATAAAGTAAAACTGTGGTTGCCTCCCTATGAATGGTTATGTCACATCATTATTTTGCACACAAGCCATGATTGTTTTAAATCTAAATGATGTCCTGCTTCTGAGGAACTCTTGGCTACTTTACAGATTATATAATGGACAAAAGCTCTTCAAAAAGCTAGAAGACACTAGGCTTTGCATTTTAATAAGTAAAGTTTAATGGCGTTGTTTTTTGTATTTAAGGAAAGTATTAAAAATGTAATAAAACTTTCAAGCTTAAAGACATGTTAAAATATTTAAAAAGTTAAAAGCCTCCTATGTGCAGGAGAGGGAAATTTATCTTTTGCACATTGGAAGTTAGAATCTGACTTACCTAAGTTAAAAATAAGATTAGTTTCAGGATAAAATCATGGGGATCTAACAAATATGGGCAGTACTAAGGAAGGGGAGGAAAAGGAAAGGAGAAAGGGAAAGAAGGCTGGGATTCATCTGGTGCTACGACCAGGCGATGAACCCAATAAAAGAGACAATAGGAATACAGCTGGGCATGGGACAGATCCTGACACTCCAAACTGCACTGGGACTTCAACTAGAAGAAAACTGAGAATTTTCTACAAATATACAAGTAAGCCATCTTTTGAATCAGAGAAACACATAAGTAATAGCCAAGAGTCAGAAAAAAAGGCCCAGCAACACAGCTAGATTAAAATGCAAGACAGCATAACTGAAATGGGTGAGCCACAAATGAGGAATTTAATTTGTGAGACATAAGGAAGAATCTATTTCAAGCATTCTTAGAGTTGGTAAAAGACTACAGATAGAAATTTTTGGGCTCCTTCCTAAGGAATTTTAAAACTAAGATTTCTTTCCACATTTGGAAGCATTTCTATTCAGAGACAGAGAAAAGTAACAACCTTCTAATGTGCTCTTTCTTTTTTCTTTCTTTCTTTCTTTTTAAGGGGCAGGCTTATGGAAAAATTACTTCTAAGCTTCAATGAAGCAGTTCCTCTCCTATACTGACTTAGTGCAGTGACTCCTGAACATTTTTCTGCCCTGGCAAACCTAACTGGCTCACTATTGTCAGAAGGGAATCTCACCATGAAGAAAAGAAATTATATGAAATAGTCCCTAAATGATTTGAAAATGGGCAAGCTGTTTCTCCTCCCTCCCAATCAACAATCTAGTATCTTCACCATCAATGGTACAGGCTAATTGCTTAGATATTTCCTAATCTACCACATACTTGCATCTTGTTTTAAAAAACCACACACAGAATTGCACAGAAAGTAGGTTTCTTAAAAGTAACTGTCTTTCACTCTGAGGGTGCCAAAAATTCAATGCTGTCCTAGAAATCCTATGAGGAAAAGTGACCAAAAAGTGAAATTATGTATTATAGCATTAGCAGCACCTATACGTTATGCCAATCTTACTGATATGTCTGCAAAATGCAGAGAAAAAAATGCAGTAAATTTACAACATATGTCAACCACACAGACTCTTAACTCCTCAGAAAGAAGTATTATCTAGCCTTATAGTAATTACACACTTCCTTCTAAGGAAATTGTGTTCTTATCATTACTGATGGAGGAGGGAGCAGTATTTGCCACTCAAACGAGAACTACCGTATTATTGGGCTCCATAAACATTTCAAAATGTATTATCCTCAGTGTCTATCTCTCAAGCTCGTAAGTTATATATCCATCCATCCATACCTAAGGTTTGATGTCATTTTACAAGTAACTTTTGTTTCTCCCCAGTCAAGAGAATTCAAATAAGAGCACAAACACAAAAGCAAATGCAATAAGGGATAAAATAGCGGTGAAGGGTATTGTGCTCTGGTGTCAAATGTCCTAGGCCTAAATCCTGTCTCTGCTGCTTCTCAACTGTACAACCCTGGGCAAGTTACCAATGCCCTAAGTCATATGGGCTGGCAGAACTTATTCATAGTGGGTATTTTTTCCCGAGGAATAAATGGCATAATTCATATACAGTCTTATCACAGTGTCTTGGCTCCCCACATTCTACACGCAGTAATTTTGCTGTTAGTATTATTATATGTGTGTGTCCAAACCCATGCTCTGAGAAATTCCCACATATGTAAACACCCAAGCGCCACACTCTAAGAGCAAGAAAATGAAATAGTATATTTTTTGCTTCAGTCCCTGATCCTTCACCCTCCAGGATTCAGGTTCAGATGTTAGTGAGACGGAGACCCAGAAGAAAGTCAGAGAAACATTCTCTTATCACAGCAGAATGAGAAAATGTCTTCTATGCCTAACTTAAAAGATGACAAATATGTGCTATTCAATAATCTTCCATAACAACGTTCTGAAGCAACAGCAAATTCCTTTACACCAAAAATGTCACACAAAAGTCAGTTTAAAACCTTTATAAGATTATTCCTTATGAAATACATTGTAAGAACTAGATAAGGAATGATACCATGTACTGTAAATGTCATGCTTAAAAGTGAAAAATTATATTTCTATTAAAATCAGAATCAAAACAACAATGCCCATTACCATCAATCTTTTAAACATTATTCCAGAATAAAAAACAACAGACATAGGGCTTCCCTCGTGGCGCAGTGGTTGAGAGTCCGCCTGCCGATGCAGGGGACACGGATTTGTGCCCCGGTCCGGGAAGATCCCACATGCCACGGAGCGGCTAGGCCTGTGAGCCATGGCCGCTGAGCCTGTGCTCCGCAACGGGAGAGGCCACAGCAGTGAGAGGCCCGCGTACCACACACACACACACACACACACACACACAAATACTCAAAGAGAAAAACGTAAAGGAGATTGTTAATCAAATGCTCATAAAATTGATAAGAAAAATACTTAGATTTCCCAATGGATAAGTGGGTAAAGGACACAAACAGAATGTTTAAAAGATAGGAAGCATGGGGATTGATAAGTATATGGGAATATGGCAAACCACATAATAACTGAGAAATAAAAATAAAATGTGATACCACGCTTATTACTGAAACAGCAAGCAATTTTTTTAAAAGTAAAAGAAAAAAAAAATCAATGCTGGGGAAGACATTAGGAAATAGTCACATTCACATACTGGTACAACTCTCTGGGACAGCAATCGGCAATTGCGATGAGAAAACAGCTATTCTGAGCTGCTGCCTAAGCATTTTACAGTATGACAACCCTACACAGACCCGGAGTCTGGACATTTAGATAAGGACTCAAGTTAGGATTACCACCAGAGATTCCCACTTTGCTTTTCCTGGGGCACCTTTTAAAATAAGCACTTAGAGTCGAGCCTGTAAAAATTTAAGTGACTGTCATCCCAACCACCTTACAAGAGGTGCTTCCTACCCTGTACTATATCTCTTGAACTGGGGAAGAGGACTGCTCTTCCCCCAGCTCACTGTGCACCCCCCCAGCCCCCGGCGACGTTTCTGGGATCTCTAAATAATAAATCTTGTGACTTTACTTCCTTTTTCTGAGTGTATTGAAACTGAGCCTTCAATCAAAATGACCCCAGGGGTTTTCACTTCCCTTGAAAATTGAGGGAGCTACTTGCCAACCCTGAGTGGGTGGCTTGTGCCTCCTCATTCAACAAGTCATAATCTGCACATCTTTAAATTAATATACCAATTACGTGGGAGGGCAACACAGCAATGATCAAAAACCTAAAATATTTTAACCTTTAACCTAGTAAATTCTAGGTAAATACCAGCATTCTTTCTAATAGCAAGAAAAACAGAATGCTAAATATCTACCATTAGGAAACTGGTCAAGTACATGATGACCCACGGGCCAGAATATTACGTGTCCAATACAAATATTTATGTAGAGGTTTTTTTTAAGTTTGAAAAGTGGAAAATGCATATACTAGAAAGATAAGCAAAAACTATAGGATATATAAACATGTATGTTATAGAACTATGTATAAAAACAACAAAAAAGATAAATATACCAAAATGCTAATATGTATACCAAGTGTGTTTTATCACCTGCTTTGTCTTTGAAAAATGCAAGAGATCTTAGAAAAGAACTATTGAAACAGCTGTCCAAGGGCTCTAGGCTGAGTAAGAAAATGAGATGATGCAAAATGAACTGTGAATAGGGAGGGGTGGTTAAGAAACTAGAGGGTATCATGGAATAAAGATCAGAGACAGAGACAGAGATGCACGATCAGATTTCTTGGAAGCACATACTTATTATATTAGCTTACACGGTTAACTGCTGTCAGGATTGTTCTCCAACAAATCTAACCAGACAAGCTCTTTTCTCTCCTAATAACAAAGCAAATGAACAACAACAAAAACCCCTCCAAAAAACTTTCAATAATTTCCCATGTCTCAGAATAAAATCTAAATTCTCAATATGGCTTACTATATGATCGGGCCCTTGCCACCCTTTACAGTATCATCGTAAGATTTTCCAGCTCCGTCACACTGTATAGTTCAAACAAAACATCTTTCTGTCCCTGTAATTCACCATGCTCCCTCCTGCCATCAGGCTCTCAGAGATTCTTCACTCCTTTCCCTCTTCTTCCCCTGGCCAACCTTTATTCATCCCTTTTATCTCTGTGTAGATTATCACCTCCTGCTAGGAGGTCTTTTTTCAGGGCGGGGTGGGGAGAGGGGCCAGCTTGATCTGAATTTATTAAATAAAAGGATGAATTAATGCAGATCAAAGATATGACTGGTACGCTAACAATAACCTACTTAAGACAGACCAAGTCAAACCTCAAGTCTTTCTTATTCTAGAGCTTAAGTTTCTTCCAATAGGTCAAAGTCTTAGCTTCATAGTCCAGTGAAAAAGAGAGATGAAAGAAAAGTTATGAATGAAGGGGATTTGTCTAGGCTGCTACTTGTCATATAAGAAATTAGTTCTGGACAGTGGGGAGTTACCTTTGGAACAATTTCAGAGAACGGTTAATTCGGATACCTGTGAACAATTTAGTACACGTAGATTGCTCAAGGGAAATCAAGGAAACAAAAAAAAAGCCACCTCAATGTGTTAATAATGTGTTAAGCAGATTAGTCTGCTCCACACTTTAAAAACTGTGATACATTGGGGCTTTCCTGGTGGCGCAGTGGTTGAGAGTCCCCCTGCCGATGCAGGGGACACGGGTTCGTGCCCCGGTCCGGGAGGATCCCACATGCCGCAGAGCGGCTGGGCCCGTGAGCCATGGCCGCTGAGCCTGCGCGTCCAGAGCCTGTGCTCTGCAACGGGAGAGGCCACAACAGTGAGAGGCCCGCGTACCGCCAAAAAACCAAACCAAAACAAGAAAACTGTGATACAAGTGAGGTTCTTAAGAAGCTCATGTTTTACGAAATGTCACTTTGGTTCAACGGCCCCAACTCTGTTAAACACGTTCAGGAACCAGCTGAGACACATGCCCAATACACCCATTTATCTTTTCAATAAACCATGGCCTGATATTCTGAATTTGTTGGAAGTTATTGATGAAATCTAAGTACAGAAATTAAACATACACACACAAACACACAATAAAAGCAGCAAAACTGTAGTTTTTTCTGATCAAAACAATTCGAAGAGTATTTAAAGTACACTGGGATTTAATAGAAAGAGCGTGAGATAAGACTGTCACCAAAAGCCTGTGTTGTTATCTTGGGTAAACGATTAAATGTGTCCTCTGGTAAAAATCTTGTTAAGAACACGTGTTCCACATGGGTATTTTAAAGAATAGATAAAACATGTATATTAAAGCACTTTGTAGGTGCTACATAAATAATGTAAATATTACTCCTATGTCTTGTATAAGAGATTCTTGGTAATTAAAAAGATCAGAAATGGAGATAACTGAACCCATAGTGGTACATAATTCCCCATGTATCTGTCTTCTTTAGTTACACTTCAAATAACTAATTTACAAGGTTTGTTATTTATTTATTCCATGGAAAATATGATTTATCAGTAAAAAATTAGATATCTGAATATTTCAAATGGGTATCTCAAGGCCAAGTATCAAATAAATCTGATGAAATACTCAATACCAGGAAATGTACTTCTTTACTTTGTGCTATTTTGTTGCCCATAGTCACAGCTCAAAAGAACAAAGTGAACACTTCTGGAAGGCTGAGGGAGTTCAAATGCCTGTCAAATGCTTGCCTCAACAGAAAATTAACTAAGATTTAATAGCTTTTCATCGAGAAAGAAAAGAACAAAAAACCACTAAGGAAAAATAAAGATGCCATACACCACAAAAACCACTGAAAGGCCCTTCCTTGCCACCCAGAGCCTCAGTGACCACAACTGCACCTGAGACACTGTGTAGTGTAAGAGTAACTGGCACACAGCCACACCCATTTACCAGTTCTATTACTTAGCATCAGATACTCAGCTGCATTTCCTAATACCAATGACAAATAAAGAAAGCCAATAAATGTTTAAAAATAATTTCATCTATCTACAGGCTCTAGTATTTCCTCATGGTATGGCTTTTCTACAATTGAGTAAATGAAATCTTTCTTGCTTAACAAAGTATACTTTGATGAAGTGTTACAAGTCTCTTGCCCTGACACTAAATTATAAAAAAAAAAGCTGCAGGACATTAAATATAAACTTAGAAACACATTGTAAAGGCTAGTCTCTTTAAAACATAGTAAAAGTAATCAAGGGATGAAGGAGTCACCTAAAACTAGTAAAACATCTTCATATATTAACAATGAGTTGACTATAAACTGATTTAAATTTTAAACATAAATGTCACATATCTAAATTTCTTTACATTTTTCTTCAAAGCAGTTATGTTTGAGTCTTTAAACTCTTACTCCAATGAGGCTGTCATTAGTGAAAACACCTTTGGGGCCCCTCCTTTCAAATATTACTAAGAGCCAGTTTATATGTCACACAAGAAAAAACTCATCTTAAACAAACATATTACTAAGTGACATTTTGCCTCATTAAAAATTTCAAATATGAAGATTTCCCCACCACATGTAAAAAGAACATGCTTTAGACTTTGACAACACGTCCAAAAATGTATTTCCCTAAAAATGTGTACTCAAAGGCATCAGGGTTTGAAGTAAGTACATCACCTCCAACAGCGGCTCTTCTGAAGGGAGCAATATTCACTTGGATGTATCTACCCTTAGATGCTTGTTTTAGAATTTTTCCCTATTGTTTCATAAGATCAAACCTCATAACTACATCTCAGGATTATTGCCTTTCAAGGATTATATATTTACACTAAAAGAGGTGAACCACAGTTGATTCAAAAAAAACAACTGTTTTCATAAAAATAGATGGATTGCAGCCACTGTTTCTTTTTAAGTACTGTCTAGTCATAAATCACTAAATCATCCTTGATGAGTAAACCAAAGCCTTGTTTCACTAACAGCCAAGGCCACTATACTTCTATAAACCAAGAATCACAGAAAACAAAACCACTTGAGTAATCTTTTGCTTCAATTCAGGACTCCAACTCTAATCACTGTTACTAAATCAAGTCTTCTTCCTTTAAACTAGAGTCATGTGTGTCCATAATTAAAACTGGCGATTAGTCTTAACACTAGCACTGAATGATTACATACATATAATCATTAAAAGCTAAGTTCATTTATTAAGTGTTCTATGAAATGCTCTGCTAGATCCTCTGTGTATCCAGATAAAGACATCTAAGATCTAGGAGCTAAAAGTCCAATAGATGAACAGGAAAATAATATCCTATGTACCCACATGTTTATTGCAACATTATTAAAAATAGCCAAGATGTGGAAACAACCTAAGTATCCATCAATGGGCAAACGGATAAAGAAAATGTGGTGTAAAAAGATCCCGAAGAGCCAAAGCAATCTTGAGAAACAAAAACGGAGCTGGAGGAATCAGGCTCCCGGACTTCAGACTATACTACAAAGCTACAGTAATCAAGACATTATGGTACTGGCAAAAAAACCCCCAGAAATATAGATTAATGGAACAGGATAGAAAGCCCAGAGATAAACCCATGCACATATGGTCACCTTATCTTTGATAAAGGAGGCAAGAATATACAGACGGGGGGCGGGGGGGGGAGATGCAAGAGGGAAGAGATATGGGGATATATGTATATGTATAACTGATTCACTTTGTTATAAAGCAGAAACTAACACACCACTGTAAAGCAATTATACTCCAATAAAAATGTTAAGGAAAATAAATAAATAAAAATAAAAGTGATGCATTCTGAACAGCCTAACACTTGTATGAGGCTCCGCTTCAGCAAATCACAATGCCACAGTCATTTCTCCTTAATGACTGAAAGTGATTCAAGAGATGAGTTACCCACCAGAGAAGGCTCTTCATGCTGAAAAATCTGTGCATATAAAAATATATTTAAGACCACGAGTATGAAAATTATCAAGTAGCGAAAGATATGGAAAGACTCAGGAACTGTCACAGCTTGGAGAAGACGAAGGACACAGCAACTATATGTAATGTGGGATCCTAACTGGATTGTGGAACTGAAACGGGATATAAGGGGGAAACTAGAATTTGAAGAAGTCTTTAGTTCGGCTGACAGGAGTATACTAATATTAATTTCCTGGTTTGATCGCTGTACTGTGGTTTTGAAAATTATAAACATTATGGGAATCTGAGTGAAGGGTATGTGTGAACTCTCCGTACTATATATTTGAAACTTTTCTGTAAGTTTGAAGTTATTAAAAAAAAAAGGCTTTATTATAAAAGAAAAAAATATATATATTTAATAGCAAAAAAAGAAAATGTGGTGTATATATGTATGTACACACACACACACACACACACACACAATGGTTGCCAGGGACTAAGAGGGTTGAGGGAGGGAGAATGGGGAGTGACTGCTGATGAGTATGGGGTTTCTTTTTGCGGTGACGAAATGTTTAAAATTACGTAGTGGTGATGATTGCCCAATTGTGTGAATATACTAAAAACCACTAAATTGTACACTTTTAAAAGGGTAAACTTTATGTGAATTATATCTCAGTAGAGCTGCTTTTTTTTCTTAACTTGCCTAGAGGAGTGAGAGTCAGGTTACTGAGATGGGTCTTGAATCAAAAGTAGGAGTTTGCCCTCTATTAACGGCACCCAAAGCCAATGGTAAGCCTATGCAAAATCACAGAGGCATGCCAGAGTAGGAAAATGGTGAGATGGTCAGTGTTGCCGAAGCAAAGGCGAGACATCTTCCTACAGCTGTTACTACACACTGTGATGACTAGTCTTCTATTATGAAACTTAAATGACCAATTGAGAAAGTTGTTTTAAGACTTTATTAAGCAACAGAGGAGGTAATGCGCAGAGTGCTCATTTGGCATTCTGAGCTCTCTGGGCAGGCTTTGTGGCTTTGCCAGCTCCTGGAGTCTTCTTCACAACTGCCCTTAAAGATACCCTCAGCAATGCGTCATGAGCACACTTTCCTGAGAACAGCCCAGAAAGCATACAAGGCTTACTTGGAACCACATCAATGACGACAGCATCATGAGATTTCCAGAATAAGGCCAGCATCGCTAGCCTCTTACCAAAATGACTTTCAATCTCCTGCTTTAGTTCAGCAATCTTGCAACTACTGTGAACAGCATAAAAGATTATGAAGAGACTTGTATGACGCTAAGGAAAAAAGGTTTATCTTATAAGTCAGTGGTTTTTTGAAGTGTGGTACCTATATGATGGGGTGGTATGAAAATCATTTAATAATTCCATATTTCTTTTTTACTGTTATCTTTTGTTTGCTGGTTTTCTAGTTATGGCAATCAATACTGATTTTCTGTTTATGGTATAATACAAAATTTCCCTTAAGAAAAAAGTCAATAAAAAATATTGAGTAACTAATAGGATATATCTTACGAAGAAACGCAAAAACCCCAGAGGTGGTATATGAATGCCTTAAGTATAGAAACTTAGTTAATAGAGCACATAAAAGGTTTTATCTAAAAGTCACACAGTCATATTTTAGAGAGATCATTCTGGCAGTAATGTGGAAGAAGGAGGGGATGGGGTAACATACCGGTGACAAAGAATCCAAATAGGAAGTTATTTCAACAGCCTAGAACAGAGTGCAGCAAACTATGGTCCACTGGCGATATCCTGCCCACATGCTACTTGTGGCCTGTTTTTGTATGACCTGCAAGCTAAAAATGGCTCTTATATTTTAAAAGAGCAGATAAAAACCAAAAGCCAAACAAAACAAGAAAAAAAGAAAAACTTTATGTGGTTTATAAAGCCTAAAATATTTACTACTGCTCCTTTGACAAACAAGTTTGCTAACCCCAGCTTAGACAACTGATAAAGCTACAAACTGAGTCTGTAATGTAAGGATAAAGTACAAAAAAATTTTTGAGGCAGAATCAACAGGACTTAGTGATTAATCAGATGTATGTGGTTAAGAGAAATGAAGATTGATCTTTAGCCTTCCATTTAAAACTCAAGGTGGATGAAGATACCATTATCCAAGAGAAGGAAACAGAAAAGCCTCTTTTTAAAATTAAATCACTTTTCTTCATTTATAATGAAAAAAAAGAATAAATAACAAGCCAAGATTAGATAACAGGCTTACGGTATTATACTGTAATAATACTGGAAGACAAACTTGTTCAAAGACAGACATTTCCCCTCAGAACATGTATTTTGCCACTAAGGAGAAATGTGTTCTTTTTCCTGTATTAGATTCCTACAATGAAGAGGCTGAAATTTTACTGTAAAACTGCTTATGTACAATTCTAAAAGGTACTCACATTTAAGTCTAACATAACAATAGCCTGTTTTTGCACATCTGCATATCCACTTTCTCAGGAAGCTTCCAAAAAGATTTTTGAAACCTAACTGTCCACACTGAAGAGCCACTGGCTACTACATACTATTGAAAAAAAAAAAAGAAAGAAACAACAAGCACCAAATGGAGTCACCTGTGCTAAAACGGAGACTTAATACCTAAACTAACTGCAGTTACAACCTTCTCCAGGAATGTAACCCTAACCAGTCAGAGTGAAATTTTCTGGTCAGCACCAAAAGGAAGACGAGATAATCTGCCACATAGACAGACCCTGTCCATCCCCCATGGTAGGTTACCTAAGCCTGAAATAACTTCTGTTTATGACTTCCTTGTCTTGCCTTTAAAAACTTTCCATAAATCTAAAAAAAACGGTACTGATGAACCTAGTGGCAGGGCAGGAGTAAAGACACAGGCAGACACAGCGGGGGAAGGGGAAGCTGGGACGAAGTGAGAGAGTAGCATTGACATATATACACTACCAAATGTAAAATGGATAGCTAGTGGGAAGCTTCTCAATAGCACAGGGAGATCAACTCGATGCTTTGTGACAACCTAGAGGGGTGGGACAGGGAGGGTGGGAAGGAGACGCAAGAGGGAAGAGATGTGGGGATATATGTATACATATTGTAAGGCCAACTGGCCCGAGGCAGGGGAACACAATCAGATTCACAGGTTGCATCAGACCAAAATTCTCCGGACCACTCAGTTCCAGAAACTGCCCTGGCGACATTCCTGACCACCCAGTTCCAGACACTGACCTGGGGACTTTGAACCCAGCCCAGCCTTCCCGCCTTTCGAGGGGCGGGACTAACGGTCCCCCAGGATACCCGAAAAGACCACCAAATAAGGAATACCCTGCGCCCTCCCAGATTCACCACACCCCTTTCCCTTCTTCCCCTATAAAATCTTGCCCAACTCTCACCCGGGTGCGACTTCTCTGGCCCCCTTTCTCTCGGACCAGTGAACCTCGCCCGGGAGCGCGCCCTAATAAAGCTCACTTGAAGCTTTCCTCTGTTTCGTGGTGCCGTTTGTTAAGATCCGACCTTACACATATAGCTGATTCACTTTGCTGCACAGCAGAAACTAACATAACATTGTAAAGCAATTATACTCCAATAAAGATGTGGAAAACAAAAACAAAAACTTTCCCTCTCCATAATCCTTTGGAGCTCCTCTCTACTTGTTAGATGGGATGCCGTCCGATTCATGAATTGTTCAAATAAAGCCAATTAGATCTTTAAAATTTACTCGGTTGAATTTTTGTTATATAACACAGGTAAAGGATATGAATGTACATTATGATCCACATCATACAAATAAAGAAATCCTCTCAAAACAGCTGCCAGAAAGTAGAAATAGGACTTTATAATGCAGGGAAAACTGCAAATGACCAAATGTCTATTATTTTAGACATCACTAATGATATCAGCCCTCAGACATGAAGAAACAAAGAGGTGTTTCAGCAAATTCCAGTGTTTGCTGTACCCTATTATGTACAAGTACTCACTGTGCTAGCAGGTACAAAGAATAAGAAGTAGTACCTGACCACCTAGAGGGGTGGGATAGGGAGGGTAGGAGGGAGGGAGACGCAAGAGGGAAGAGATATGGGAACATATGTATATGTATAGCTGATTTACTTTGTTATAAAGCAGAAACTAACACACCATTGTAAAGCAATTATACTCCAATAAAGATGTTAAAAAAAAAAAGAAGTAGTACCTGATCACAAGGAAGCCAGAATTTGGTTGAAGAAAGACTGAGGATACATCTATAGTAAAAAAACAGACTCTGATAAGTGCTCTAGAAGTACGAAGTCCTAAAATGTCTGATTCTGAAGTATAGAATTAAGGAAGGCTCTCATAAAAGGTGCTGCCATCAGAGTTAGACCTTGAAGGAAGAATGCAATTTTGAATGAGGAAGAAATACTTTGGGCAGATGGGGAAAGCTGCGCAAAGATAAAGAAGTGGGAGGTATTTAAAGACCTAAATAATTGAAATGGTTTTTTGGGGGGGCGGGGGAACATTTAAGTGGGGAGTGTTCAGAACTTTTAATTTTACTTAATTATCACCGAAAGGCTTGGGCAGCTTAAGATCAATAAGAAGACAATAAGAAATTCAAGGTTGGAGAGCCATTTGGCTGGGTAATGACGCAGTTAACCGAGAAAGAGATTGTGAGAAAAATATGTATTGGCCAAAAAGCTCTTTCGGCTTTTTCCATAAAATCTTACCAAAAAACCCAAACGAACATTTTAGCCAACCCAACATACCTGGGTATAAGAATAGGAAGGGGAAAATGTTGAATTTAAAATTTTAAATAAGTTGAGATTGCGGTGTTTGAAGCATCAATAAAAAGTTACCTGTGCGTCATCTTAGTACTCTGACTTATAATATCTACTCTGAGGCTTTTTATGTTTACTTCTTAGGTCTGATCACACAAATCTCCAGTTAAGTTAGGTTCTATATAATATGTACCTAATATAAATAAGATTTCGCAAGCACTGGTTCTCTTCACTCAGGAGGAAAAAGAAACCTACATAGCAAAGTAAAACAAGTCAGGAACACGTACAGACTTGTGCTTCTGCCACTTAGGTAGCCATTTCCTTGTATGTCAATACCATTGTTCACAGCCCTGCAATTTCTTAAGAGCCGGCTAATGTGATGAAAACATTAGCACAATACAACCCAACTTCCCTGTATACCACTTATCAAAGAAAAGGAGTGACCGAAAGATGAAATTCCTTTAAAGAATTCACTTAATGTGCTTCAATGTGGGTGATTTAATGTACTAAAAAAAATCTTTGCAAACTCAATGTGAAAAGTATCACTTTCATATGCAATTCTTTTCTTATTTAGCTTTATGTTAATAAAGTTTAACTTCTTTTCTAATAGAATAATTATTTACTAGAAATTAAACTCCTAGAATGCTATATTCTTGAATTATTTTTAAAACTTCAAAATAATCCTAGCCAAAAACTACCTACCCTCTAAACATATATACAAGATGCTTTAAGAAAAAAAAAAAATCTATCTCTAATATACTTACTTGATTTTAAGTCATGATAATCACAGCAGGCAAAGAGTATATTCCTCCAGTTAGTGTTAATCCAATGAAGACATTCACTAATATACACACGGATAAGAGGAATAACAAAGTGGCATTCACAGGGTTCTTTAAATAAGACACTAGATTTTAGAGGAACTTTATTTGAATTCCTTGATTTCTGCCACAGTCCATCTGTTTGCACCAGTGTGGAAAGCACTCAATAGGTTATTTCCAAAGAGCAAATAGCAGGTCAAGTTTATAACACGTGACTTACTAATTTCATTTAAACAGCACACAGTGAGTGAGAAATTAGATCCCCCACGGGACACTGGAGAAAGCCTGAAGTTTTAATCTTCAAAGAAAAAACATCAAAAGGTAATATTAATTTGAAATTTTCTCAATTATACATTAGAACCAAATGTAAATTTTAGCATATATTAGATTTCTAAAATTAAAGTTTGAGCTTTAAGTTAAAAAAAAGAATAGTTATCCGTGTTCAACATGGGCTAGCTGCTTTATCTCAAATGTGGCAAACCACTAGATTTGAATATATGATTAAAAAAAAAATTAGCCTTACTTTAAAAATGGCTTACTAGTAAACTTTTGGGATATGTCTATACTATGCCTATGTCATAGTCCCCATCTACTAAAGAACACTAGACTAAGGCTCAGATTCAAGTTCTAGTTCTGGTCATTTTTAGATATGCATCCTTTTGCCTTTGTCTGAGCCCATCTGTAAAATGGAGGAGTTGATATTGATCCCTTCTGAATTTCCTTTTATCTTAAAAACTATGAAATTTGTTAAACCAAGGTTGGCATTTCCTCAGTGCTGAGATAAGGTTTCCTTCATTCCCCCTGCCCCCTCACCACCACTTTTAAAAAAGCAAGTTCTTAGATTTGCTTGTGATCCAAGTGTTAGATTAATTTTCCATAATTATTTTGAAACAGGAAAATGATGTTCAAGCTATTACTCAGTCTGCTCCTCCTGTTGGTTGGTGACACTTTGCAGTTAACTCCAACACTGACGACCTCAAATTCTATGACAGCTTCTAAGCAGATCAGCACAAGTTCTGAGACAACCCCAAATTCCAAGACAGCTCCAGAGCTCCATCTGGATCCCGACACAACTTCAAATCTCAAGACAACTAAGAATATAGAAATGACCTCAAAGATAGCCACAACCATGAACACGAAAAGTGGTGGCACCATACTGAATGCAATGGACAGCACTCACTTTCTTTTCTATGTAATATTTTTGATGTTTTGTGTACACTCAGGCTGAAGTGGACTTGGACTGTTTGCATTGCTATCTCAGTTCATTATATCTGCTGAATGACAAGCACACTAGGAAAATTAAATTTATTTCAACTTACTTCTGAGTTAATTATCATATCCTAGTTCAATCTGGTTGTTTGCAAATTTTAATTGTGTAAGCTTAATTATTACCTTAATATGATGGTTTCCTTCCTTATAAATGCTAAAAAAGGCAAAATACCACATGTTTGCCTTTTAAATGTTTGCAAAACTGAGTTGAAACTCAGGTTTTTACATTAAAGGTGTAACAGAAGAAATTATGTTGGCAACGTTTACCAAAGTATGCTTCTGTGTGTGTGTGTGTGTGTGTGTGTGTGTGTGTGTGTGTGTGTGTGTGTAACGGATAGGAGGTTGGGGATGGGGACTGAGGAGTGGCGTGTGTTGTTTTTGTATTTATTTTATTTTTTATTAAATAGACAAAAGGATAAACTACAGTGCTCTACACCAGGGGTCCCCAACCCCTAGGCCTGTTAGGAACCGGGCCACACAGCAGGAGGTGAGTGGTAGGCAAGCGAGGGAAGCTTCATCTGCCGCTCCCCATCACCCACATTACTGCCTGAACCATCGCTCACATTACCACCTGAACCATTCCTCCTCCCCACCCCCGCCGGGTCTGTGGAAAAATTGTTCTTCCACAAAACCGGTCCCTGGTGCCCGCTGCTGTACAAAACAATACATCTATCTGGGTCACCATATTTCATGAATGTGTAATAGTAATACGTTGTTACAGTAAAAAAGGTTCCAATTTGGCTAACCTTTGGAATGCAGACTACAGCTGCTCCAATGACAAAATTATTTTAGAGTAAACTTTTGTCCTTTATTGCAAAAGGTCATTTGTAAATCTGATGCCTAGAATTCAGAATTCTTCCCTATAGAAATATGTCCCATATCTACTGGTAAGATTTTCATGCTGGTCTACAAAGACTGATTTAACCTAAAAACCTAGTGTATAATTTTAACAGTGATAATAAACATGTTATCTTTTTAATAACCATGTTATTAATAGTGCAGTTGTTAAGGTTTGAAACCCAACTCTGATTCTTACTAGTTGTACCACCATGAATTAAATACCTGACCAGTGAGACTCCCAAACAAACCAGTAATAAACTAGGAATGAATCACTTGGGGTGTCTGTTAGATATACAGATGAGGCTCTACCCTGAAATGTTGATTTGGCAGCCCAGGTAGAGCCTTGGGATATATACGTTTGCTTGCTTTAATTTCCCAGGTCATTCTGACCGATACCTACATTTGTGAATGACTAACAATTTCTCTAAAATTCAGTTTAGACACAAGTCAATCACTGGTAATAATAATAGCTCAGCAGGTTACTTTAAGGGTTAAATGAAAAAGTATATAATATGCACAGTTTGCCTGATGCAGAGAAAGCACTCAGTAAGTTTTAGCTACTACTGACACCCAAAAAGCAACTGCCAGGTATCACAATATTCCTAAGAGGAAAACTCTTCATTGTACTTTCAGGTTTTATATTTTTAATCACTCTGACAAAAATAACGTGTGCCCCTGGCAACAAGTCAAACAACAGAGATATATAATAGAAATACTATAATTGATCCTCTACCTGCTCCAATCATACTCCCCTGAGATAAGCAATGTGAACAGTTTAATGTATATCCTTTCACACACTTCACAGTCTATACATATCATATGCCTGTGCACATACACACCCACATTCCTCTGCACCTTGCGTGATAAGTGTCAGAGCCATCCTTCTGGATCTTTGTAAAGGTGCATTAGAGGACTTCTGTTACTTTCTCCTACTCAGAATCCATTTTTCCTCATTCTGATATCGGCAGTCCAATTTCCCTTTGGGAAACCCTGCTCCCATCCCCCCACCCCTTTTAGTTCATACAGTTCAAGCTGGCTTCACCACTGAGCTCCAGGGATGGGCACATAATTCGGGCACAGACAACCAAGAAACTCCATTCCCCTTGCCATAGCGAAAGCCTCAGAAATTGGCAGGTGACTCAGGCCAATGAGACCAGTACTTTTGCTGTTACTACTGGGAAAGAAGTGTTTTTCCACTGGGTTGTTAAGCTGGGAGAACACAAACCATCACTGGCTATAGCTTAGGAAGAGCTGCCTGGGAATAAAATCAACACAAAGGAAGTAGAGTCAAGACACAGAGAAGACAGATGTTCTCCAGATGACACTGTTCAAAGCTCTGCACGTAGTCATGCAAGAAGCCAGTCCGTCTCTTGATCTTCTTGGGTACATGTGGCAATTGATATCTTTCCTGGTTCACACAAGTTTAAATTTCATTTCTATCACTTGTAACAAGCAAACTAGACTTAGCACATTGCATATTATTCCATAATAGAGATGTATCATTATTTATTCAACAATTTCCTTTTGATACACAGTTATATTATTTTCAGTTTTTTGCCACTATAAACAATGCTGCAACAACTGTCCTTATATTTATGGTACTTTAACTATTACGGGCTAGGAGCAAAAGTGTATAGGAGGCAATAGCAGGAAAAGATTAGAAACTAAATTAGGTCAAAATTATGAAGCACCCAGCATGCCTGACTTTATATGAACCTGGACTTTATATGGGGACTCTATTTAACAAATGGAGAGAGACAAGATGAGATCTGAACTGGAAACTGCCTCCAGAAGCAACGTTCAGATGACCTGGAAGTAGCCTGTCAATACAGGGGACACAGGTTTGAGCCCTGGCCCAGGAAGATCCCACATGCCACGGAGTAACTAAGCCCGTGTGCCACAACTACTGAGCCTGGGCTCTAGAGCCCGCTAGCCACAACTACCGAAGCCCGCGTGCCACAACTACTGAAGCCTGTGCGCCTAGAGCCCGTGCTCTGCAACGAGAAGCCACTGCAGTGAGAAACCTGCGCACCGCAATGAAGAGTAGCCCCTGCTCGCTGCAACTAGAGAAAGCCTGTGCGCAGCAACGAAGACCTGATGCAACCATGAATGAATGAATGAATGAATGAATGAATAAATAAATAAATAAAAAGATGACCTGGAAGTAGTTTTTGTGGGGTTTAGGGAGTAGGAGAATAATGCTGCATTAGTACAGGTTAAAGCTAGTAAGAGAGTCTCACTAATGGCAGTGGGAGGGAAATGAATTCAAAAGACATTTCCAAAGTACCGAAAAGCAATATTAAACCATTAAGACTCAATTCAAAAAAAAATAAAACACAGGACAGCCCCTGATAAAGGAATAGCACTAGGAGGTTATTCTGAATCACATGACCGCTAGGCTAGGAACAAGTACTTGACAGGGGCAGCCAGAAACCTACTGGCTGGCCAGCATATAGCATTAAGGGCTTTGCCAAACAGGTATTTTTAGCTGAACATGTTCTCCTTCTGGGATTTGAAGTGTGCAGTGTTGAGGTAATGAAGGACTGACTAGCTGGGGCTAAAACTGAAGAAATACAGAAAGAGAAAAATCATGAGGTAGACTTGAACGTGAAGCCAAGAGAGAATTAGCGCAAGCTGGTTCCAGGACTGACAGACATCTAAGTTCTGTCTACATCTGGGCAGGCCCTGCTCTAATTCATGTTTTTCCTGAGGCCTATCTTCTTGAGAAAGTAAGAATGCCTTCTTTGTAATAACAGGGTCCTGACTAAAACAGCCTAACTGATGAGCCTAGATCACACAACTAAAATCAGACATGGTGACTGATAATGAGGATAAAAGAAAGAGGGAAGAATTTTAAATGATTAGGGTTTCTAGAGTGAGAAGGGATGGTGATGCTACTGAGAAAGAGAATATGGTGTGAAGAAGAAGTCGATTTGAATATACACTGAATTAAATTTTGGACATTTCAAGTGCGAAATGTCTGTGGAGTATCTGTAAGGAGACTGGAATCCACAGCTCAAAAGACATAAACTAATACATGGTAGTCTAAGCCACAAAAACAAAGGAACATCAAAAAGTTAAACCTAAGTGTTCTCTGACAAAGTTGGCTGAGTTACTACCTTCCCCTGCTTTTGTATACAGTGGAGGAACTGGGCCCCTCTCTACTCTGAGCTATTACGTGCTCATCTGTCCTGGACCTGAAGCTTCACACCAGGTGACAATGAAGGCCAGGAGGCACTCTCGTAGGTCTAAGTAAGAAACTGAAACATCTGAAAGTCTGAAATTAGTAAAGTCATATCCCAAAACAAAAACAACCAAAAAAGAAAACCTCAAATATACTCTGCACAGAACTTTATAGGTCACAAAATACTTTATGGGAGATGTAGGCAGGATAGTTTCTATAAGCATCTCCCCCTCTTTAACATATGAAGAAACAGATCCGTAAAAATTAACTTATCTAAGAAGCAGCAGAGCCGGGAATCCTTAGCACTCTCAAGTCACCATATTATACACGTTTCTTGGAAATCCCACTGATTTAATACCACAGAGGGTGTCTGCATCAGGCCCATGCTACTTTCCTGTTGGCCTGTATAGTACAGACCACTGCAGAGAACGAACACAATCTTACACTCTGATCCTGAAGAAAAAACTCAGCTTTGAGGTTTTCCAGAAATCTTTCTGACTTGTAAACTAACAAGAATTTAAAGGGGCGGGGGAGAGACACATGTCTATCTACCTCTCTTACCAATGTCTCACTGTTAATTACTTCGACAAAATAGGGAAAATCAAAATACACTGGTGGGGCTTCCCTGGTGGCGCAGTGGTTGAGAGTCCGCCTGCCGATGCAGGGGACACGGGTTCGTGCCCCGGTCCGGGAAGATCCCACATGCCGTGGACTGGCTGGGCCCGTGAGCCATGGCCGCTGAGCCTGTGCGTCCGGAGCCTGTGCTCCGCAACGGGAGAGGCCCCAACAGTGAGAGGCCCGCGTACCGAAAAAAAAAAAAAAAAAAAAAAAAACCCGGGGGG
>NW_020172446.1:2544801-2695522 GCF_003031525.2 Neophocaena asiaeorientalis asiaeorientalis
CCAAAAGGGAGGGGGCCCCTTCCCAAAAAAAAAAAAAAAAAAAAATAATACACTGGTGGTGTTAAAGATTGGGGATGGAATACAAATACAGTTCATCTCAAATGCAGAAGAAAATTAAAATCATCTTAGGCAATTTAGAAACAGCATCTGAGATAAAAGGTAGAAGACTTTCATGGGAAGGTGAAGAGATGTTACTCAGAGTTGTTAAAGAGAAGGGCTAAGGATAAATGCAAGTTTCTATGCCCTCTTGATTCCCTAACACCCCAGTTCTTAGGACTTCTTGGTGTTAACGCCATCTGAATTATCCAATTAACTGAGTTTCCCACCTCCCACCTTCCTTTTTTCACTCCTCTGCCACTACTTCTCAACCTCCATTTATTTCCAATACACTGCCAATTTTTTGCCATTCATGACCATTAAGTCTACTGACATAATTCCTCAATTTATGTTAAATTGAGGTAATTCAGAAAGATTAATTCCCAGTGGAACAGCAGAACAAGAGTGAACATAGTCCTTGAGATTCCAAAGCCAGTGGTCTCTCTATTATATCACACTGTCCCTAAGGTTCAATTACCATGAGTTTATGTCACACTAAATGAGAAGAAGTAAAACTGACTAACGTCACAGACAAGTTCTCAAAAGGAAGGCAGAATGAGGCAAGAAAGAAAAGACAATGGCAGGGAAAGCAATGCAAGCATTATACCTATTGTGAAGGAGGAGCACTGCCAGAAAGGTTTTCTAGGGACTAGCCTGGACTGAAAGACAGCATGAACAAATACAATCAATTTTTCAGGCTGTCACCTGTGCCATATCTTTATAGAAATTTCCCATAGTGTCTCTGAATTATTTGTTAAATCACCCTGCTGTTGTCTTACGCAGCATATTACTAAAAGTTCTAAGACTCTTTCCGTTTAAAAAAAACTTTCTGAGTATCATGTGATGGATAGTATTTAATCAGAATACACCAGAAAATAAAAAGTTGTGATTTTTTTTTACTCTTGGTAATTAATTCACTGTAACGTGGTATAAAAAAATTGATGTAACAAAGAGAAGCCAATACGAAACAGGTAGTCTGAAAAGCAATTTCTAATGTACTGAGCATCATCTAGGGACAAGATGGCTGTTTACCCAGCTACATTCTCCCAGAAAAGCTTGTCTCCAATTCTAGTAAAATCAAATGGGAAAAACCAAACTTCCTGTCTCTCTACATTTGATATCATTTTAAAAGCTCTGGTAAGATAAAACATAGTGTTTCTTACCTCCGTGCAACATAATAAAATATAGGATTCCCAGCTTTGGAAGTCCCAGCTTGGTAGAAAATACTCAAAGTTTTCAAAGCTTTGAACTCTTCTTTTTCATGTACTTGATGCCTGAAAGAAAAAAAAGAGTAACTCATAGGCTTTACACTGTCCACTGAATATCTACAAAAATCCACAACTGCACCAATGATAAAATATACAAAGAGACAAAATATTTTAAAAGCAACACGCTTTCTGAAGGGCAATGTGGTTAACATGTACCAAAAAATTTAAGGTGTTGTTCTTTGAACCACAAACAGTGGTTCTTAGGATAATGCTAAGAAAACTACTGGACAGGGATATTAACCATAGAATTGGTTTTAATCATTTTTCTTTCTAGACATAAATTTTTGAGTTTTTACTTCTTTGTTTTTTAAGAGTTCAGTTTACCAACCTTTTCTTTCCTAGCTTACTGATTCTGAATGAGTGAGAAAGGCCCACATGTTCCTCTTTACGGGAATTTATCCTCACAAATAGTGTTATCTTTTTCCAGATGGTTACTTACTGGTATAGTTGTACCAACACAATTTATTAAAAGTCCATTCTAACCTCCCTGATTCTGAATATCACTTTTATAATTATACTCTTATATATATTTAAATATACTTCCAAAAAAGGCATGGTTTAATTTTTATATATTCTGCTCAGTACTCAGTGTGTGTCTTTAACCTGAAGATTTTTGTCAGTCAACAACCCTGGAAAATTCTCATTTGCTGTCTTTCATATATTACCTCTTCACTATTCTCTTTAAGCTCTATTTATTAGATATGCTGGACCTTCTCATTCTCACTTGTATCTCTTAAACTCTTCCATATTTTCCATTTCTTTATCTCTCTGTACTGACTGTATACTAGGTAATTTGCTCCAAAATTCTCTTCCAGCTATGTATGCATTTATTATTTTTCAAAATATCTTTATTGGAGTATAATTGCTTTACAATGTTGTGTTAGTTTCTCCTGTACAACAAAGTGAATCAGCTATATATATACATATATCCTCATATCCCCCTCCCTCTTGAGCCTCTCTCCCACCCCTCTAGGTTGTCACAAAGCAACAAGCTGATCTCCCTGTGCTACTTTATTATTAAAATACATTTTCTTTTACCTAGTTTTTCTATGTGTCTTGGGGGTGGGAGGAGAGGTTGTATTACCTCCGTTCATCATATTGCTTGTGCCAGGTCAGCATTTGTTTAATATTAATGGAAACAACATAGATATCACTTGATAAGGGAAATAGGTGCACATGTGTATAGGGAAATGACTGGGAGGCTATCTGCCAAACGTTAACTAAATTATCTCTAAGGGATGAAATAACTGAAAACTTCTTACTTTCTTTTTTAGACTTCTATGTTTTGAATAATTTAACAATTTTTATTTTTATGGTTGACAACATTAGAAAGCTATTTCCATTTTTTTAAAAAGAAAAGTGAGTCTCAGCATCAGTGGGAACTTAGAACAAAAATATCACCTAATATTTATTAAACACTTCATATATACACCAGACATTGTTCTAAGTACCTTACACGTATTACATCATTTAGTGTTCAAAAGGACAGAAGGTTGTTTTGTAAGGAAGGTAGGGTCTTAGGTAAAAGGACTAATAAAGAGGTTTTCTCTGAAAGATGGAAAAATGGCAAGGACATCCTTAGTAATGTTGCATAAAAAATAGTTTTACATTTTTGGACTGCACAATTTTCAGCTAGGTAACATGAAAATTTTGTATGGAAAATATTCCTTTAATTACATAGGAATAAACATTTGTTACACAGAAAAACGTAACAGAGCTAAAAAGATAAAAATTAAGTAACAGAGCTAAAGATAAAAATTAAGTTTGAAAGGAGATTGTTATACATTCATACATTCTTTTAACAGTATCAAAATATGGGAGTCATGTGTACAAAACTATGGCCTGTATGTAATATGATTAATACCAGGCACTTACAATGCCTGGGACATTATGTGCAAATCGTTAATGTGAATTAACTTCAGAATGTCATATTCTGCTTTTTTCTCTCTGCCTCTGGCACACACCATGAACAAAACACTTAACCCACACTCACTATGAAACACTAAGTGACTAAGTGTAAAGTAGTATGAAAGGTACTTTATAAGACTAAAGAATTCAGCAAACTATCTTCACTGTAACATCACAGTGGTGAATGTCTAACAATGAGGATCCAAACTAAATCCATCTAAATGAGATTCAAAACAAATGTCTACAGAAATTTTATAGCAATATTAAAGTATACTATATTTTCTGAGCCTCAATCTAAAAGAAGCTAGTATCATTAATTTTCAGGAGGGTTCTAAAAAATGTTACAGTGTAGTAGAAAGAGTTCTGCACTTTGAACCAAAGGACCTATGAATCAGGTATGGAATCTTAGGCAAATTAATTATTCACTTTGAACTCTGTTTTCCCTAATTATAATATGAAAATAATGTTATCTACCCTCCCTTTTAACTATTAAATGCAAAAACACCTCAAAACAATATGACAAAGTACTATTCAATAAGATGCTATTATTTTTATAAGAAAATCAACTATGAAACAAAGCATATTTCAACAATATATAGGGTAAGAGAAAAGTGGGATTCCAAAACATGGCAATGTGGTCATTAAGTACATCCTTGCTAATAATTCTCTATCAAATATACAAGCATATCTAACAAGTGGCCTGGTGGTAAACCTTGCATCTCATCGAAAAAGAAAGCAATCATCATTTCAAGGTGATACTTTACCTAGTCATAAATTCCTCAAACTTTGAACTGGTAAGGTTAAGGCTGGACCAGTGTGTATCTGCCACAGGTTTGTGCTCTGGAGGACCCAGGTATGCAAGAAGTGTTGCCATCTTATCAAAAGGTCGTCTTCCAACAGCTTTGTGATCCCTAGATATAGCAAACTACTTAGGAAAAAGGTAGCAGTTCACATTTAGCAGAACACATTTCTTTAGATTGTCACTGGCTGCTTTTCCTTTTACTGTCAGCTGGTGGTTCCTGTTAATTTGTAAACAGAATCCAAAAGAGCTCAGGGGTTTTAAGTTTACACTGAGATGTCTTAGAAATATGACCACTCCCCAAACTACAAAATTCACATAAAAATTCATTTTGTTCTAGCATTAATCCATTACCATTAAATGGGCAATCAGCAAGTAAATATAACATTCTGATCCACTTTTTAGGAAGTGGACATACTGTCCCTGATATCAGATTTCTGCTTAATCAGGGTAAATATGAATCTTCAACAACTATTAAACATTTAAAACTAAAGATAACGACATTACTTCACAAACATCAAACTGGCAAAAAAATTATGAAGTTTGCTAATGCCAATTTTGATGAGGATGTGTATAAAGAGGTACTCTCACACAGTGCTGTCAAAGTGTAAATAAGCATGTACACTGTGAAAAGTAATGTGGCAGTATCTAGTAAAGTTGAGGCTGTGTATACCCCAGAACTCGGCAATTACACATTTAGGTAATACACAAGGAGACAAACATGAAGAATATTTATTACATCGCTATTTAAAATAATAAAAAACAGGAAACCCTAAATAACCATCATTTAGGAAGTGCAAAAATAAACTGTGATATAGTCATTCAATGAAATACTAAGTTAAATAAATGATAAATCTCAAATAGAATATTGTGTGAAGAGACTATACTCAGTGTATCACTGCTGTAAAATTTTAAACCACACAAAACTATATTATATGTACCTATGTTATACCTGTAATTTCCTTTTTCTTGTCAGTTACACAAGAGAGAAGTAATACCTTTTCTTCCCCAAGAAATAAAATGTTATAAAGATCTGAAGTAATTACAGAAAAATAAATAATGTTAAAGCTAGGTGGTAGACATGGGTCTCCGTTACATTATGGTCTATACTTCTTTTTATGTTTGGAATGTATCTTTTTATAAAAAACCAAATTGAAGAAAAACTCTCTAGTATTAAACTACATGAATATGATTGTAAGTTATATAAGAGTTTGTGCTTAAAAAATGCATTTAAAAGAATGGTTGCATTTAAAAGTTCCACAGTTTAAGTGCCACACAGATACAGAAAGCATCTTCCTCTTTCTATCTTAGGCACATATTAGTCATACCCATGTCTACTTCAAGCCATTAACAACTCCTAAAGGATTAAAATGCTCTCTCTTTTAAAACTCCCATTTCCTAATTCGTTGCTAGCCTTAGCTTTATGGTCTTCTATTTTTCCCATGAATGAGCAAACCATTTTTATTGCCATTTAAAAGTAATCTGGACTCATTTTACCTTTGTAAGAGGACTCATACATAGGAATTTGGGCCCTTTATAAACATACATAACTAGAAAGGACAGCAAATGATTCAGGCTACGAGAGACTTTAACTAAAAACAGCAAATGAAACAATTCCCAAATTAATAATTTTCAATTATTAAGTATTGTCTATATAAAGCTATTTGCATATACTTAGAGTACCACAAATGGGATTATTATAGGATTGCAATAGAATAGCAATGTTTTAATTATTAAATTCCTAAGAATTAAGCTGCTCTTCAGATTCAGATGCCAATACTCACTTGAACTTCTAGTATATTTAAATTTCTCTATGTCTTGTTGTACATTATGTTTGCAAACCAGAAAAAAACCCAAAAGGCTAGTTTGTGAATTCTTACCTTAATTTTTTTTTTTTTTTGGCTGTGCCGCACGGCTTGTAGGATTCTTAGTTCCCCCACCAAGGATCAAACCCAGTGAAAGCGCCGAGTCCTAACCACTGGACCACCAGAGGATTAATTCCCTCTTAGCTTAATATTTTTAAAAAAGTCTGTAGCACTGATGTACGTTGGTTGATCATTTAATATGACTTAACCTGTTGTCTATATACTTTTAAAAAGAGTCTACATGTCTCTTTCCAAATCATAATTCTTATCTAAGAAGATGCAAAGTAAAAAGCATTCATGACCAATAATTTTATTGGTATGAATTTAAACTGGGCCTTCCCTGGTGGCCCAGTGGGTAAGACTCCACATGCCCAGTGCAGGGGGCCCGGATTCGATCCCTGGTCAGAGAACTAGATCCCACATGCATGCTGCAACTAAGAAGTCCGCATGTCACAAATAAAGATCCCACATGCCCCAACGAAGATCCCACATGCTGCAACTAAGACCCAGCACAGCCAAAAATTTATTACAAATAAATAAATACTAAAAAAAAAAAAAATTTAAGCTGAGACTTTTCAATATCCCCATGACAGGGAAATTTTACCTGTTGCTGGAAAGATACTGGCCAATTTTCTCTTGATTGTTCCAGAGCAGACGATGTAAAGCAAGCACATTGCCATCACTGATGAAGGAAAGACTATGATTTACTGCATCACTTGTAGGACAATCGGATGCTATATCAAGGAAAAACCTTCAAAAATGCAAAGCTATTAGAATTTCAAAAACCAGATATACTCATATCTATGCTTGAATTAAATCTATGTGAAGTAACTTTGTGAAATTACTATTACAAATATGGAGGTTTTATCATTAAACGAAATAAGAAGAGACAAGGAGAAAGTTGGTCTTCCATTTCTGATACCTGGCTACAGCTTCAGAGCAGGCTCTGAGGTCAGACAACGAAATTTAAACAGATGAGACTTTGTAGAGAAGCCAGTACTTTACAGATAAGGAAATGGAGGCCCAGACAAGACAAAAGACCTCCCCAAAGGTCTGTACAGCCTCTTAGGTCAAAGCCAGGATCAGAACCTTTGTTCTTTTAACTTTCTATGGGTAGTCAATCTGCCAGAATATAAATCCTATGCTGACATTCACTTTCTTTCCAATGTGATTTGCAGTCCAACAGTACACCTTTTAAACTCCAATTAGACAGAAGTTCGCAGGAACTATAATGAAAAACTGGAAGAGAGTGTTGTACAAGTATAGCTTAGACTGTGAGCCAAAACAATTAGATTCACACTGTATGAAAAGTAGAATTCTTGATGTCAACTTACATTTACAAAGCACTTTCTCGTAAGTTATGTCATTTGCTTCTCTAAAATCAACTCACAGGCAAACATAGTGTTATACCTACTCTACAGATAAACCAGCAACTCAGAGAGAGAAAGAGAAGCAACTAGCTAGTTATGGGAACCTAGCAGAACTCAAGTTTTCTAAAATCATAAAACTTCAACAGTTATCCAGTTACTCATGAACAAAATCTTATGCATTTACATCACGTGGTTTAAAGAGTAACTTTTTAGTTTACATACATATCCAAATTAAAGTATCAAAAATATTCTAATATCAAAAAAACCTGTGATTATACACTATAATGCATTATCTGTACCAGTTTGGTTTTAGTTTTTACTGAAAGAAATCTTTTTCCTTCTTCCTCTCCTCCATATTGTGTCAAACTCAAATCCTTTATTTTAGGAGATATGTCAAAAACCCCTCCTGGTTTTTAAATATGGAAATCACTACCAGATTATAAAGAATATCATTTTATTTCATTACTGTCTTTTATAGTGGAATAAAATAAGATTATGTTCTTGACCAAGAGAGAAAAAAGAAAACAACCTACACAGGAGCTTCATGTAGATCAAGTACATAGACTTGAGTGAAAGTGAAAATATTTGATCCAAACAGAGCAACTGGCTAAGTATCAGGCTGCTCACCTTCGTGCTGCATCAAAGTTGCTTTTCACAAAATCATTAAAAGGCCGCATGTGCTCTTCTTTTGTGAAAAGGACATGATTGGCAATACTCTGAAGTACCTAAACAATAAAATAGGGTTATAAAGGATCTGATTGTTTATTTATGAAAGCTACACATTCATATATTCTTTAAAAAATATTAATTTTCTCACTGATACAATTTCTACTGGTAGTTAAAAATCAATTATTGCTCATTCAATAAATACCTGGTTTTGTTTCTATGCTTTCCCAAATATGAATATAATTATATAAACACGTATATATTTACATATATAAAATACAAATTAAAATTTTAATGTATTTTTTAATTTAAAAATCATATAGTATACATTTTGGTTTCCATTTCAGAATTTCCATAATGATTATATAGAAAACCATCTTCAGAAGACATTTGCTAAAATATTTTCAAATGATAATAAGGTCCATCGGTATCAGTCTAATGAATTTCTTTGTGATATAAACAAAAATAAAACAAAAGCATATAAGTGAAAACCACAGGGCATTTCAAAAATTAAGAAAAAGTACAGTGAATACAAAAAACTGAAAATTTATGGAAGAGAAATTTTGAATAGCTATATTATCAAAATGATTCTTCACCTTTGACATTAACTTCAAGCCTCTTTCGATTCTAGGTGGTGGCTTTTTATCTAGAATCCCTGCTTCATACGGTGAGACAATGGCAGGGTTGATAAATCTGAGAAACATGGCACTTCCCACTGCACCGATGCTGTTCTGAGGGAAACGCTGGCTAACCACCTAAAAACAAGGAGTTGAGAATTCAATATATGGTTTGAGTTAAAACAAGGAAATGGGAAGAAAGGGCTTGAAAGTCAAACTTTGCACAAAAATGCTGAAAGACCAATCCTTGTGAACAACACATGCCTAATTTTTCCTACTCCCAAAACATCAGTAAACAAAAATTTATCCTCAATTCTTGCCCTCTATCATTTAAAAGCACAATAAAGGCATCTAAGAAAAAAAGAGAAGTCTCATAGATGAGTTGTGTAGAAGAGATCTGAAAAAAGATCTTAATTTTATCATCACTGTTTATACTGCAGATTTGATGAGCAACAAAAGCAGAACAAATTTTCACACAAGGATTATCATATTTTCCTAAGATTACAAGACATGAGAGTGTGGTCAACTCTTGTAAGGCAAAGCTAAATAAGTTTCCAACAGCATACACCTGAAACATCCAATACCTAATGGTAAATACTTACATTTTGCTGTATACCAGGTACAATTAAATTTCTTGAGCAAAATGCTTGCCATATACAAAACAAAACTTAGTTTTCTTTGATTCCTATCGAGAGAAAAAACTTACTTACAAGTAACATTATTGCCAGTTCTTTTTCTTCATCAGAATGCTTTATAAGGGCCTACTTATTATTTAAACCATGCAGGAATGGGAATTCTTGGGGACCTAAAAGAAAACAGGATCCCACCAGCAAAAGAGAGAACCCCTATGTGTACCTCAATTTGTAATTCTGTCAAATAAAAAAAGTTAAAGATACAAGAAATCGTTGCCCACGCTGAAAAACAATGTGAGCTCAACATTTTAAATGGATTTATTTTCTCTTTTTCTCTTTATAAAACATTCCACTTTGAAGGTAAATTAGACTGGGAAAGTGCTATGAAGCTGGCTCAGCTCCCATCTTTTCCTAGCATGTCCTGTTTTAAATTAACACATGAAAATTATAGTTTTCTGAAATTTACATTTGTTACAGATAACACACATATTTATTTTTAAAGAACACTCATATAACATTTAAATCTCTACAACTATTCATGCTTAGCGTGGCTAACTGCTGCTGAAAGCAGTGTTGACTAACGGCAAGGCCGCACTACTCCACTCAATGTTCTGGGATTCCAAGGATAAACCTGCATTTCAAAGGCTACTGGGGGAAAATGAGAAAACAGGATTTATATGCAGAATCTCACATAGCTCTAGTTTTCTTCACAATGCCTCAAAAAAATAATACTTCTTGTCATGAATTCTCATGGCTGACTGACTCAAGATTAACTCTGGAAAGAATAAGGATCATTTCACTTCATTCTGTTTCCTTCAGTGCTTCATGTGGTATACATTTTAAATGTGTTGTTATTCACTGCCTAAAATCTCAAAATAATTTTCAACTATATATGATAGGAAGTTAGTAAAAATAAGACTTTAGAGAATGACTTTTTAAGCTGGGAAAATCTTTCTGAGAGGTGATAACGGGGTGAGTTATAACTAATATATTCTCACCTTCGTGCACACTGCATCGCTCAGGAAGCTTTCTTGGTGTTACAGTACTTGGAGTGCTATTGCATGAAGGACAACCTTACACCTCAGTAAGAGGAAACTGGTGAAGGTGGTTAAACACAGCAGTCTTAGAAGAATGGCTTTAAAACCTAAATACTGTTTTAGTTATTTTTAGCTGAAATACAGTTTTAGAAACAGAATTAAGAAGAAAACACAAGTGCTTTTACTACTCTAGTACAGTGTTTAACCTTTCGGGGAGTAGGAACAGAAAAATGAACGTTTACTTTCGCACAGACAAAACTCTTCATAAATTTTAGAATGTTCACAGACCACCATTGCTACTGCTTGTTTCTTTTAGAACTCACAAATTTTAATCTTAAAAGATAAGAAACACCTCAACAAACCTACAAATTTTTAAAGCCTTTAAGGAGTGAGTTAGCAAGAAGGAACGGGATTAAAAATTGCTTTATATTTATAACTGCAAATAGGTTGTTTTAAAAGAATCACATATATTCAGTTTAATCCATTAAAATCCTGAAATGGTTTTTAAAGAAGTAAAAGTTAAGAGTTTGGTTCCCAAAGAACTGGTTAATTGTAAAATACTAACCTGCTGGGAAAGTGTCTCAAAAAAATCAATTACTTATATGCACACAGAGAACTCTTTTAAAATGCATTTTTAGAGTAGCTATTTCCTGGTTTTCTCTAGGACAGAAAAGCTTTTAAAGTGTGATGCACATTTATACCTGATTTAAACTCAATCTCAGAATTTAATGAATATCTGAGTGAATTATTTCCCTAATGGAATATTGTAAACATTATGAAAGGTACTACACCTTCACTAACTTCCACATCTTCAAAAATAATTCATGTCAAAACTCAAAAGTATCCACACTACAAGAACACATATTGTTTCATGTATCATATAATTATGTATCTCACCAATAACAGTATATTTTTGGAACTAAAACCTGATAAAACAATCAATATCCATAAAAATGCTCTACAACAAATTTTATGGTTATTTATTAAAATACTTCTTTTCCTTTCACCACAAATTAACATCAGTGTAATTCTATCTCATAATATACACATACTCAAGTTGTTTTTATTTTTAATCTGCAAAAATCTAATTTGTATCCAAAAGACATTCTGCATAAAAGGTCAAAGTAGGGCCAGTCTGAATGCTGAAACCAATTATCAGTCAAATGTCCCCTTTACTTACCTCCCCCCCCACCCCCCCCCAAAAAATACAGGTTACAAATAAAGGCAGTCATACACTGTACATCATCAAGAGAATCACAACCCATCTATCCTTAATTACCTGAGTTAGGTTGACAACTTCTCAAAGGAAATCTAATTTACAGTATATGTTTGAGTATGATAAAGAGAATTACCTATAATATGATTACACAGCTATATACCAGAAGCCAGAACCTTCTCTCCATATTTTACACATTACAATCCATGGTACATACACCCCAAAAGAAAGTTAACTTGCTTTTTAGATCAGTAGATTTTGTTAAGCCAACAACTCCATAAACCAACATTTTAAATTTATAGTAACTATACTGTCTTCATACTTTGGAATGTGTTCTAAAATATCTTAAATTGCCAATTAGATTTCCTTTGTTTCCACAAGGACCTCATATCACTTGTGCTGAGAAATACATTCCAAAACTTAGTGTTACCCAGAAACATTTTTTTTTTAAATCTGAAAATAACACTAGTAGAAAAAAACATTTCAAGGAACAATTTTAGACAAAATCTTAGTAAATAAAGCAATGTTAGGAAGGCTAAAAAACATGCTCTAGAGAAAAAGAGAAAGCCTGAATTTTAATTTATGTGATATACTACACAATGGTATTAGTAAAACACCAAACAAGAGTGTTAGAAATAGTAAATTAATTTCAACAGTGATGGTGTATATTATGTTAAATCCACATATGCTGAGAATTAGAAGGCTGAAGCATTAGAAAGAAATGTTTTTATTAAGTAAGATGGCCATCCAATCCAATCCATTTGCTCACAGCTGACCAAATTTACTTAACGTATCCAAAAAGGAATCTCTTGAATGGACATAAAAGCATGTCTCTAAATTTTAATTTAGTTCTGAATTTAAAATAGAAATTTACTATATGTAAAGCTCAGACGAGAAATGAAAGATGAAACCCGATGAATACACTAAATTTTACCTTTTAAAGTAAACTACCTACGTGACTCCTAAAGCTTTTCTTTACATCTTTCTCTAAATTTATTTGGATTGTATGAACAAAGGTAGTACTGAGCCTGATAAAGATCAGTCATACTGACAGATAATGGCAAATTTAAAATGAATGCACGTTAATATTCTGGACAAATGTCACTCACAGGAAGAAAATAATTATGACTACCATGATTTTCTTCCTTTTAAATTAGGGCAAGTTCATAGAAGCAGGTAAGTATATGCATATCATGTTTGCAAATAAGGTGTTTCTCTATAAATATGGACTCACTTTTCCTTTATTTCAGAAGTACTATAATTCTCAGTCCCAATAGTTTAATAATGATTTTCTCTAAGGTAAGAGTGGTTTTGTTTTACCATTAGAATTTTTATAATCTAAGCACAATGATCTAAATCCTGGCTGAGACTGTCTAGATAAAAATATAAGAAGTAAAAAATAAACTTTAGCTACTTTTAGGTAAGATTTATTAGAAAGTGACACTTTCCTTCCATGTACTTCTAACAATTAAGGAAAACTTTCATCTCTAGGAAAAGAAATCACTCACATTACCTGCAAACAAGAAGCAAGAATGAAGAGAGTCAGCATTTCCTAAGGCCTTGAAATTAAGTTTCTTTGGCATTCATTTATAATTTAAAGAATAAATAATAAAATTAGACCAGGGATATCCAATGCAACAAATGCTCCCAAAATACCTTTGGGATAAATCAAACCAAAGGAACACAGAGAATGTTTCAATGTAACTTAATTCCAGGGTTAATTGAAATGAAAGCTACTTTGTGCCAGAATTAGTAGAATGATTTTACAGTGAAGGTCAAATAGGCTGAAGTGAAGATGTTCTTAACAAACAGCAAAAGATTTTTGTTTTGCTTTGAAAGAAACAGCTAAAAAAAAGTTCTCCAAACTTACTGATTTTTTGTTTTCCTTTTTTTCTTTTACTGTAGCTTTATTCAGTAGGGAGTGGCAAGTTGCCTACAGAACAGAGATGAGCACAAACAAGTCACAGCACCAACTACATACAGCAACAAAAACAATGTTGGCTTGTACATAAAATTACATGATCAAAATGTAACACAAATGGAATCAACAAAAAATTAGGAATCAACTTAATTTTGAGGGATGAATTTTATCTCTGGATTTTAATTTTTATTACATTTTTAAGCCAAAGCATAAATAGCAAGAAATGCTGAGACAATCATATCTACTATTTCTGGCTATAAATCGCAGAAAAGCTCTCCTCAAGTGAATGTGAGGATATTTAATACTTGCATTTCAGTTAAATCCTAGCTTTTGATAAATTTTATATAAAATGTTCATTACAAATAGATCATACTCTAAAAACACTTCTATGCATCTACATAATTTTTTCTTGATACATATATTTATATATACTTCTCTGTGTATCCTTCAATTGACTTAAAAAGTTCTTTTTCCAATAGCTGGCATTGAATTCCTATCCTACTGATTAAAAAAATAAACATTAAATGGCTAAATATAATAGAAAAATACACTTTAGAGATTCTGAGCTAGTCTCTCTCTCTTTAAGAAAGATTACTCTTACAATTTCACTTATTTTTGTTTGCAGGCTACTTCCTGAAAAAGTTCTAATCAGAGGAGGTTAAAAGCTCTGCAACGTTTGGGAAAAGAATGTTATCAGCTCAACTAGAAATAAGCATTAATATTAAAGTGAAGAAACTGCAGAGAAAATTACAGAATAAAACTGTGAGCCTGCTTAAAATTTTTCACAGATTTGACCATTTATCAGAATGTCTCCAAAACACACACACACACACACACACACACAAAAACAAAAAAATACCCAAAACCCACAGAGACATATTGGTTTCATCTCTCAGAGCTCCTCCTAGGCCAAAGAGCTCTGTTAAAATTAAAAGACTCCTGATTGGACTAGACTAGGCACAATAATTATTTTTAAAATATCTTGAAAACAAATTAGAATTCTTTAATCCACCATACATGGCATTTTATTCTAAAAATTCTGTGCATTCAACACCATAACCCATAATAACTTGGCATTAGTTTGATATTTGTTCATCCATCCATCCATCCATTCATCCAAGTAGTTACTGTGCACCTACTTGCTAGATACCATTCTAAGCACTGGAAGAAAGCAATAAAATAAGAAGACACGGTCCTTTTCCCAAGGAGCTTTGATTCAAACTTTAGACTATATACAAAAGCACTAGTAACCCAATTTATCCCCAAAATGCAGTTTTATACACTTTTTATTTTCAATTACGGTATATAACCATCAATTATAGCCTTAAAATTTTTGTGTAAACGACTTCTGTTTGGAGAAGCACATTTGCTAGGAAAAGACGACATTTATTTAGAATCATATTTAGCTCTTTCTCAGAATTCTCTCACCACAACTTAGGAGAATATCCAATCTGGGAATTGTTTTCTCATTATTCCAAAACTATCAGGAGGAAAAGTGGAAATAAATACATGAGAAAATGTCTCAGTTATAAATCTAACACATGTTCACAGTTGGCTATTCCTATATAATCTTAACCCAGTCCACTAAGTAAGGAGGCATATAAAATGAAAGACATGGTTAAACCATGATTTTAAAAAGGTTTAACAGTCAAAAGTACTAACTCAAGACCTAAAGCTCAGAGAAATTTATTAGCTAGCAATATACTCAGCTTTCAAATCTTCCCCAGTAGGTCCCAAAGCAGGAGACATATTTACTAGAGGGAAAAAAACAATCGACTACTATCCCTCCCAGCAGAACATAAAAGTACAAACGGACCATTATGTTATTTCCAAAGTCAAAAGGGCAAGGAAAAGCCAGAAGAGGGAAGATGAATAAAAATAAAAGAGCAAACTAAGAGAAAAACTACATTTGGAAGGAGACTCAATGAAAGAATATCTTGAGATCAAAGTTTATTTTTTTTCATTTTTAATTAGTAAACGTAAATTTTCCTGTAATCAGTCACTTATCAAAAAACTTTTATTTATAAATAACATAGCATATATTTCCTCTATAGTACTGTACATTCCAACAATAAGTTTATCCAATACGTCCCCAAAATGCACTAACATTTAAATAATATTATTAAAGGGAATAATTGTATGTGAAATTTTAATACAATAATTCAGGTCTGTTGTAATATGGGATACTGTATTATGGAATGTTTTAAAAAGCACAACACATAGTGGTTAATAAGCCACCAATTATCAACTAGCATTATTTTCTGCATTATTTTCACTTCCCTCCCTTCCTAACTATGAAAGCTGACAAGAATCTTGTTTACTTGGGTGGGAGAAATGGGGTTATTTATTCCTTCATTAAATATTTTCTAAGTACTTACTAAGTGCCAAGCACTTAGTTCCTTTTTCCTTATCAAGTGGGACTCCGAGTTTGCTGATGATACAAAAATTGTTTTCTTTTAGGGAGACAACCACATGAAGAATTTCTACTAAAATCTACTAGAGACCATATATGTAACCAGGTAGTCAGTACCCATTCACTTCTAACCAGCTAAAGTCAAAGCCACTGCCACTTGAGAAATTCATTTGCTCTCTGAAAACAGTTACTATTAGGCCAACCAAGAAGTTGGTCCAGACTATTTTTAATAGGTGCTTACCATTTCTTATCTGCCTAGTTATATAAACAGAAAGGACTGAATTGGATTTAAAGAGAAACCTGAATAATGCCCAGACTTAAGCTATTACTTACTGTATTAGATTTCATATTATAACTAAACCACCCTCTGGTCTCAGATTTAACTAGCTGAAAAAATTATGTGGGGCTCTCCTAAGCTTCCTTGAGCTATTTTGAAAAGGCAGGAAAAGTCATGATAATTTAAATTAAGACAGTTTTAATGCTAAGTATGCTTCATCATCTACAAACATGATGAAACATTTTTTTATAGATACAGCAGATACATCTTTATAAATAGCAATGGAGGAAAAATTCACAAAGAGCAGCCTGAAACAGCTTTTTTAAATGACAATTTCACTGATCTTGCTAATGTCTCTAAGCAACCAAAGCCCTGTGCTAAAAAACAAATGGCTGGGGATAACTCTGCAAAGAAAAAGACACAAAAGGCATGGGTTTTGATAAATACATACATTTTTTCCCCTATACCTGCCCCTGTCCCAAACTCCAGACCCACTAATGTTTCTTCCAGAATCACAGTTTTAACAGGCTAATGTGGATTTGCACTAATCTCCCTTGGAGTGATTAAATCATTTCTGAAACTGCATATGCCCATCAAAAACACAGTGGAAGCCATAAAAGAACACAGGTGCAATTTCCTTAGCAAGTAGGGGATGACTGTGGACATCTGAACTCAGAAGCATTACTTGCAGTTCTAGTGTTGGAAAGTCTAATAATTTGACATGAATGATGATGCAATATATTTTATGAGTAGCATTCTACATAAAATAAAACATCAGCCTGTCCTGGGAAAACCTGACACAAACACAATAGAGCTTAATAAAAAAGTCAAAATTATGGATCAAGCATTTCACAACACAAAAAACAAGGAGTAGACCAGCCTCATATGTGAAAGACCCGATGAGTAATTTAGGTACAAGATAAAAACAACAACAAAAATTCCATAATACATCTCATTTCAATCACATCTATTATACCCAGTAGATTTGGTACATTTTAAGCTTGTTCTCAACATAAGGAAAATTTATTATTTTTAAAGTACCCCCTTAAACTACTTTATATTTTTAGAGCCAATTTAAACAATTCTTAATGTATTATTCATCCAAATTGATTCAGTATTATCAACCACCCACTATTAGCAGCTAAATTCCTCTTTGGTAAAGCATTTTTTTAAATTTAGCTGTGGATTAATAATGGTAATCTCTAACCTTAAGCATACCTGGTACAAACAGTGGCACACACTTCGTAGCTGAGGGGGAAACTCGGAGGAGGAACTGATGATGGCATGGAAGAACTTCTCGGTCATCTGAAGGAGGTTTCGCTGGTTTTCCTCAAGGCTCTCTGACTGTTCTAACCTATCGAGAGGAAAAAGAAAAAAAGCAAAACCAATTAAAAACAAACAAACTAACAAACAAACAGACATACTCCTTAAAAGACATTCAGCCAAATGCAACATTTGGACTTTGTTGGGAACCTGATTTAAACAAACCAACTATAAAAAAGGCAATTTTGAGAACTGTGTATAAAAATTCTTCTCCCTCTATATTTTCATAAATTTAGTATATGATTTTATTTTTTTGTCCATCTAGTAGGTAGGAGACTGCACCTCACATTTTTAAGTTTTATTTCCATGACTTCAGTAAAGTTAGACATGCTTTCAATATTTTGTGGCCATTCAGGCCCTATTTTCAACTGCCCTTCATATCCAGTTTAATATCTCTAACTGCTAGGTGTCCCTCTTGCCAGTACCTAAAACTCAGTTTGTTCAAAATCAGCTGATTTTTTCCCTCCTACTTGTATGTCTCATCCTGTGTTCCCCATGTTGTCAACGGCACCATCACTGTTTCAATCACGTCATTCAGGTGACCTCTGATGTCGTCTTTGCCTGCAGTACTCCATTATTCCCCACATTCAATTATTGTTGCTAATGATTCTTTTTGTTTTAAGGTATTTATTTGGCCGTGCTGCACAGCATGTAGGATCTTAGTTCCCTGACCAGGGATTGAACCCGTGCCCCCTGCAGTAGAAGCACGGGGTCTTAACCACTGGACCACCAGGGAAGCCCCTCTTCTGTATGATTCTAAAGTCTTGGTGCTGTGATTAAAGGCAGATATTCAGAAGGCAAACTCACTAGGTTTAAATTTCAGCTTTACCACTTATTGACCATTATGACCTTGGTCAAGATACTTAACTTCTCTGAGCCTCATTTTTTTCCATCAATAAGACAGGAATAATTATAATGCCTACTTTATGGGGTTTAAATTTTACCCAGTGGCTCTCAAATCCACAAACCTTTACTTGAGCTGCCCAACCGAACTCTCAAAACACATTCCCTATGAAAGTCACTACTTAACTACTTGTTATACGTCTTATCTCCCCTACTAAACTGTAAGATCCTTGAAGGATGTCTTCATCTTTGACCCCTTAAAAACTAGCATAGTACCTTACCAAAACAATTATTGAATACTTGTTTTCAATCTCTTAACTAGTAATTTTCTTTCTATACTAATTTACATATTACATAAAAGTTTGGGACACTCCAGATTCCTTGCAGCTCACCATGTGGTGCAGCATATGGATACAGTAAGAGTTTGGAAATTAATGTAGATGACAGGCAGGAAAGATTTCATGGACTAGATGAGTTCTAAAGGAGGGAAAGAATCTGCACAGGCAAAAAGAAGTAAGGGCATTTCAGAAAGAAGAAGGCAGGACAAGCACACAGTTCAATCTGATAAACATTTATCATGCATCTACTATTTGCCATCTTAATGCCAGGTGCTGAGGATTCAACAATAATTGGCCTTTGAACCTCTCAAAGAGGGGAGAGAAGTACACACTAAGTAATGAGTACAATTATTCAAGGATATAAAAGACAAAATAGCAAACCAGAGACAGACACGATTAATTCACATGGCAACTGGTTGCCGGGAAGTCAGAGGCAGAAAATGAACTTGGGATATATGGGGAACTAAAAAGAGACTGGTCTAAACATGGGGGCTTTATGAAGGGAGATCACTTAAGAAGCTACAATAGTAACTCAAATCTGAGATATGGAGGGCATAGAAGCTTTGCGTATGAAAGAAAATATTAACAATATATTTAACAGGGCTAGAAGAGATTTCTAGAAACCTTGACAGTTCTTGTCTACTTTGTGGGAACTTTTTCTTAATGAGTCGACACAGCAGCAGGTGTGCTGCTGGTCTGTTTCCGATGTCCCTCTAATACATCTATCCCTCATGCCTCCCACATGCCAATGATAACTTATTGGCTATTCCATTAATTCTGATCTATAATGAAGCTTTGTGTTCAATTATTTAAGTGTTTGTGTGTATAAAAATTCTTCCCTCTGACTTTCAATCAGCTTTTGTTTTTGTTTCCTATTGTTTTCCTGTTTTTAATTTCATTGATTTCTAATTTTTATTTCTTTCCTTCTGCTTGCTTTAGGTTTATACTGAACTTTCTCTAATTTTCTAAGGTGAAAGTTTAGGCCATTCATTTTAGATCCTTCTTCTTTTCTAATATATGCATTTAATGCTGTAAATACTATATTTCACTACTTTCCACACATTCTGATAAGATGCACTTTCATTTTCATTTAGTTTTTCTTTTTCTTTGCATCTCAGTTTTGGAAATGTCTATTGACATATCTTCAAGTTCACTAATTCTTTTCTCATTTGTGTCCAGTCTACTGATAAGCCCATCCAAAGGCATTTTTCCTTTCTGTTACAATGTTTTTGATTTCTAGCATTTCCTTTTGATTCTTTGAGTTTCCATCTCTGTTTAAATCACCCACCAGTTGTTGCATGTTGTCCACTTTTTTCCATAGAGCCCTTAACATATTAATTGCAGTTATTTTAATCCTCGTCTGATAATCCCAAAATCTGTCACACCTGAGTCTAGTTATGATGCTTGCTTTGTCTCTTGAGACTGTAATTTTTTTGTTGAAAGACCCAAGACATAATGGGTAGCAGGAACAGAAACAAAGAGGTCTTTAGTGTAAGGTTTTATGTTAATCTGGCTAGAACTTAGGTTGTGCTTAATGTTTGCTGTAGCTATAGGTGTCAATTTCTTCCGGTGTCCTTGTTTTTGTCTACCTAGTTGTCTGGGATTCCCTAGTTTTCCCTAGGAATTCCCTCTTAGAGTCTCTGTGTTGAAGCTCTTTGCTGTAACCCACTTTTAATACACTGGAGTCCTGTCGATGTAGTAGTGAGGTACTGGGGAGGGGAAGCAGTCTATAATCTTATGCTTATATCTCCACTGTTTTACTGGGCCAGAGTGGCTGGGTTGTGACCTTCAGAAGAATTTCTTAGCCTTTTTTCTCCCCTTATGTGAGTCAGGAAGGCTAGAGGAGGCTGAAGTTGGGTAACTGCCCATCCTCCAGGTCAGATAAGGCCCTGGTAGTAATCCTTAAAGGCAGGCCTTTGTAAGGGAGAACAGAACACTATGGGCATATTACAAAATGGTTACTCTTCCCCTTCCCCTGCCCAGAGCACAAGGGGACTTTTCTTCCACCTTCACCATGAGAACCTGGTAGGGTTTCTAGAGGTCAAACTCACAGAAGTGTGAGGGTCCCCCTGACACAGGGCCCCCAGGAGCTTTCATTCTCAAGCTAATCCACACTCAACCTCCAGCAAGTTGTCAATTACAGCCTAAGTGTTCCTACCAGTTACTGACTCCAGCAGCTGTTTCTCCCTGTAAGCTGGGATTCTCTGAATTTGGCTGTCACGCCAGTTTTTTCCCTTTTTTTTTTTGGGGGGGGGGGGCGGTGCCCTTCAATTCTCTGATGAATTTAAGAAGAGTTGCTGATTTTCTGTTTTCAGCTTTTTCTTGTTATGAACATAGCAGTGTCAACTTCCAAGCCCTCTACATGTCAGAAAAGATGTCAACTTGATTTTAAGTAACCTGAATATAGGTAGCTTGTCATCTAGTTCCCTTCTCTGTGCCAGAGTACTTAGTACAGTAGATTTCTTTCAGGCAGTAGTTCACTCTCTAAGTAATTTTTACCCTTTAGAAAGTGAAATTGCTAAATGGTAACAAAATACAAGATGACATTAAAAGAATGTCGCTTCTAAGTTTAAACTACAACTTTTTAACCATTTTAACAATAACTGGTTAATTTAGGTGCCAGAGTTCTGATTAGATATTACCGTTGATACTTCAGCAAAGGCAGAGCCAAAAATACCAACTGATACGAAGTTGCCAAATAAAATTTTTAGGAAGAGAAACCATCAAGAAGCTCTGAACTTGAAAATAAAATAAAAAATAAAATAATGTTAAGGTCCTAACTGAAAGACAAGAGATGTGGCTTAGAAAAAGCAAGCATAAGTGTTAAAAATTTCATTCAACAAATATTTATGAAATGCCAACTATAAGCCAGATACCATGGGGACAGGCAGAAAGCTTCATGGAGATGGTGGTTTTTAAACTGCACCTTACATTACCCCTTGGCCTCTTTCCCTTCTCCTAAGTCAATCCACATTATAGGAGGAAGAGCGAGATAGATTAAAAAAAAAACGGAGTCAAGCATGCTCAGTTCAGTGCCATCCTCTCCATTCTAGATATGTCTGCCTGCAGAAAAGATATAATCTGGTCTTCTCTCCACTTGTGATAAAAAGCTTGCCAGCCCCTGTGATGGAAGCCTGTAGTTTACCCAGCTGTGCAAGGGATGGGGAAGATGATTCTAATTCAAGGTGATGTATTAGCAAGCCTATGTTATATGCCCACAGGATCTAAAGCCCCACTCTTTAATCATTTTTATCAGAAATAAAGGAGACAGCTGATTCCTGGGTGCTTCACTCCCATCCCTCCCCTCCCTCTGCCCTTTTGGTTTTGAACTTGGTGGGGGGAAAATGGGTATTACTTATTAGGCAACTCTAATCCCAACGAACCCCATGTTGTCAAGCCACTTTAAAAATGTACAACATGCGCATATTTCACTGGAGTTAAAGTACAGAGAACACAGGAAAGAATGACAAGTAGTGATGTGGATTATAGTCAGATGAGTTTTTTTCTTGCAGTCAATGGGGAACAACTGATGGTTTCTAAGAAAAAAAGTGACAAAAAATTTTAGGTTTCAGAATAATTCCTGCAGTAAATGATCTGCAAATAAAAAGATAATGCTAGGACAATAATTAGAAAGCTACTACAAAAGTCAATGGGATTGGGATTTCCTAGGTAGCACGGTGATTAAGAATCCGCCTGCCAATGCAGGGGACATGGGTTCAAGCCCTGGTCCGGGAAGATCCCGCATGCCACGGAGCAACTAAGCCCACGTGCCACAACCACTGAAGCTTGCACGCCTACAGCCCGTGCGCCACAACAAAGAGTAGCCCCTGCTCGCCACAGCCAGAGAAAGCCCACACAGAGCAACAAAGACCCAATGCAGCCAAATATTAATTATTTCAAAAGTCAATGGGGTCGATATGGCATTGGCTAAATAATGATATTGCCAAACCACAAAATATTATGCAGCAGTTAAAAGGAATCCGATTCATTATCTTTCTATACTGACAAAGAATGATCTAAGACACAGGGTTATGTTAAAAAAAAAAAAGTTGCAAAACCATGTGTATATTGATAATATCTTACCATTTATATTAAGTGCTCATATTATAATATAGTTTCTACCACTAGAAATATGTATATGCAAATGAATTGAAAAAGGACAGAAGAACGGCCTAACTAGTAACAGTGCTATGTCTCTAGAGGTGACAGTCAAAGACACCTTTAATGTTATTTGTAACTTTCTTTAAGAAAAATGTATTTGAGGGACTGCCCTGGTTGTGCAATGGTTGGGACTCTGTGCTCCCAGTTTCGGGGGCCCGGGTTTGATCCCTGGTCACGGAACTAGACCCCACATGCGTGCCACAACTAAGGAGCCTGCGAGCTGCAACTAGGGAGCCTGCCTGCTGCAACTAAGACCCAGCGCAACCAAATAAATAAATATTTTTTTTTAAAAAAAGAAAAATGTATTTGTGTGTAACTTTTATAATTAAAGACTAATCTTAAGAATCAAGGGGAGAAATTATGAGGGCCTTGCCTCATGTAGTGGAAATGAAAAAATGGAGAGCTGTTGCAGATGAGAGGATGACACACCTGGTAGGATCTACTTCAAAGCTAACACGCTGCCAATCAGAGGATGTGATCACAATCCGTAATAAAGGATCCAGGAGTTTCTGTAGGTAGGTAGCACCATATACCTAAAGAAATACACAAGTAGGAATTTATTATGCCGGCTCCAAATATCTTGCATTAAAGAAGACATTCTGCTCTGTACATAATCACTGTTTGGCATATCTCCACACCAAAAAAAAAAAAAAGATAAATGGATACAAACCTTGAAACAGAAGGTCATTATTTTACTGGCCAAGCTGTTGCCTCGGAAAAGAGTCTGCATGGAGTCTGCCAATTCTACTTCCTTAGAAAACATGTTCCAGAGCAGTTGGTAGAGTAAATGCCGAGAGTCAAATAGAGTCACTAGAACTCGAGCTAGTTCATCCTGAGAACAAAATAAAATCGTGTCAGTGTAAACAGTTCCATTTTTCCTTAAGCAGGAAACTGAAAGGCAAATTCAAAGCTGACAACCACCTGCTGAACTGAGGTATATGGTGAATGATTAAGTTTTCCCCTGGGATTTATCTGTGTATATCTGTCTATGACAGATGACTATTTCTATACACCTACAGTAGCTGCTAACTCTAAGGATTAAATGATAAAAGGTAAAGAGAGGCCAAGGCTTTACCAGAAGACAAAAAAAATCCAGGATTCAGTTCAAATCCTATGACAAAATGAAAGAAAACAGAAATAGAAGATGATGGCAAAGAATTTGATATGCACAGATCATTTTCTTAGAAAATCAATGAGGGCAAATAAGACTTCGGTGACCACAGAGCTCTACTCTCTTCTTATATGGTCAGGGAAACTCAGTGAACGCTGAACACGGCTAGGCAAGAAACAACAAAAATGGAAAAACTACAGGATTTGCAGCAAGTCAGGAAAAAGACCTAGGCTGTGCATTCAGAACCAAAAGATTAGCCAGATTTACATACAAAGTGGGGATGGGTGGCTAATTCCCATCTAGGTCCTAAACGATAAGCCTCGTAATTCCCCACAGTAAAGTATCTTTTGGTACACTCAAGAAAAATGAACGTGATAGTAAATCACTGTTTAACCATACATGTTGGGAAGAGATTTAGAGAGAACAGGGGTAGCCATAATAAGATGGCCCAAACTTCAATCAGTGACAACAAAGCCAGGATCATGGCCTGTAGCTCCTCTAATTCTTATCCGGTCCCAGGATTTTTATAATCTGTTATTCGAATAAAGGAAAAAATTTAACAATCCTAACCACAGATAGCTGAAGCCAAATACGATCCAATACGCTGCTATACTTCCTACAGTTACATAATACATAATTGACTAGATATAAAAATTCTATCCTCCATTTTAAAGCCAAGTGTAATTACGAGAGATAATTCACTTACAAAATAAAACTATTTTTAGACTGCTGTGCTAGTTTTTTCCACTCTAATCCCTCCCCTGCAAAATTCTGAAAACTTTAAGCACCAGAATTTATTTATTTATTATAGTATTTTAATTTAAGAATAACATAATAAAAATAACATCATAAATCCATAACATGTTAGCATAAACAATAGTTTTGGTAAAAATAATTATATTTTCCAAAACAACAACAACAAAAATCTGTGAAGAGTAGTGTTGTTTTGTATTTTTGCATTTTTTAAAAGTGTCTGGCTTTATAAATGGTAGTTGAATTTTCATATAAGCACCAGAATTTAAATTTACAAAATAGAACTAAAATTTTTAAAGTTATCTTGTATTTTGTTTCGATACAGTTCAAATAGATCTGGCCTAATATAAAAGTCCTTCTGTAAAAAAAAGTCATTTAGTATAAAACACATAAGAAATGATTTACTGAAAGAAAACAAAATGATTAAAGCCTCTTGGACTTAACTAATTCTATTTTATTGAAAAAATTACTGATAATTTTTGGCGCTAATTATAGGTAGGTGCTAAAAGGTAATTCAGAATTCCATTTTCAGAATATATGAAGATCTGTGAACTAATGTTAGGCTTCAAGAGGATTTCAACAATTTCCTTTTTCTAACTCACTAGCTACAAGCAGGATTCCATCTTCATTCATTAAACAATTACTTACTGAGTCATTGTTATATGCCAGGTTGTACTTCAAGACCTGGAACTACAGCAGTAAACAACATAGACATAGTCTGCTCTCATGTAACTCACATTGTGGTGGAAGGAGACCAAGCAATCAAATAAACAAGATAATTTCACATAGTAAATAACTGCTGCAAAGAAAATATAACAAGGAATGGAATAAAATGACTGTGAGTGTGGTTTTGATTGGATGGCCAGAAAAGACCTCACTAGGAAAGTGATATCTGACTTGAAACTTGAATAACAAGAGACCAGGGAATAAGTATTCTAGGCAGCAGCAGAAGCAAGGGTGCCCAAGGGTAGAAATAAGCCTAACATGTTTGATGGCCAGTGTGGTTTCAGTCTGGTGAACAAGAAGGAAAATGGCATAAGATGATGTCAGAGATGAGGCAGGGCCCAGGCTGGGTAGAGCCTTGTAGACCAGGGTAAAGAGTTTGAGTTTCATTGTAAGTATGAAGAATAAGATCCTACAGCTTTTAAGCAGAAACACATCTACAGGCAACAACAGATTACATATAATTAGATACAATTATAGATATAATTATAAATTAGATATAATTTACTAAAATGAAATGAAATGAAATCATTTTCAGTACAGTATAAACTAAACAGCTTTTTAACATGGAAAGGGACAAGCTTTCTCAAATGTTTAGCATATGTTACCAAAAATGATATGGTTCTAGGAAATTTTTTATTAACAGATGCCAAATAGCCATATTATGTCTTCTGTATTTAAAACAAGCAATGTCACAATTTCAAATGCAAATAAGAGTGGTTAAATTTTTAAAAAATTGCATAACGCATTACAGAAAAAGAGTTGTGAACTAGAGGTATATCAATAGTAAACAGGCATAAGCCTTGAATTCTAGTTCTAGCATTACTAACAACTAAATATGAGATTTAACCCTAATTATCTCATTTAATATATGAATACACCAGACCAGATCAGGGGTTTTAATTTTCTTTTGATGAGTGTTCAAATGGAATTTTTCAGTGGGTCAGGTAAGGAGTTTGAGTTTTACTTTAGATATGTGAAATAAGATCCTCATATTTAAGAAATCTAGTGAGGGCTAGAAGAGCCAACCACTTTCCACAGCTGAAAATCACTCAAATAATATCTGAAGTTTCTTCCAGCTCTAAAAGTTTTAGCAATTAATTCAATTCATTGATACACACTACTATATAGAAAATAAACAAGGACCTACTGTATAGCACAGGGAACTATATCCAGTATCTTGTAATAACCTATAATGGAAAAGAATCTGAAAAAGAATATATATATATGACTCAATCACTTTGCTGTACACCTGAAACACTGTAAATCAACTATACTTCAATTTAAAAAAAATTCATTGAATGAATGAATTTTGAAGCTTCTGCTATGTGCCAGGCACTGTTCTTCTCCTCTTATTCAATGAACTTACCCACTGAGAACAAGGGACCACATTGGCCAGGGCCATAGCTATTGGGAGCTCTCCTTGATCACCCATCATTGTGACCAACTCTACCAGTCTCTCAAAACGATCTGCCAACACCGTTTCTGCAAGTGTGTCAAATTCTGTGCCTTGTTGAAGGATTTTTGTCAGAACTTCCATAAATGTAGCTCTTGTCTGAAGATCTTTGTGATAACCTAAACCTGATATAGACAGACAGATGCAAATTTACTAACATGGTCTTTCTGAAGTAATTCCACTTGTCTTACATGCCAGTTCTCTAGGTTTTACATTTCTAAATGAAGCTTTCATTTTATCTCACCTATGGAGTGCATGAGGCCACTGTCCACGTTAGCATTGAGTAAGTTTGACATTGCCAGGACTGTACAGTGCCTCAGTGATGCCAGCCTCCGAGACATGCCACGTTTCCTGCCACCTGTTTGTGCATTTTCATCTTCAACTTCACTACAGTCGTTCAAAAGGTTCATAAACAATGTGAAATACCTGTGAAATAAAAAGACTGACCCTTACCCAGTGAAGGCCACATCAACCAGATAACGAATCAGACATTCTGAAACCATCACATGTGCATCACACGAGTGGCTCTGGGTATCTGCTTCTCTCCAGTCTTGGGGTAATCAGCCAGCATGGCTCATTATGAAGTGTTTTGTGTTGAATATGATTTTATCCTGACAAAGCTCAGTACATATTTCATAATATAAACACCAAATACATGCAGTGTTTCCTGGGAAATGCATCACTTTTAATGTTTAGAATATAAAAATTAGTGGTCCAAACAGTTTAGACAATGACATTTTAAATGACTTAAGGAGGTGATCTGGGTTTTACTACCAATAAAAATTCACCAATCGGACTTCCCTGGTGGCGCTGTGGTTAAGAATCCGCCTGCCAATGCAGGGGACACAGGTTCGAGCCCTGGTCCGGGAAGATCCCACATACCGCAGAGCAAGTAAGCCTGTGCGCCACAACTACTGAGCCCGCGTGCCACAACTATTGAAGCCTGCACTCCCAGAGCCCGTGCTCCGCAACAAGAGAAGCCCCCACTCGCCGCAACGAGAAAAAGCCCACGCCTAGCAACGAAGACCCAATGCAGCCAAAAATAAATAAATAAAACTTTTTAAATTCACCAATCAAATTGTTTTCTTTAAAAACCACAAAACACTGGATTACTGGACTGAATGTCAATATTATGACATAGTATGAGTGTGTTTCATGTTTGGTCATTGCAATCATTGTTGCTTTTGTTGTGGTCATCCATTTACAATGCTTGGTGTCAGTTTATTTATCTCTTGTAAAAATAAAATACAGTGTGTGTGTGTGTGTGTGTGTGTGTGTGAAAAAATACAGAGTGTTCAGTAGAAAGTAAAAAGAAAATAAACCACAAAACACATGTGCATCACATGAGTGGCTCTGGTATAGGGCTTCCTATACAAGCCCTATCATGGATAATATTGCTTCAAGCACATGTTATATTTTGTGAGACAGCGGCTGATGGCCATAATAACAAAGCAACTGAGGTCCATTTTCTAAATATAATCATTTGCTACTTTGGTTATACTTTGTTTTGTTGTGTGTGGGCCTTTGTTTTTTGCTTTGTATTTTTGGTGACTGAAATTTACTTAAGAAATAACTGTGATTTGGCTTCCATCAATTCCACACCATCTCCTTCCTCAGGCTGCAGCGGAAGACCAGCCAGGAGTGAAACTACTGCTTCCATGCTTGCCTGGTCCAAATCTCTGAAGAAAAAAAAAGTTTAAAGACCACAAATCTTTCAGGTTCTTCCACTCCACCTTCCCCTCAAATAAACTTCTTCCTAACAGATACAAACTTTAATAACTACCTATTTCATTAAACAAATTACTATGAAAACCTAAATAATGTGAGTTAATATGCAGAGCCCAGAATGCCAAGACATTTCAAGTTGGGGAGAGGGTGATAATAACTTTCTACAAAGTAATCTTGGCAAAATGACTACCTTAAATTAAAAGCACAAACTATGGAACCAAGGCTGGCCAAAGAAATATATGTGAATGGTTTTTGTGTAATACATAATGTTTAAATATTTCTGATACATTGCAGTAAGTGTTTATCATTAGAGCAAACTTAAGCAATTACATTTTAGAAAGACTCAAAACGACTAAGTTCCTCAAATAATATCTTTATCTAATCAAAAATTAAAAACAATCTAAGGCTTTATATACCTTATTTTCCAACTGTAGACTATCCTCCCTAAACAGACAACCCAAGCTTTCCAAACATAACACTCTCTCACATTTTTTACTGAAAGTCTTTTAGTTAAAAAGAAAAAGAAATAATAAAGATTAGTATCTTTATATAATTCAAATGCAAAAGCTTGATATCCCAAAAAACAATTTCAATACACATAAAATATATGTATACAAACTAAAATGAAGTAGTAGTAACACCTAGAGTAAACCTGCTGATACTTAGTTAAAGGTCTTTTTTTTTTTTTTTTTACCTTGTAAGACATTTTACATCATCATCTGCTGCTTGGTTTGATGTTCCCATAACCCAATCTGTCAGGTATTCTACCATCTTATTCCTATAGAATGGCAGAGAAAAAGAAAAGAGGACACAGCTTTTTTAAAGCCACACATACACTTTTAGTCATATAAGAATTTTTAATAGTTCAAGTAATTTTCCAAATCACCCAAGCAACATGACAATTTCATAAGAGAGATACTGCTATTACAAATCTAACAGTGAGAAGGGCGCAAACATGAGCAACCTGGGTACCGATCCACCACATCAGCCCTTAGCTATGTATCCATTTGGATACAGAATCAAATTCTTGGCCTCAAGTGTAGTGTAATTTTAGAAAAAGGGAGCACTGTCATGGGCACAAAGGTTTGGGAAATTTGAAAAGATATGAAGAGAAAAAAAACCACACACACATAAAATGCTCCTTTTTCACCTTCCCCACTTCCCATGATAACCAGGTGCACATTATTTTTCTGTACTTCACTTAACATAATAAGATTTACAAGACTTAACTTTGCTCTTTTGAGAACTCACCTAAATTTCATCTCTTGACAAAATGAGAGGTCGTCTCTCCTTGCCATCATTACCTCCACTAACTGACACAGTTTCGTTTTTATTTGAATTGCATGGACCATATTCCCAAGCACACGAACATATCTAGACACAGAAGCATTAAAAAAAAAAGATCCGATATAAACAAAAGAGAAGATTTTCTAAATGCTTTCATCTCTAAGTAAAATGATTAAATGTAACCATAAGAACTATAAGATTTTCATTTTGTTTATATGAGAACATATATAACTTCTAATTACCTTATTATTACACCCTAATTTGGGTGCAACAGAGAAAAGGATAGCAAATTATTTCACTACTAACTACCGATACCAATGCGTCTGCTACACTTCAGTAGAATGCTTACCTGACCAGATTTAACATCATTGTTTCAATGCTAGCTTGCCCCAGATGTTCAGAGCTGCCTTCAGTATGATTATCTAGTAAGTTCTTCATTATAGCTATGGTTTGCTCCACAAACTGAGTATTGGTGTCAGTCAATAAAACCTATACGAAGAACAAAACATTGGGAATTGATTTGGGAATCAATGCACAGCAGACAGACCACAGAGAGATAAAGCTGCCTGATCTAACTGTCATACACATGCAGAAATTCAACCACGGGCACATATCCAAATGTGCACATAGATACACAGACACTCATATCCATACCCAAGACATTGTTAACCCCAGGCACGCCCATGCACTAGAGTCCCTAAAAAGCAAATTGACTCCTACATTAGACGATTCTTCTTTTTGCAATGTTTTCACCTATTTTTTTAAAATTGTAAGTGAAAGTTCATGCCAGTATCGAAATTAAATAATCTAAAAGGAAAAGGCTTCATTATTTCAAATGAGTCACTCTATTCACAGGGAAGGGTGAAAAATAAAACAGAGAACACTTTACCTGCCCTTGGGAGTCAAAAAACTTGCTGATGGTATTCTTCAGTTTGTTAAAGAGCATTGGATAAAGAGCAGGACTCAATTCTAGACCCACCAGATCCTTAACATTGGTCCGTATCTGAAGTCCCACTTTCTCATGGTTACAGACCATTAAGGATAGCAATCGATCCATAAATTTGCTGACAGGTGTATCTGCGTTTCCCTCTGAGGACATCACTGAAATCATGGAACCCTTGCGTTCACTGACTGGGCCCATGGGTGGGCTATAGGTTGCCAGGCCAGAATTGCTTCTCTGCTGCAGGCATACTCCCCCAAGGGCACAAAGGAAGCCAGTCATGTTGATCCATTCTTGTAGGGAGTCTGTGTCAGACAAATCTATGGATCCTCCTCCACTCACATGAGACATTCGCCTCTTAACGATGGTCTTGTGAAGGCTTTCAGCAGCCTAAACACAAAATTTTTATGGAAAGCATGAATTCAACCTCAATTGGTTGAGAGATTTGACAAATTACTTTTTATCCAACATTTCTTCCATGACAAAAGAACATTTTTTACATTTAAAAAATCCAAGTCTTCACTCTGTAATTTCTAGTCACATCAAGGTACCCTACTGCTTGAGGATGGATGAGTCTTAAGTTACAGAATTGAAGGTAGTGATACACGTATATCCAGTATCAGATACAGAAGGTGGTGATGGACTGCAGTTCAGGAAGGAACATACTTTCAAAACATTTGCTTATATCAATTCCTGGACACAGAGGCCATATCTGTGCTGCTTCAAGGAATATAAGCATTTGGAGATTTTTAACCAAGTAGTGTGTGCACTTAATAACTTAGTGATTGCTGAAGTTCAAGTGCTCTGGGATCAGCTTTGTAAACACTGTACTACTATTAACATATTGGGTTAGCCAAAAAGTTCATTCGGATTTTTCCATAAGCTCTTGCAGAAGATCTTATAGATTCCCACATGGCAAGATGAGAGTAACCAAGTGGAAGAACCACTGAACATAGAAAGGAGTGTAATGAAGGAGTACAGAAAAATTTAAAAATCAATAGAAAAAAATAATACTCTACAAGAATTTGTAACGTGACAGAGGAGGAATCTTCCAGGAGTTCTGGTCCTTTTTGTTTATGGAATAGAGATGAGAAAGAAAAACTTACTATGTGTAGCAAAAAATTTTCAGATTCAATTTCCCAACTGCTTGCAAGCATAATACTCACCTTACTATAGAGGATATATCAACCTAAGAAAGCAAATTATTAGGGACAATCTGTGACATGGATGATGCAGAAGTGCCACTGCATTTGTTTCATTAGGTATGTCTGTTTTATGGGGAAAATGACCTCTCATGAATGACTGCTTTGAATATGGGACTCTTAAAACTTTGCCATTTCTTACAGCACATGGATTTACTACAGTTGTATCTAGTATTAGAATATGGCTACATAGCTCTGCTGTCATGTAGCACATTATCTCTTTTAGGACCTACATTATCAGGTATTTATGCAAGTTCCCTGATCAGGAGTTAAGACCGAGCGGGGCTCACAATATGGATGACTTAATGTGTAGCACAGTGAAAGAACCATTGAATACAACGCTATGCTTTGTTTTTTTTGTGGTATGCGGGCCCCTCACTGTTGTGGCCTCTCCCGTTGCGGAGCACAGGCTCTGGACGCGCAGGCTCAGCGGCCATGGCTCACGGGCCCAGCCGCTCCGCGGCATGTGGGATCTTCCCGGACTGGGGCACGAACCCGTGTCCCCTGCATCGGCAGGTGGACTCTCAACCACTGCGCCACCAGGGAAGCCCTTTACGTGATCTATTTTGACTAAGAGGTTGACTGGGCTCAGTCAAATAATGAATCAACTTCACACCTTCAACGATATATGCAATAATGAGTCACTAGCATCAAACATAGAAAGTCCATCGCAAAAGAACTTGCAGACTGGCTTATAAGCAACAATGTGGTAGAGCAAATATATGGACTGAATTTCATACTGAGATTATCAAACACTGTCAAGTGACTGAATTTTTTTTAGCAGCAGCAGGATGACTGAGTACTTGGCATATTGACTACATTTGGACTGCAACACAGCTGAAAACACTGTAGTTGGTATATGCATGATTTATTTCCTTTATTCATCAAGAATTTGGATCCAGTACCACTTAGATATCTTCTTAATCTGGTTTCAGCTCTTCAGCCAAGTGTTCGTACTGAACAGACATTATACTTGGCATTGATGTTAATTAACGCATTATGGAATAATGTATTAGCAGCTAAGGCTCAGCTACCTAAACAGTTATTTGGCATCTTTATTAATCTTCCCACTGAAAATAAGAAAGAGGAAGAAGAGCTCAGAAGACCAGCTCCATCACCTTCGTCACCTGCAGTTAGTCCTCACAGCAGCAGTAACAGTGAAACTCATCAGAATGGAGGCAGTGATATTGAAATGGATGAGCAACTTACACACAGAACGAAACAGATGCAAGAGCAACTTTCAGACACAAAGAAATCCAAGCAATGAAATTCTGACAAAACTGCCAACAGTGGTGAAGACGGAAGCAGTGGTCCTGGAAGCAACAGTAATGGATCTAGCAATGAGGTGAATTCTACTAATGCAAGCCAGTCAGCTGAGTGCTCTGGTAACGAGGGACAGTCAGAAGACGCTGCTGATTTGAAGCCCTTCAAGAAGATGCAGATCATGGTCATAATCCTCTTGAAAGTAGTTGTGGTACGGATCTTTGGAACAGAAAGTTAGAAAGTCAAGCAGGCATCTGCTCAGAGGATTCCCAAGGCCCATCAGCAAGCAATGGAACAGGAAAGGACCTGTTTTCTAACCCTGAGCCGATGCCATCAGTAGATAATCAAATACAAATGCTGGATGCCTGTTCACACGCTGAAGACCCAGAACATATTTCAGAGGAAGTGAATGCTGCTCATATAGCAGAAGCATCTCAGGAATCTTGCAGTATTACACGCACTGGGGACTTCCTGGGGAGACGACTGGAAATGAATTATTTGCTTGTCGGCAATTTAGCATCGCTAAATTCAGCATCACTACCACCACCACCACATCATCATCACTACCATGATGGGCATATGGCTGATGATAAGCTAAGTACAGATGATGTCAGTTGCCGTAGCTCCCAGGTCAGTGCAAAATCAGAGAAAAATATGGCTGATTTTGATAGTGAAGAATCTGGGTGTGAAGAGGAGCTAGTTCAGATTCATTTCACAGGCAGAGCTACCATCTCATCTCTAACAACACCTTGCCAAAGTAGCATCTATTTACCATGAACATCTTAATCAAGAACCTATAATTCATAAACATCAATTCAACAGTAATTCTGTGGAAGACATTAATTTGGATATTGTTTGCAAGAAAGGAAACACCTTGTTGTGGGATACAGTCCAAGATGATGATACAGTTAATCTTTCTGAAGGATTAATAAATGAAGCAGAGAAACTTCTCCGTTCCTTAGTATGTTGGTTTACAGATAGATCTGAATGAGATTTATTGAAGGTTGCCTCGAAAATAGGAAACAACAGGTAAATAGGAATTAAAAAAATTTTTATGCAGTAGTCAAAGTTCATTTTGCGTATTCTTATCAACTAGGTGTGGTGAATTCATAGCATTTAACATACCATTATCAACCTATTTTTTAGTAATTGTGGTTTTCATATTAGGTTTAAAGACTTCCCTTACAGGGTTCATATTGGGTTGGTCAAAAAGTTCGTTCGGTTAATGAATATGTTGTTCAATAAAGTTCTTGGTGAAAATGAAAAATGTCCTTAAAACCCAACGAACTTTTTGGCCAACCCAATATTTTATCACTGTCTTGCTTTTATCAGTACTTTTCGGCACTTTTCTTGATTAGATCATCTCCAACAGAAACAAAGGAGTAATAGTAATACTTATTCTCTTCTTGACTCTGGGAACATAGTGGTGATTACTCTGGTTTCAAATTACAGTTAAATGTTCTTAAACTGTGTCACAGTAAATATAAAAGAAGCTAAATAAGTGACGTGACATTAAACTGAAGCTGCAACATAAACATTTTGATTATGACACTGTCCTTTCATCTGGGGAATCTTTTGTGTCTTGACTTTTATAGTGCATAAAGAATTAGATTGGTGTTTCTTGTCTAGTTTGAATTCTGCTATATATTTATATACTTCTTCGGGGCTCAAATGATTACCACAAGTTTCTTGATTTTCAGTTCTGTTCCACTGGTACAATTTCAGGTTTCCCCTGTCTTATACTGTTTTGATAATGTTGTCCCATTCTCTGACATAGAGAATTCAGTTATTAACTGAATATATTATATTACATCATATCATATCATATATTGTCAGAGTAGCTCTGCCCAGGCCTGATATAAATGTCTAATTTTATTGAATATTTAAGTGCTTCAAAATATTTATCTAGTTGAATTAGAAAAAGTATGTACAATATTTTATTTCCTACTTTTGGTCTTTAAAGGGTTATAATTTGAACAATCCCAAAAGAAAAATTGCTTGTTCGTGCAGGTATAAGAAACCACTAATAACAGACCCCTGTTAGTGGATCAGTTGTCTCATTTTGTATATACTCTTTAAAAGGAATGCTTTCCATGGGGCTGGATGATATGTGGTCATTTCCACAGATATTATGCCTGTTCACTTTCAAATGTTAGTTATCTTTTACAAGTTTTTGTGAAACTGTCCAACAGTTTTTCAACGTGATTATATCCATTTATATTCCCCATATGTGCATCTGCATACCCTGTGACCCAGCAATTCCACTGTTAAGTGTGGACCTTACAGAAATACACCTATATGGTCAGCAAAAGACACGTTCAAGAATGTTCAGAGCAGCACTATTCAAAGTAACTAGTTGGTGTATAACTATCCAATGCCAAAAAAGAATAGAAAAGAAAAACTGAGCACTGTTAAACAAAATAATATATTGCAATAATAATAAACTACAACTGCACGAAATAGTGTGGCTGAATCTCACAAACATTATGTTGAGTGAAAGAAGCCAGATACTAGAGTATACTTCTATTGCTCTGTTTATATAAGTTTAACAACAAGAAAATGATTGCGTTCAATCAGGACAATGGTTACTCTTGGTCATCAGTGACTGGAAGGGGCACAATGAAAGCTTCTGGGATGCTGGTAATGATTTCTTTCTTGATGTGGGTGCTGGTTGCACAGGTATGTTCACCTCCTAATATTTTGCACTGTCACTTTGATTTACACATATTTTTGAATGTATACTTAGATTTAAAAAAACTATGCAAAGATGCAAAAAAAAATTTTTTAAGTAAAAAAATCCAAACTTAAGATTATCATATACATTTTTAAAGAGCCACTAAAATATTTTTATCATAGACTAATATAATCAACACAGGATATCAAATTTCTTTTAAAAAGCTTTGATTTACATGAATGAACCTTGCAAACATTATGCGAAGTGAAAGAAACCAGTCACTAAAGACCACATGTTGCATGATTCCATTTATATGAAATGTCCAGAATTGGCAAGTCTACTCACACAGAAAGTAGCTTAGTGGTTGCCTAGGGCTGAGGGCTGGCGGCAGAGGTGCGGGGGAATGAAAACTAATGGGTGTGGGTTTTTATTAAATTGTGGTGGTGACTGCACAACTCTGCATATACTAAAAACCACTGAATCACACATTTTAAACAGGTGAATTTTATGGTATGTGAATTGTATCTCAACAAAACAGCTACCAAAAAAAAAAAAGCTTTCATTTTAAAGCCACGTGTCCCTCTCCCAATAATGATATTAGGTACAGATTTTTGCTTCACAAAAACGTAACTTGTTTTCTTGTTCTAAAAAGCATGACAAGGGCTTCCCTGGTGGCGCAGTGGTTGAGAGTCCGCCTGCCGATGCAGGGGACACGGGTTCGTGCCCCGGTCTGGGAAGATCCCACGTGCCATGGAGCGGCTGGGCCCGTGAGCCATGGCCGCTGAGCCTGCGTGTCCGGAGCCTGTGCTATGCAGCGGGAGAGGCCGCAACAGTGAGAGGCCCACGTACCGCAAAAAAAAAAAAAAAAAAAAAATAAAAAGCATGACAAGAAAAAAACAATGGGAGACTAATGAGTTTTTCTAAAACACCTAATAATGAGAACAATATGGCCATTACAAATCAAACATACAGAAATATCAATTGTAAATGTCCAGGGTAACAGATGATAACAGTTGATGAATGAAATGCCCAAATTTCAAAACTTCATTTAACCTATGGTTCAGTCTTCTGGCCACCAGATCCCTTAATTAGAATACCTAATAAGATAGTAAAATGTATTGTTTCAATTTTAATTTATTTTTCTCTACCTTTGTTGCTCCTTTCCTGAAAATTCTGTGAAATACTCTGACGGAGAAAGAAAGAAAAGAGGGGAAAGAAATGGTCCTACCATAAATCATCTCTAGCTCAGAGCTGTCCAATATTTCTGCAATGATGGAAACATTTAATATCTATGCTGTCCAACAGAGTAGTCAACTTCCACATGTGGCTATTGTATGACAGAGAAACTGAATTTTAATTGCTTTTAATTTTAAATCAAACTTTAATTTGACTAGTGGCTACCATATTAGTGCAGGTTTAGATGAACCACAACTAAATATCAGTCTGAAGACATCTACATACTTATTATACTAAAAGGTCACTCACAAAAGATGAAGTAAAGTACATATGTTTAGGAGATCAATCAATAGACAAAATCAACTTCACAAACTCACCTGGCCATCCTCCATTTTGGCTTTTGGGTAGTTGAGGATTAGTTTTGTAGCTTGTTCCCACTTTGCATGTGTATCTTCCCAAGCCTGAAAAGAAGGCAATTACCACTTGAAAGCAACTTTAAACCTAGAGCTAAAAATCAATCAGTAATAGGCAGGTCTCAAACCTGGTGCATATTATAATATCCTACTTGTAATATGCACATATTTTAGACTTGCTTCAGAAGCTATTCCTGGTCACATATGCATAACACCAGGCTTCTAAAATTGAGGGTGGGGGCCTGAGAGGGATGTGTCTGTTGCCAAGGGCATACCTCAGTGTTTCCTGCGGTGGGATGCTCAATTCGCCGTAGTAATGCCATCACTCTTTTCTGAAGGGCTGCTCTTCCTAAGCAAAGACAACAACAAATCAACCTACTGCACTTAGAGCCCTGCTTGCCAACGGAGAACCTGGCAAGCCCAACCCAAAAGGCAGAATAGGAGGAGTGGAAGGAATACTTCAAATGATAAAGCTAAACACTTCCTTTTACCAGCCTCACAGGAAAGGGGCACTTAACTGGGACTCCACAATGTCCACAGCCTAAAATAGCTACTCCCACCTAAACTTACTCATAACATGTGCCAATGTTTTTAAAACTTCACTACATACAGTTCAGGCAGAGTAAATTATATAATCTATAACTGAAAGCAATTTATACTGCCAGTTTTTAAACAAATGTATATGGCATATTAAAAACTCAGTGAGAAATTAACAGCTTATTTCAAATACTATTTACTTTCACCTTACCTTGTGCAGAAAAGGATTTCAGGTAAGCTATCTGAATTAGCCCTGTAAACTTACAAAGTAGTAATCTTAGATACATCCTTAATGTTCCTAGAGCAATCAGACGTCACGTGATTCAAGGCAGACTGAGTGAAAAAAACATTACCCATGACGTACCTGTTGACATCATATTGCTGACAGAGGCAAACTCCATGAATGTGTTATAGTTGGGCAAGAAGTTGTGCACTGACACTTCATCCACCCCACACCGGATATCCGCTTCCTCACAGAGGTGACGAAAACAGGACATGGCAACCAGAACAGCTTCAGTGTCAGGGCTCCACAGAAACATGTACAGGGCCACTTCTAGTTTGGTCTGGGCTTGTCGGCATATCGGCGGGGTTCCGCTGTACCCTGCTGCACTATCCTGGGAGTCAGGAGTGGGAGGCAAGTATTTGCAACTTATGTAATTTTACTTACAAAACCCAGTAATACAACAAGCTGTGTATCAGATATGTCTGCATACACTAACCCACAAGAACTTTTCCCCTTTAACCATGATAGGATTTTCAAACCTCAAAATATCTCACCCGAATGAGAACTCAGATTATTTGTACCAACATAATACTACTATCTGTTCAATTTCAACTAGAATAGGTATCCTTTCCAGATCCCAGAAATGTAGATTAAGTCTAATACGAACACAAATAAAACATGCACAACACAAATCTACTCAATGAAAAATATAATACACTTCTCAGTCAATCATAAACGACAAAGGAAGAGGAAGTAACATGAAATTCTATCCACCCTGAGGGAAGAAATAAAATAATCATGCTGCAAAACTGACCTAACTAAGGACATGAATAAAAACTAAACATTACTGCAGAAGATACACTGGGCTCTGGATAACATATTCCCAAAACACGAAATAGAGAAATCCTCATTTACAAAATGAATGCAAATTCTGCAGGTAAGACAAGAGTAAACACCACACTGCTTAGTAGTTGGTTTTTTTTTTCCTTCAACTGAAGATTATATTGTAAACTATGGATTAAAAAAAAGCTTTTGTCTGAAAAAGAAACTCTAATAATTTGATATTTTCACTGGTATTATGATTTATTTTTAAAGGGAATTATGGACACAGAAGTCATGAGAACACTTACGCATAACATCAAGCAACATGCTTTTGTTCCCAGTAAATCTGTGCTCTTTTTAGTTGACAGAACTTTTAAACTTCTGGGGTATGAATGGTCTTTCTTATGGGATAGAGAGTTATAATAATTATAGTTATCAGTTAAAGCTTATAAGTGTCAAAAAATCAAGTGCTGTTTACACATAATCTCATTTAATCCTCACGACAATTCTGGGGCAGAAATTATTATCATCCCCATTTTAAAGTCAAGGAACTGAATCACAGAGATGTTAGGAACTTGCCTGAGGGTCCACAAAGAGCAGTAACAGAACTACAAGCTAAGCAGTTCTTCATTATGCTGTATTACCTAGCTGAAACTTACCCAAGTTCATTCAGAAAAAAATACAGAGCACAGATGACGATACAAGAAAACTACAAAAGAAACTCCTTACCATGGATGAATTTCCTTTTCCCTTTCGGAGAGAGGTTCCAGGAGTACAAGTACGTAGTAATTCTTCATGATCTATGGACACCTGACTGGTATTTCCACTTGAAGGAACATCACATCCTACTCCATAAAGGAAGAGAAAGTGACAGGAACTTCTATCTGCCTGCTAGAAAGAAAAAATAAGCCTTTTCAAAGTACTGATAACCAAGAGAAATAAATATTTAATATAAGTTGTCTTTCTGTTTGAGACTATCCTGGAAAACCTCTCCTTCCATCTCCTGTTCCCCTCACATTGAAAAACATTCACTAGAAACCCAATAGTACAAATAATGTTTCCTCAATATCTCTGAAACTCCTCTCAGTTTTCCACTCTTCAAATCATGAGAATCAACAGATTCTAGAAATGTAAATTAACGTTTCTAGGTTTAACAGAGACACAAGGAAAACATCAACAACATAAAGCTACCACATGAAAGATATAATGTACTTTTCGGTCAATTAAAAACGACTAAGACTGCCTCCCATAAGACTTATATCCTGTGCTATGGTCAGGATAACTGGAAGCTGACTCTTTTGAGATTAAGTTCCTCTGCACCAGAATTAACACTGGTATATAAGCCATATATAAGAGTGACTTCACTGACCAGAAGACTACAGATTCATTACTGGATTACTAATGCTTGTACTCTGGAGAATTATACCATAGGCAAGGGCATGAAACATGAAACATCTTGTTCCTTATCTTTGGAAATAATGCCAAATTCCACTACATTAACACACTAAGATAAGCCAGATATAAATAAATCCAACTTACCATTAGCCCATTTCTAAACAAAGAAAATTTAACAAGCTGCATGGTACGCTGAAAAGCATACGCGTTTGATACATTTAAGATTTCTCGGGCTTCCCTGGTGGCGCAGTGGTTGAGAGTCCGCCTGCCGATGCAGGGGACACGGGTTCGCGCCCCGGTCTGGGATGATCCCACATGCCGCGGAGCGGCTGGGCCCGTGAGCCATGGCCGCTGAGCCTGCGTGTCCGGAGCCTGTGCTCCGCAACGGGAGGGGCCACAACAGTGAGAGGCCCGCGTACCGCAAAAAAAAAAAAAAAAAGATTTCTCATAGATTTTATCCATTCTAGAGATGGATAAAAATTCACTGAATCAAGTACTCCTAAAACTATGCTGTAATAGAATAACTTTTTAATTGACTAATTATAGAAACTTTATGTTAAAAAAAAATTAAGGTTCTTCTCTAGCCCCCAAAACCTTCTCACCATACTCCAATGGTTCAGGATCAAAACTTTTCACTCAACCCCAAGGAAGAAGACTCCTGATATTTTCAAGAGGTAAAAGCTTTCTCACAGAAATATAAATAAACCTAGATTGAGGGCCCTCAATCTCTTCCCTTCAGCTTCTTTACATATACAGATAGATAACATTCTCTGGGCTAGCCTAGCCATAGGATTCAAGTCTTATGTATGAACTTGAGAGGACAGATAGACTATGTTGTTACTCAATCATTTTCTTTGGTTATAGCAGCCCCCACTCCTCCTAGGACTGCTCCACAGAGTCCTGATTAACTCAGCTAGACTTTATCAGGATTGTGGCTTTAAGGCTAAAGGCTCAGAATAATTTTTAAAGAGTTGATTTGTCAGCCATTGTCTTCTGCACAAAATTTCCCTTGAAGACTGTAGGAGAGAGGAGCTGAATTAGGGCTTAATTTGGCTAATAAACACGTCCTTAATGTCTCCTCATTACCATTCCAAATATTCTTCCATTTTGAAAGATGTCACTTTGCTTACCTTATTTTTAAGAAGAAATTTATTCCTGCAGATCAAAATTTCCCGCAACCATTTGAGAATTTCTGTGCTACTAAGCATTTGATGGCTAGTTAATTTCTTGCAGATGTAAAAAAGCATTTGTGAGCTGCAGAAACAAAGTTCACTGTTACCAGCACTGTCAACAAACAACATAATGCAGATAAAATGAGTCCGTAAGAATGGCATTCTCTAATAATGGACAAAGTCTAGAGAAGCTTATTTTCCTTTCCAGGATTTGTTTTAGAGAAATGATTATCAAAATGTTAACAGCATGATCATCAAATGATGTAAGTGTACGGATTACGTTAAAAAAAAAAAAAAGCAAGTACTTCTAAGCCCCCTACTCTCCCAACTTCCAGCTGTTTTATCCACGCATCTCATCCTTGCAGAGGACTCAAGAAAAAATTATAGACCAGGTGCACAGCACAGACTGTATGTGAACCTAACGCTCTAGAGCAGGGGTCTGCAAACTACTGCCTGCAGGCCAAATCCAGTCCATCATTTGCCTTCGTAAATAAAGTTTTAGTGGAACACGGTCACACCCCACTCATTCATTTACATATTGTCTATGGCTGCTTTCATGTCCCAACAGCCGAACTGAAGTTATAAAAGACACTACCTGGCCCACAAAGCCTAAAATATTGACTACCTGGCCCTTTAGAGAAAAAGCTTCCTTATTCCTACTCTAGAGCTGCACTGTCCAACACAAGAGCCACTAGCCAGCCACATGTGGCTGCTGAGCACTTGAAATATGGCTCGTCTAAATTAAGATGTCCTGTAAATATGAAACATAACAAATTCTGAAGACTTTATTAAAAAAAGAATGTAAAATATCTTATTAATAACTTTTGTATTAATTACATGTTGAAAAATATTGTATATATACTGGGTTAAAAAATATACTATTAAAATTAATTTTACCTGTTTCTTTTTACTTCTGAACATGGCAACTAGAAAATTTTAAATTACATATGTGGTTCACATTACATTACTATCAAAAAGCATTGCTTCAGAGTCTAGGATTTAACTCAGCTGCCAAGTGACTTGGTGTACCCACTTCTATAAGAAAATGACAAAACCTGAGGCTTACACACTTACATTTTCCTCAATGTGTTACCTCTGTGCTCACTGAAAGGTAATAATTTATATAACCAAGGAAATAAATTATAAAATTTATGTATATATTTTGCCTTCTAAGCAGATATTCTGTATTAATTCATCCACCAAAAACACTGGTATTATCGAAAATGTATGAAAGATCATAGTTTAGAAAACTGAAAGAAACTATTAACATTACAAAATTTTAATACTCTAAGCTTATAACTGTAAAAATCAATTTAAAACACAGTTGTAACCACATAAAAATCCGAAATAGAAGAGAACATACCAAATAACAGCACTTATGTTTGGATAATGAAATTTAGCACAATTTTTAAAAATTTATTTTCTAAACTGCTGTGACAATGTTCTTAGTTAAAACAAGAAATAATCTAATAATTTCAAGTCAAATAAAATACAAACTCATAAAACCTCTGGAGGTATAAATGAATAAAGTTTTATAATAAACTAAGTACTACAGAGTTAATATTCAAAGACAGTAAATACAAAATAAAATTTTAAATTGAAAAATAACAGTGCATATACCTGATTTCCCAAAATGTTTCTACAGGAGCATCAGGATTCCACAAATCAATGCTATCTAACTGATGAAGAACCAACAGAGCCTGAATTTTTAAAAAAGAGAAAGAGAAGACTTATTCAAAAGAGTTTTGGTAAACATAACACTGGAGTATTTATTTTACAAATGCTAACTAATTGAGCTACTTAATTGTAGCCTCAACACACAGTATAGGGCACAACAGAAAAACTCTGAAGAACCAAAATCTCTAGGGGACTATATGTATTATATATATATAATAATATATATATAAAAAATGAAGTTACTTTATTCCTATCAGTCTTACTTTAAATGGCATACACACATAAGTTATATACTGATGAATTCAGAATAGCAATATACATGTGTAAAAAGTGCTTTAAGACACAAACAAAATAATTTCAATAAGTATCAAAGAACTCTATAGAAAATAAAAATAATCCCCAAGTAAGGAGATCTCTCCAAAACTAATACACACAAAAATATTTTACCTCAAGACAATATGGTACTGGCACAAAAACAGAAATATAGATCAATGGGACAGGATAGAAAGCCCAGAGATAAACCCACACACCTATGGTCAACTAATCTATGACAAAGGAGGCGAGGATATACAATGGAGAAAAGACAGTCAACTGGGCATATACCCAGAGAAAAGCATAATTCAAAAAGACACACGCTCCCCAGTGTTCATTGCAGCACTATTTACAATAGCCAGGTCACGGAAGCAACCTAAATGCCCATCGACAGACAAATGGATAAAGAAGATGTGGTACATATATACAATGGAATATCACTCCGCCATCAGAAGGAACGAAATTGGGTCATTTGTAGAGACTTGGATGCATCTAGAGACTGTCATACAGAGTGAAGTCAGTCAGAAAGAGAAAAACAAATATCGTATTAACGCATATATGTGAAACCTAGAAAATGGTACAGATGAACCGGTTTGCAGAGCAGAAATTGAGACACGGAAGTAGAGAACAAACGTATGGACACCAAGTGGGGAAAGCGGAGTGGGGTGCAGTTGTGGTGTGATGAACTGGCAGACTGGGATTGACATGTATACACTGATGTGTGTAAAATGGTTGACTAATAAGAAAAAAAAATAATTAAAAAAATAAAAAATAAAGTCCATAAAGTCTGAAAAAAAATTTTACTTCTAGGCCATAAGATAAAGTAGGAGTTATCTTATTTGCCACAAATTCTTTTGGAACAGACAGGACAAATTATTTTTCAAAAAGGAGAGAGGGGGAAGAAAATAGATTTTGTATTTCATAGCAGATTATTCATCCTAAAATACCTCAATTGACCACAGAATTGAAATTGGATTTAGCTCACAGAACATTAACAGGAATATACAACTAATATAAAAAAACACTATTAAATAAATTAATGCCACCAAGGGTATAAAGAGTAAAACTAGACTCTTCCTTCAAACCAGCCCTATCCTAACTCCAGCTCCACAACGTTTCCCCCGGACGCACACTGCTGAGCTCTGCACATTCTTCTCAGTCTTGGGTCAGCACATTTGGACATTCTTTACTCCTCTTTAAAGCCTTTTATTAAAATTCCAATGAAACACTGTTTGGAACACATAATGAGATCTGATTTCTTCTCTTAAAACCAAATTAAATGCATAAACTGCAAATACAGCTGCAATGATAACCTGCCTCACATTAGGAAAAATAAGTAAATTTCTAACCTTGTTCAACTTTGTAACTCCAAAAGTTATAAATTATATAAACATCAGATCTATATTTTCTATTTCAAATACTTTCACTGTAATTATTTTGAGATGTTTAGTGAAAACTGCAATTTGTTGTGAGAATCTTCAAAAATTATATAGGTTGTACCTCTCATATCAAGGAAAAACAGCCCAAATTAACATTCAATTTTGTTACTATTGTGCAAAGGTTTAGTTACTGACACTTTAAAGTGGCAAATTCTGTAACATTTTTGTTTGACAAAACATTTTTTTGAAATATTCAAAGAAAATGTGTTAGCCTTTTCTCTGCCTTAATATGAATGTTTTCCTTTCCATGTTCCTTTCCATTTTTAAGTTTTCCACATATATTTTAACAAAACTGTAAACACAGTATACTCCTTTGACATTTCATAAATATTTTTCCATATTGCTTTGTGATCTGCATGGTTTAATGGATTTTTTTTTGAATTTTATTTTTTTTCTATACAGCAGGTTCTTATTAGTTATCCATTTTATACATACTAGTGTATATATGTCAATCAGTTCACCAAATTGAAATATCATTCTCTTGTTATTGAATATTAACACATTCTCTTACTAGTGAATATTTAAAATTCTCCTAATGTTCTATTACAAATAAGAGCAGTAAGCATATATGTGTGTAGCTTTTTCCTTTTAACTTATATTCACAGGATTAAAAAATTACAGGAATGTAATTATTTGGACAGAAAAATGGACATCTGTATAGCTCCTGCTAAATACTGTCAAATAGCCTTCCAAAAAGAGTGCAAAGTATATACTGTTTTATAGAACCAACAGCAATGTACACAAATACAAGCAATGAGTGTAACAATGAGTGCTGAAACACTTTTGGTAAAATAAAGCATGATAAATAATGAAGTAGCAAATCTTAAATATATAGTTCAATGAATTTTCACAAATGAATATATGCCTCATATAACCATTCCCCAGATCAACATTATTAACACCCAGAAGCCTTTTTCACATTCCCTTCCGGTCATCAGCTCTTGACAAAGGTAGCCACTGTTCCGACTTCTATCACCATAGGTATTTTTGCCTGTTTCTGAACTTTGTATAAATAAAGGGAATCATACAGCATGTTCTCTTTGTGTTTGGCTGTCTTCACTCAATATTATGTATGTGAGATTCAACCATGCTTTGTACTTAGTGGTAGCTTGTTCTTTCTGCATTGCTTTAGTAAGTGGAATGATAATGTTGATATATTTGAGTTGTTTCCAGCGTTTTTGCCCACTACAAATTATGCTACTATTAATATTTTTGTATGTGTCTTCTGGTAAACATACATATACATTTCTGTTGGATACATACCTAGGAGGAGAATTGCTAAGTCATATGTTTAGCTTTTATAGATATATTGCAAAACAATTTTTAATGATGGTTGTACTAATTTACTTTCTTACGAGCAGGATATGAGTAAAAACAAAGCACAGTTTAATCCTTGAACAATGAGGTTAGGGGTGCTGACCCCCCATGCAGTAAAAAATGCACATGTAACTTTTGACTCTCTAAAAACTTAACTACTAATAGCCTACTGTTCACTGGAAGCCTTACCAATACCAAAGTCAATCAACACAAATTTTTGATGTCATATATATTATATACTATATTCTTACAATAAAGCTAGTAAAAAGAAAATGTTGTTAAAAAATCATAAAGAAAAAAGATCTATAGTACTGTACTGTATTTATCAATACTGTAAGTTTACATCATGTTTACAAGATGAATCAGCTTTTTCTATAACAATGATGGCATCTTCGATAGTGTAATCCTTCCAGACTTTCATAATGTTCTCTCTATTTGGGTTCTCTTCCATAGCGTTGACAATCCTTTTCACAGGGTACCGAGTGTAATGAGCCTTAAAGGTCCTTATGAACCCCTGATCTAGAGGCTGAATTAGAGACATGTTTGGGGCAATCAGGCCACTTTGACACCTTCAGTGTTAAACTCATGGAGTTCCGGGTGGCCAGGGGCATAGTCCAGTATCAAAAGAACTTTAAAAGGTAGCCCCGTACTGGCAAGGTACTTCCTCATTTCAGTGACAAAGCATTGATGCAACTAATCCAGAAAAAGCGTTCTCACTGTGCAGGCTTTCTAGATGTACAACCAAAAGGCTAGCAACTGGTATCTATCTTTTCCTTTCAAGGCTTGGAAGTTAGAAGCTTTATAAATAAGGGCAGTTCTGATCATAAACCTAACTGCATTTGCACAAATCCTGGTGCTTGCTTCTCCTTCTTACTAATAAATGTCCTTTGTGGCATTTTTTTCTAGAGTAGCACACGTTCATCTGCATTATAAACCTGTTCAGGCTTACATCCCTTCCCCTCAATGATTTTCTTAATGGCGTCTGGGAACTCATCTGCTGCCTCTTGGTCAGCAGAAGCTGCTTCTCCTTTACCTTGACATTTTTAAAGCCAAAGCTCTTTCTAAAAGTATCAAATGATCCTTTGCTGGCATTAAATTCTCCAGCTTTTAGATCCTTCACTTTCCTTTTGCTTCGAATTGTCAGATAAAGACCACTTTTTCTCGAATCATACTGAAGTCAATAGGTATACCTTTCTTATAGCAATCCTGCACCCACATAAAAGCTGCCTTTTCAATACAAGATAAAAAGATATTTCACAAAAAGTGCAAGGTTTCATGCCACCTCGAGAGCTTTCCTTTTGCTTCAAATTGTCAGATAAAGACTTCACTTTTTCTCGAATCATACTGAAGTCAATAGGTATACCTTTCTTATAGCAATCCTGCACCCACATAAAAGCTGCCTTTTCAATACAAGATAAAAAGATATTTCACAAAAAGTGCAAGGTTTCATGCCACCTCGAGTATCTGCAGCAACAGCCTCATGAATTTCCATTCCCTCCCCCCCAACCAATAGTCCTTATGTTGGATTCATTTATCTTGAAATGGCAGACAACCACAGCTGTCTACAATCTATAGCACATATCAAACAATTCTTGTAATGTCATGACTTCTTTCTGCGTTCATCACTAGTGGGACTTCATATGGGTTACATGGTGTTATTCAAGGTATGTTACTGCACTAAAAATGATGAAAAATACACGAGAACCACAAGAGATCGCTTTTTACTGATACACAATTTACTGATGAGATTAACTGCTCATGCAGAGACTATGAGCCTCACATAGCATTTTAAATGGATACTCATGACACTTGAGTTCACCAAAATAGTAACAAAATGCAGTTATGAAATCATTACAGTAGTACAGTATGTACTACAGTTGATTTAAGGCAGTTATGATTTAACACTGCATCTGTACATTTCTTTATATTTATTTTGACTGTGAAAGATGCCATGTACAGTCTGTAAGCATGTGTGTAAGTTTTGATAAATTATAACTTTTTATAATAGATTTATAAATGATAATATATGGATAAACAAGGTCTTACTGTATAGCACAGGGAGCTACATTCAATATTCTGTGATTAAAACATAACGGAAAAGAATATTAAAAAAAGTACGTATGTATAACTGAATTACCCTGCTGTACAGCAGAAATGAACACAACACTGTAACTCAACTATATTTCAATTTAAAAAAGTGTAATAAAATAAATGACCCAAAAAATGATAATATAGACTGGTATCCATATATATTTTATGTCATGACATACCTTTTTCTTAATTTTTTTGGTATTTCTAGGTTAGCAATTCACTGGCAAGTTTTTTCAAATTGTCGTAAATATTCAAAAAGTTTTCCAACATATTTTTTGAAAAAATCTGCATACAACTGGACCTGCACAGTTCAAACCCATGTTGTTCAAGCGTCAACTGTATAGTCATTTGATCTTTCATAAACCTTTTTGTTATCTGCTATCTAGCTTAATTTCAATGTAGTCATAAAAAAATTTTTGGGTAATTTCAATCCTTCAGAATTTGTTGAGACTTGCATTATGCTCAAGATATCCTAAATGTTCCACATGTACTTGAAAAGAAAATGCATTTATTGAATGCAGTGCTCTGTAAGTGTCAAATAGGTCAGATCTGATAACCATGTTGTTCAGATCTTCTACCCTTACTATTCGTTTGCTTGCTTATGCTACCAGACACTGAGAAAGGTATGCTCAAGTATCCCACTGTAACTGTATTTGTCTATCTCTCCTTTTACTTTACATGTTTTTATATATTTAGAAATTTTATGTTTTTGCTTTATATATTTTAAATCTTTGTTATTAGACTCATATAAAGTTTTATTTTCTGGATGGATTAGAACCCTTTGCAATAATGAGATGTCTCTTTTTATCATCCAACATAGGACCACCTAAATACATAAAGCAAATATTAGCAGACATAAAGGTGAGAAACTGACAGTAACATAATAATAGTAGGTGATTTTAACACACCATTTACATCAATGGACAGATCATCCAGACGGAAAACCAATAACGGAACACTGGCCTTAAACAACACATTAGTCTATATCAACTAACAGATACGTAGAAAACATTCCATCCAAAAGCGGCAGAATACACACTCTTTTCCAAGTGTACATGGAACATTCTCCAGGACAGATCACATGTTAGGCCACAAAACAAGTCTCAGTAAATTTAAGAAAACTGAAATCATACTAAGCATCTTTTCCAACCACAACACTATAAGACTAGACACCAACTACAAGAAACAAACTACAAAAAACACAAACATGGAGGCTAAACAATATGCTACTAAACAACCAATGGGTTACTGAAGAAATCAAAGAGGAAATAAAGATACCTGCAGACACATGAAAATGAAAACACGACGATCCATCTCAAAATCTATGAGATGCAGCAAAAGCAGTTCTAAGAGAGACGATTACCTCAGTTCTAAGAGGAAGCCTAGCTCAGGAAACAAGAAAAATCTGAAATAAACAAGTTAAACTTACACCTAAAGGGACGAGAAAAAGAAGAACAAACAAAACCCAAAGTTAGTAGAAGAAAAATAATAAAGATCAGAGCAGAAGTAAGAGAAACAGAGACTATAAAAGCAATAGAAAAGATCAATGAAACTAAGAGCAGTTCTTTGAAAAGATAAACAAAATTGATAAACCTTTAGCCAGCCTCATCAAGAAAAAAAGGGAGACGGCCTAAAAGAATAAAATCAGAAATGAAAAAGGAAAAGTTACAACTGATACCAGAGAAATACAAATGATCATAAGAGATTACTACGAACAATTATATGCCAATAAAATGGACACCTGAGAAAAAAATAAATTCCTAGAAATGTACAGTCTCCAAGACTAAATCAAGAAGATACAGAAAATATGAACAGACCAATTACCAGCAATGAAACTGAATCAATAATTTTAAAAATTCTCAACAAACAAAAGTTCAGGACCAGATGGCTTCACAGGTGAATTTTACCATTTAGTGAAGAGTTAACACCTATCCTTCTCAAACTATTGTAAAACATTGCACAGGAAGGAATGCTTCCTCACTCATTCTACGAGGTCACCATCACCCTGATACCAACATGAGACAAAGCTATGACAAAGAAGAAAATTACAGGCCAATATCATTGATGAACACAGATGTAAAAATTCTCAACCAAATATTAGCAAAATGAATTCAACAATACATTAAAAGATCACACACCACGATCAAGTGGGATTTATCCCAAGGACACAAGGATTTTTTTTATATCCACAAATCAATCAATGTAATACACCACATTATCAAACTGAAGAATAAACATCTTATGATCATCTCAATAGATGCAGAAAAGGCTTTTGATAAAATTCAACATCCATTTATGATAATAACTCTCCAGAAAGTGGGCATAGAAGGAACATACCTCGACATAATAAAGGCCATATGCGACAAACCCACAGCTAACATCATACTCAATGGTGAAAAGCTGAAAGCATTTCCTTCTAAGATCAGGAACAAGACAAGGATGTCCACTCTTGCCACTTTTATTTGACATAGTTTTGGAAATCCTAGCCACAGCAATCAGAGAAGAAAAAGAACTAAAAGAAATCCAAATTGGAAAGGAAGAAGTAAAACTGTCACTGTTTGCAGATGACATGACACTATACATAGAAAATCCTAAAGACACTACCAAAAAACTATTAGAGCTCATCAATGAATTCAGTAAAGTGGCAGGATGCAAAATTAATACACGGAAATCTGTTGCATGTCTATACACTAACTACGAACTATCAGAATGAGAAATTAAGGAAACAATTCCCATTTACCATCACATCAAAAAAATAAAATAAAATAAAATGCCCTGGAATAAACCTACTTAAGGAGGCAAAAGACCTATACTCCGAAAACTATAAGACACTGATCAAAGAAACTGAAGACAACACACAGATGGAAAGATACACCGTGTTCTTGGATTGGAAGAATCAATACTGTTAAAATGACCATACTGGCCTTCCCCGGTGGCACAGTGGCTAAGAATCCGTCTGCCAAAGCAGGGGACATGGGTTTGAGCCCTGGTCCAGGAAGACCCCACATGCTGGGGAGCAACTAAGCCCATGAGCCTCAACTACTGAGCCCATGTGCCACAACTACCGAAGCCCATGTGGCTAGAGCCCGTGCTCCGCAACAAGAGAAGCCACCACAATGAGAAGCCCATGCACCGCAATGAAGAGTAGCCCTGGCTTGCCGCAACTAGAGAAAAGCTCGCGCACAGCAACAAAGACCCAATGCAACCAAAAATAAGTTAATTAATTAATTAATTTAAAAAAAAAACAATGGAAGAAAATAAGTGGTGCTGGGAAAACTGGACAGCTACATGTCAAAGAATGAAATTAGAACATTCTCTAACACCATATACAAAAATAAACTCAAAATGGATTAAAGACCTAAATATAAGGCCAGAAACCATAAATCTTATAGAGGAAAACATAAGCAGAACACTCTTTGGTATAAATGGTAGCAGTATTTTTTTAGATGTCTCCTGAAGCAAAGGAAATAAAAGCAAAAATAAACAAATGGGACCTAATTAAACTTAAAAGCTTTTGCACAACAAAGGAAACCACTGACAAAATACAAAAACAGCCTACTGAATGGGAGAAAATATTTGCAAACTCTGTGACTGATAAGAGATTAATATTCAACATATATAAACAGCTCATACAACTCAACATCAAAAAAACAAACAACCCAATTTTAAAAATGGGCAAAAGAACTGAATACACATTTTTCCAAAGAAACATACAGATGGCCAACAGGCATATGAAAAGATACTCAATATCAGTAATCATCAGGGAAATGCAAATCAAAACCACAATGAGATATCACCTCACATCTGTCAGAATGAACCAAAAGAACACAAATAACAAATGCTGATGAGGATATGGAGAAAAGGGATCCCTTGTACATTGTTGGTGGGGATGTAAACTGGTGCAGCCACTGTGGAAAACAGTTTTTTTCTCAAAAAACTAAAAACAGAACTACCATATGACCAGCAATTCCACTCCTGGGTACATATTGGAAAAAACAAAAATACTAATTAGAAAAGATACATAACCCCAATGTTTATAGTAGCATTATTTACAACTGCCAAGATATGGAAACAACCTAAGTGTCCATTCATCCAACAGATGAATGGATAAAGAAGATGTGGTAATGAATACATATATATACAACAGAGTACTACTCAGCCATAAAAAAGAAAGAACTTTTGCCATTTGCAGTAACATGGATGGACTTTGGCAGGCATTATGCTAAGTGAAATAAGTCAGACAGAGAAAGACAAATACTATATGATATCACTTATATGTGGAATCTAAAAAATCTAACAAACTAGTCAATATAACAAAAAAGAAGCAGACTCACAGATACAGAGCCCAAACTAGTGGTTACCAGTGGCAGGGAGTTTGGGGAGCAGGCAATACAGGGGCTGGGGAGTGGAAGGTACAAACTATTGGGTGTAAGATGGGCTCAAGAATATATTGCATAACATGGGGAATATAGGTAATATTTTGTAGTAACTGTACATGGAAAGTAACCTTTAAAAATTGGATTAAAAATTTTTTAATAAAATAAAAATTAAAGAAAAAATTTAAAAGGAATAGATTAAAAAAAGGAATGTACATAGTTACAACTTTACCTTCAAGAGCCTAGAAGTCATTTTCCCCTTACCTCCATTGCTTCCTGAGCAATCTCTGGCATGTGTGACTGAGGTACCAGTTGGACGAGCCCTGTAATTAATTCTGCGGTACTGCCTTGAGTTTCAGGCCCCTGTTTTCTCGGATTCTGCAAAGAAAAAAGCAAATTTCAATTAAAAAAAAAAAATCGATGGACAGAGGCTGAAGGGTAGAGGGAATGGAGACTGACTGCTAATGGGTTCTAGGTTTATTTTTGAGGTGATGAAAATGTTCTAGATGTTCTAGACCTAGATAGTGGTGATGGCTACACAACCTTGTAAATATACCAAAACCAGTGAACTGTACACTTTAAACAGGTAAAAACTTCATGGTACATGAATTTTACCTCAAAAATAATAATAATTGTGGGGTTTTTTTTTTTAAATCAAAACTGCTTTTGTTAAGAATTCTCAATCTACATCTATACTTGTTCATTAACGTGAATAATATCCAGAGAAAATCCTAATTAAAATAAAACAAAAACTAGGTATTAGCTTTTCAGTTAAGAAATTACATCAATAATGGAAGTAAATAATATTTTTTCAGCAACCCTACATTGGCTAAATAATATACCTCTGATTTGGAACTTCTGGTTTGGGATCTTAAACTTGTGATGAAAGGCAAAGAATGTGCATGCTTGATGAGGACTACACAATTATCCTGTGTAGCCCTCTTGTCCAGTTCAAGGACCTACCCAAATCCGCACAGGGCTAGAATCCACACCTCCAGATACCCACACCTCAGGCTTTTTCATTGTGGAAAGACATTGTATACAAAACAAAGCAGTATATAAATGTGAATGTCTACCTACTTAAAGAGACTAAAATGCTTCCTGTAACTTGTAAGAATCTATTTACACTTTAAGCATATATGGTTCATTTAAGTGAGGCCAATTCAATTAGTGCCCATATTTTATTTTGTTAACTACACACTCTTTCCCATTACAACAATTAAGGTAAGCCCTCACCCCAGTGTATCTATAATTCAAAAACTGCCTATTTTTCTGACATTTGTATTAATTCATTAATAACCCAATAACATTTACTGAACACCAAAGACACAACAAGTAAAAAAGACATGTTTCCTACCCTCTTGGAGCATGTAGTCTGGTGGGAAAGACAAACATCAATAAAATAATTAGATCAACAAGTTTAAATTGCAAATGAGAAAGAATTATGAAGTTACATGCTGCTATGAGCACTTGTAACAGGGAAATGTGGTATAGGCAGGGATGCTTCCTTAAGGCAGTGATAACAGCTCAGAATTAGGAATTACTATGTGAAGAGGACAGAGGATAGGGAAGCATACTGTAGGCAGAGGAACTGCAAGTGCATGGATAGGCATGAAGGAATGTAGTAAGAGGGAGTGAAAGGCCATCATGACTACAGTAAAGACGACAAATATAATGCTAGATGTTGCAGAGGTGGTAGGTGGGAGACAAACGCTGCAAAACCATGTAGGTCTATTTGGAGTTTGCTTTATTCCCAAAGCAACCTCAACTAAAAGGTTTTAAGCTGGGCAGGAAGCATAAGATTTGCTTTTTGAAGATATCACTGTAACTTTAGTGCAGAGAAATGATTAAAAGGAAGCAAGAGATGATGCAAGCTGAGCAATTAGGAGGCTTGAAAAATTGAGAGTAGTATGAATTAGGATAGAGAGGTAGAGAAAGAAGACAATAAAATCACATTACTTTAAAAAACCATGACTGAAATCACTTAATAGTTATTCCTATATTTATCCTATTTACTAAGATTTAGATTTTTATAGGTAAAATATAAAATAATCAAATATTTACAATGAATCTTTCACTATTTTAGCTTACCTCTGATTACTCTGAGAAAAGTTATTTAACCACTAGATGGCAGCAAAGAAAATAACTTCTATTTTAAATGATCCTTTTCTGCTTGCTAAATTTTAAACGTGGAAAACAGCACTTTTTGCTTAAATTCTTGTTCCTTGACAATAAAATATTTAACACAGAAGGCACTGGTGACTTTGATGTATTCTCTGATTCCGAATTATAGCTATGCAAACAGAGTGGTGCTAATATATGACATGCATGATGAAACAACACCACAAGTAACCTGGGCTACATAACAAAGAAATGAGGGGGAAAAGTTATTTCATTCCTTTTATAAAGTCTTAATGATAGATTTTAGGACTTTTTCCACACCAAAGTTTTAACAATTTATTCTATTAGACTCCCAGATTTGGATGGGCTTTTCAAAGAGTTCAAAACAACATAGGCCTTTTTTGGGGGGTCACTAATCCTTTTGGGAATTCTGTCTCTCTCTCATCTCTTTTCTCTCCAGAAAAATATTTACATAAATACTTTAAATTCAGAGGACTCAAAGAACTCTTGAAAATATGGACATCAAGTTATGAACTCCTATAGTATAGTAATTTGAAAAATATACCATCAAAATTAAAAGTACCCTTAGCATTTAAAAAGCCTGTTGCTGAACAAAGCAATGGGAAATCGTTCTGTATGCTGCTCTCCAAGGACTGAAGAAATTCCACAGGGGTTAAATATGCTATCCTATGAGCTTCACAATATATTTCTGTTATGTTTGGGGCATTAATAATATTAGTGTTAATGTTAACTGTATTTTATTAATAGTAATAATACATAACATTTATTTAGTGCTCATTATGCATTTATTTTGCATTGTTCCTAAAAGCACGACATGTACTATCTCAGTCTGCTTAACAAGCTAAGGTAGGAACTATTATTATCATCACAATATTTCAGATAAGAAAACTAAACACAGAGAGGTTAAGTCACCCAAATCACATAGCTAATGTCTCCAGAACCCATGTTTTTCATCCTTTCATATAACTGTCACTCATTTTCACTTGTTAGTTCCTAATTATCTTGTGTACTACAGTGATGCTTTCAGGAATCTAATACCATCTGAGGCTGTTAAGAGCAGAGTTGCCACAATAATTGAGCGCTAACCATACCCATTTCTTTTTCTTTCTTCCTTTTTTTTTTTTTTTTTTTGCAGTACGCGGGCCTCTCACTGTTGTGGCCTCTCCCGTTGTGGAGCACAGGCTCCGGACGTGCAGGCTCAGCGGCCATAGCTCACGGGCCTAGCCACTCCGTGGCATGTGGGATCTTCCCGGACCGGGGCATGAACCCGTGTCCCCTGCATCGGCAGGCAGACTCTCAACCACTGTGCCACCAGGGAAGCCCTAACCATACCCATTTTTAACTCCTTCTTCTCCCAATACAGTATACATAGGCAAAGCCAGTGATATTAAAAGGCTGATGACAGGAAGAAAGGGGGATGGAAAAACTCAATTTTTTGGCAATAGCAATTGGAGACTTAAAAAACCAACTGTGTAGATGTAGGAAGCACTCAATTTATGGTTGCTTCATTACATCTAAACCCCATCCCAGGATTATGCCTGAATAATATATAATCTGGTAGCCGGGTATGGACAGAAGATCTTACCAAAGTATGTTAGTTTAATGATAAGAAAAATTAAGACAAAAGGTTAGGAAATCTGATCTAATTATATTAGTATTCTCTGTAAGTTCATTTCCTTGGGGATCTCTTAGGTTTCATGTATGATCAGGAAGGTCAGTAAGTGTTCTTGAGCTAACAATCACCTTCAAGGTTTTGGCTTTCCAGCTAAACCAAACTAAGTTAGATAATTTCAAGGCATTTTATAAAAAATACTTACACAAAGCAAGAGCTTTGGATCTGCATGAATTAGTTTCACCATGGACAAGAGAAGATACTTATAGCTTCTTGTCTCCAGGTCTGTAGGTTTTTCTTTAAATTTAAGGCTTGTTACTTTTTCTTTAAATGTAAGACTCTAAAAACAAAAACATGACATTCACCTTGTAAGAATCAGACATCAGAATCAGGATAATAGCTATTCAACTTTTTCAAGTAAATCTATTTTTAAAAAGCTTTGAAAAATAAAGGGACATATTTTACACCACCAAATGTGTAGTCTTAGTAGAAACGTTCAATAGAAAGTACAAGATTAATATAATTAAGCTTGAAAAGCAAATAAAAATTATTTTTGCAACATTATTATATAATCTAATAAAGTTTAAGTGAAAATCTGCTAAGATACTAAAAGCTTTAATATAAGGTTGACTCCTATGTTAAAAACAATTTTTCAAATGTGAAAATATTAGATAAAATATTTATTCTATAGATCTCACAGATACATACAGTAAGCAACTCATTTAACCAAACATCTCATACAGGTATACACAAATATTTCACAGAATCAATGACGTTATCAACTGCAAGATGCATCATCATTTTATGTACCACAAGGAATGAAAACTCACTGTCAACTGTAAGACATCATACAAACAAGATGAACCCCAATTTCAGAAATGTTAAATAGGTACTTCTTAGAATTGATGAAATATGCTATACAGGCAATCTCTGTATTTAACAGTTTAACTGTAAGATTTTCTTTTTCCTTTAATGGTATTCCATCTCTCTCAAGTTACAGAATGCGTGTATTTTGCCTGAAGAACATTGATAAAACAGAGAAAGACTCCTTTGAGAAAAATTAAATCATGGAAAATGTGTTTCAATTACAGAGATACTATGGCAGATGCTGTGTTAATACTATAATTATGGATGTTATTCAACCGGAAATCCAACAATTATATTTTGGATCCAATACCACCTTTCTATCTGTTCTTACAAAACATTTCCCCTTTTCCTTTAAAAGGAAACAAAAATGTATGCTTTTGACATGTATTTTTATATGCAAATACACAGGAGAATATCCAGCATCTATGGACTCATAATAAAAATGTCCTTGTAAAAGGCTGACCTTCAAAGGTAAAAAGTAGAGATGCACATCTATAACATACAGCAATTATTGTCAATGTTTACATGTGAGAAATGCATTTGTTATTATGCCCAAGAACACTGAAGGTTTTTGTCCTCAGTGTGGAAGAAAAACTATCTAATGTACTACAGGAATGTCACTACAGAAAATAAATAGCAAAACTTACTAATACAAGTTGCTTTTATATTTATAATCCCACAACAAACGTCCTACCAAATATACTTAATAAATGCTGTTTTTACTGTTTGCTCCCATTAAACTTCTTTTCATTCTAAGTCGAAGTAACACTGTAGATCAAGGTAAAACTTTCATTAAACAAATTTATTTATTAAAATGTCACTAAGTGTAACTGTTCTTCCATGATATAGCCATTGCACAGGAAAACGGAGCAGAGAACAATTAGCAGATATAAAAATTATCCACTTATTAACCATTTCCAAAAAGTAAATAATAGTTTGATAGTATCATATCAATCTCAGATAGCAGCATACAAATTTTGTTCCAGCATGGCTGCCTAATACAAAATGTAAAACTTGAAAAATTCTACACCACTCACAACTATTAACTTGAAATAGACTAAAGACTTAAATGTAAGACTGGAAACCATAAAACTTCCAGAAGAAAACAGAAAAAAAAACCTCCTTGACATGAGTCTTGGCAATGATTTTTTTTGTATATGACACCTAAAGCACAACAACAAAATAACAAGTGGGGTGTTGTTTTTCAAACTAAAAAGCTTCTGCACAGGAAAAGAAATGATTAACAAAATGAAAAGAAAACCTAGGGAATGGAAAAAAATGTGCAAATCATAAATTGATAAGTGGTTAATATCCAAGATACGTAAAGAATTCACGTATCTCAACAGCAAAATCCAAATAATCCAATTTTAAAAGGGGTAAAGGACACGAATAAACATTTTTCCAAAGAAGACATACAAACAGACACATGAAAAGGTACTCAAATCACTAACCATCAGGGAAAATAAAGTCACAATGAGCTATCACCTCACACCTGTGAGACAATGACTATCATCAAAAAGACAAAAGATAACAAATGCTGGTGAAGATGTGGAGAAAAGGGAACCCTTGTGCACTACTGGTGGGATATAACTGGTACAGCCACTAGGGAAAACAGTATGGTGGTTCCTCAAAAAATTAGCAATAGAATTACCATAAGATCCAGCAATTCTACTTTTGGGTATTTGTCCAAAGAAAATGAAAACACTATGTCAAAGATATATCTGCATCCCTATGTTCACTGCAGCATTACTTACAATAGCCAAGACATGGAAACAAGTGTCACGAAACTGTGGTACACACACACACACATAATGGATTATTATATATATATATATATATATATTCAACCATAAAAAAGAAGGAAATCCTGCCATTTGGACAACATGAGTGGACCTGGAGGGCATTATGCTAAGTGAAATGAGTCAGACAGAGAAAGACAAATACTGTATGATCTCACTTATATGTGGTATCTTAAAAACAAAACAAAACAAAAAACAAACTCATAGAAAAAGAGCTCAGATTTCTGGTTACCAGACACAGGGAGTAGAGGTTGGGAGAATTGGATGAAATGGTCAAAATATACAAACTTTCAGTTATAAGGTAAATAAGTACTGGGGATGTACAACATGATGACTATAGTTAACACTGCTGTATGGAAAGTTGTTAAGAAAGTAGATCCTGAGTTCCCATCACAAGGAAAAAACCTTTTTTTCCCTTTTTTTTTGTATGTATATGAAATGATGGATGTTAACCTAACATACTGTGGTAATCATTTCACAGTATATGAAACTTAAGTTATTATGCAGTACATCTTAAACTCATATAGTGCTGTGGGTCAATTATATCTCAATAAAACTGAGGGAAAAGACTTGAAAAATTTAAATAAATTTTTCAATTCAAACACCTTTTAATTAGTGACCATTAGTGGGTTACCTAAAGTCAAAAATAACATGCTAAAGAAGAAAGATATTTCTTGGCTAGAAATGTAAGAAAAATAAACCATCCATTAGTTTATTAATTAATCTTCCACATTGCAAACAATAGGAGGAATCCAACCTGGTATACGCACATTGGCCAAAGAGGAGAGGCAGTCGTGCCCAGGAAAAAATTCATGAATCAGAGTACTCAGGTGTTTGTGAAGGGCCAAAACCATCTGTTAAGTTAATTAAGGCCATGACTGAATTATAGGCATGTAGGAAGCATGTGCTGAGTCAGGATCCCCTTTAAGAAGGAAAATTTTCATGCAGAATTTACACATATTATTAACAGGCTATCTTATTTTTAAAACATAAATGATTAGTGCTGAGATAAATATCTCAAATTTTTAAAAATACTACAAAAGTACAAAATGGAGAAGCTATGGCTCAATGTTCATATGGAAAAGGCTAAAGAGTTTAAATGATTAAAAGCTTAATCTAAAATAATGCAATCCTTGACTGTATTAGTAGAAACATCATATGCAGACACAGCAGGTTAACAGTTTTCATCAATTATTATACCACACCTAGAACACTAAACTCAGACCTTAATATGTCATTTTCATTGAAAAAAAGCAATGAAGAGTCTTTCCAGAAGAGAAGCATACCAGATTGAGGGGGGTTTTGAGAGCAGGTCAAGTAAGAAATTCAACAAATATGTACTAGATGCCTATGACATGCCAAATACTGCTCTAGGGACCAGGAACTGGGTGCTGGACAAGCCAGACAAGGCTCCTGCTTTCATCAAGCTAAAACAAGGGTAGGGGAAGACAGCTGAAGAACTGGAAAGACACGGGACTGAATGTTGACTATTTACTAACCATGTGATATGTCTTTCATTTAATAGTACTTGTGCCTCAGTTTCCTTAGCTGTAAAAACAGAGGAAACAAAGTGCATACCTACACACACTTTTGAAGAACCCTTAGCAGTACAGTGTAACTTTATTCAAATATCTGCAGTGCTGTCTTTGTGTGTGCGTGTGTGTGTGTGTGTATGGATCTTGCTTTCTTTGTTTGGTCTCCTGTGCCACTTCTTTTTTTTTTTTTTGATTGGAGTATAGTTGCTTTACAATACTGTGTTAGTTTATACTGTACAGCAAAGTGAATCAGCTATACATATACATATATCCCCTCTTTTTTGGAGTCCCTTCTCATTTAGGTCACCACAGAGCACTGAGTAGAGTTCCCTGTGCTATACAGTAGGTTCTCATTAGTTATCTATTTTATACATAGTATCGATAGTGTATATATGTCAATCCCAACCTCCCAATTAATCCCACCCCCCCTGCAGTGCTGTCTTATGGAAGAATCAGAAGGGTTCTATAGAGCTCCAAAAAAAGAGAGAGGATTATGATAGCTGGGAGTGATAGGGACATGAGTTGATCTTGGTTGGAGAAAAATTTTTAAATACTTGGCTCTTTACAGAAAGAAATTTATCCATATCCAAAATACAAAGTAGTTGTAAAGCCTAGAAACACATATTATTTTAACTTGACACAATGAAATCCTTGATTAATTCTGCAGCAAACTGAAAGCTAAGGTTTATCAGAGCCTCAAATTATCTGAGGCAATGCAAATAAGAACAACCCACTGAACATATCATGTCATACAGTGGCTCTCAACTGGGGGCAATTTTGTTACCCAGGGAATATCTGAAAAATGTCTGTAGACATTTTTGTTTTTCATGACTGGCTGGGGGGCAAGAGATGCTGCTGGTGTTTAGTCGGTAGATGCTAAAGATGCTGTTAAACATCCCACAATGCACAGGACAGTCCCCTACAACAAAGAATTAACCATGCCAAAATGTCAGTAGTGCCAAAGTTGGAAAACCCTGATGTAAAGTATCTCTAAACCATTCATTATGTATATTTGACTGTTTCCAGACTTTATGGGCACTGTAGTTGGCTCTTCATTAGTTTTCAAGCAAAACCTACAAGACTGGCATCTCTGTGACTGTTTAGCTCATCATGCTTCCCTGGCATTAACAATGTGCTTGGCAGCTAGTGGAAATTCGATACTTCCTATATTTGTTGTCAGACTGTTCACTCACCAGGCTTAAGAGAGATAAGATAAGATTCACCTTAAGGATCATCCAAATTTAAGCATTTTCTTACCCTAAAAAATTATTTCATAGTAGATTTGATGATTATTTTCCCTGATAAGAGTACCAGCCAGAGCTTGGATGGGAGGGGAGTTTGGGGGAGAATGGATACATGTATATGTATGGCTGAGTTGCTTTGTTGTACACCTGAAACTATCACAACATTGTCAATCAGCTATACTCCCATATAAAATAAAAAGTAAAAAAAAAAAAAAAAGTATCAGCCAGGAAGCCGTCCCTTGGCCATTATGTACAAATACATATACATATAAAATTTCACAGACTTCCCTGGTGGCACAGTAGTTAAGAATCTGCCTGCTGGGCTTCCCTGGTGGCACAGTGGTTAAGAATCTGCCTGCCAATGCAGGGGACATAGGTTCAAGCCCTGGCCCGGGAAGATCCCACATGCCGTGGAGCAACTAAGCCCATGTGCCACAACTACTGAGCCTGAGTTCTAGAGCCCGCAAGCCACAACTACTGAGCCCACATGCCACAACTACTGAAGCCTGCGCACCTACAGCCCGTGCTCTGCAACGAGAAGCCACTGCAATGAGAAGCACGCCCACTGCAACGAAGAGCAGCCCCCACTCACCACAACTAGAGAAAGCCCGCACACAGCAACAAAGACCCAACACAGCCAAAAATTAATTAATTAATTAAAAAAAAAAGAATCCGCCTGCCAACGCAGGGGACACGTGCTCAATCCCTAGTCCAGGAAGATCCCACATGCCGCGGAGCAACTAAGCCGGCGAGCCACAACTACTGAGCCCACGCGCCTAGAGCCCGTGCTCCACAACAGGAGAAGCCCCCGCAAAGAGAAGCCCGCACACCACACCGAAGAGTAGCCCCCACTCTCCACAACTAGAGAAAGCCCGTGCACAGCAACGAAGACCCAACACAACCAATAAATAAATTAATTAAATTAAATTAAAAAGTCAAAGTTCTAACTTCCCAGAGGATATTTGGAATGAATAAATAGGTCAGTAAATAATTTTTAAAGTTTATTTTAAGTCATTTTCTAAAACGAATGTCAAGTTAATAACATTTAAGTAGCTATTATTTATGTTTATCTCCAATTAATTTATACTTGGATTGAAATTTTCATTTTTTTAAAAAATTAAGAAATTGGCATTACAAAAACTAAAGATAACTTTGCATTTTATTTAATAAAACACGACTGCCATGCTCTTTTGGCTATAATTTTTTGGGCTAAATAATCCCAAAATATATGGTGTAGCAAACTTCTCTATTTGAACATCTAAGATAAACAATCCTCAGAAACAATGGCTGACAACTGGATCGGAGTGAACTAGAACTGTGTAAAACCAAAATATTTCACTGGCTGAGGGAACTTGGAAAAAGAGATGTATGCCAGGAAGAAAGCTGTTTAAATTATCTTTTAAGTGTGAAGTGGCTAATTTACTATTAAAACCAATAGGTGAGAACATGCCACATGCCACACTTTCATGTGAAATGACATGATGTGACTATAATGGTAACTATACACAGAAAAGTCAAAGAAACCAAAGACTTTTCTGAGGTAGTTACAATGGTCATACATACAGCCACTGCCCACTGCCATGCAAAACAGTGACTGGTTGGCATCTGACCATGTGAGCGACAGTAGCCAAAAAGAATAGAAAATAAGAAGCAGAAGATAAAGCACTACCAATCGATGTCAAGAGTTGCCATGTATAACTCCAGCTATACATGAATACCAAGAAATGACTTCTACCGTCTTCTAATTGTCTTTTTAAATTGGTTCTATATGAGTTTCCAAATTAAGAGTATTAATCTGTGAGAATGCTTATTTGAAAATATCTACTTTTATTAAGTTTAAACAGAGTCAAACTTTAATATCAAAGTGCCTATCAGTTTAAATGTTCAAAGCATGTTTAATGAAATATGAAATATTTTTATTTTAAATATAAACTTTAAATTTTATTTGTAATTTCCTGTGTGCAATATTCAGCATCCAATGGGCAAAACTGTGCATTAGTAGGAACATTCACTCTAACCCAGGAGTCAGCTTCCCTTACTCACCCCCAAAAGATGAGGAGCTAATCAAAATATTTTGATTCATAAGGAAAGATTAAAGGAAAAAGAAACTAAAAAAAGAAAGAAAAAGTGACATTCATTAAGATTTTAACAGCATTTTGTTAGAAAATATCTCCAAGAAAAGTAAGTTAAACTCACTGAAATAGTGGAAAACATACATCATTAACTAGTATTGCAACAATATTGCAGTATTCAACATACCACAATACTTACTGAAAAGAAAGGTCTCATTTGATTTTCTAAAAAAATCAAAACAGCAAGAATGGGATAAAGGCACTGAAAACGCAACTGCAAGAAGGTGGAATTCAAAATTCATGATTAATCTTACCGGTGCCATTCGTATCGCTGGGTGCGCTCCACAACCCTGGACTGCTTTATGAAGTGTTTCACCAAACATATTTCGAAGTTCAACTGAGTGACAATATACGGCATCAATCTTAGGCCACCAATCCAATGCAGACTGGAGAAAAACAGAGACCATAAGAAAGGAAAAGTCCAAATTTGCATGAGGTATATGCTCTGGTAATCACTGTAGTTTTATCACTTTGTGAGAAATTTCCTAAGACCATGCAAACACACACTATGATTTCCAAAGTCTTCAAGTAATGTCTTCAATTCAAACACCAAACCATACATCTATTTTAAAATATCATAATGAACATGAAACAAATCACTCACTACATAAGCGTGAGCATTTGAGACTGTCTTTTCTCACTGATAATCTAGTGAATCTGAAAAACAAAGTTTTTAGAGGGCTAATTCTGTAGGCAATCTTTTTCTTTTTTATAAGTTTAATGTTTTACACATTTCAGAAACATATGCATATATAGTATATACTTCCCAAGGCAAGAATGCTATTATCAGTTTTAAAAGAGATTAGTGGTTCAACACAGTGTTGAAGGAATATGTGATAAACCATTACTTATATGCCTACAGACAAACAATGATAATTACAACATGAAATTAGTAAATGAGATAAAGCTATTAGTAAACCTATAATCTTAAATTGATATGCAATGATGGCACAATACATGAGAAGACTAACGATCACCACAAAGACAAAATGATCATAGCTAAATATTTTTTTAAGTAATTATTTTATGTAAATATTTTTCTACAGTTTAACCTGTTTATTTAGCTTTGATTCTAGTTTTTAGTGCCTATTTTATTTGGAAGTGTATCTTTTACTTTTACTTTTAAATGAATTAATTACTATATTATGGAAAATGACAATTATGAAAATCACTAAAACTATTAAGTTTGTCTATCAGTGAATACAAAAATGACTGGATGAATTTTCACTATATAGAGAGAGTATGCAAGCAAGGAATAGGATGACTTAAAATACAGGCTTCCAATTTATAATACTCCTGCTATAAGAAATACCTGAAAGAACAATTTGAAACACTAGATAAGGGGATGTGATAGCTTCACATCCTATTCCCAAGTTCCTTCTAATTTGAAACTAAGCTAATTAAATTCTCAACATTTAATTTTTTTAGCCATAACTCTCAGAATATTTACAGTAGCATCAGGTTATATTACCTAACCCCCAAATTTTGGATTACAAACTCTATTTACTGGATAGTATACTATAAAACCAATTTATAAAATACAATCAATACTGAACTCCATTTATGAAAAAACTCCTAAGTTATGAGGGAAGAAGTACTTTTACTTGGATAGTATGATTGTTTCTATTTTTCTCTCAAACTCTTAATTTACTTCCTAACAAATGATCAAGTTTTATTAGTTTCATTATATAATGAATTCCTTAAATGTTAGTCAATTTGGTCACCTGACTTGCACAGAGCAATCAATACACCTTGATTTCCATATATCTACTAATTTATACAGCTTGTGTTAATCAGCTTAAAGTAACAAAGACTGAATAATCACAAAATGCTTTGAGATAAGAGTCCTCACTCTACTGACCCTATAATATCTTGTCAGAAACTGCTGAACTAAAGACATATGCATCCCATGTAACATCCTATCCAAACTACTATGTCATTTTGATAGCTGTTGAAATTGTATCATGGTACCAAGTATACCCTATTAAATAACTTGATTTTAACTTAAGATTTAGTTAGTTTCAAAATTTCTATTTTTCATAATATATAAAATCATTCATTTTAAAGTAAAATTTAAAGATACACTTTCAAATAAAATAGGTACTAAAACCTAGACATAATGTAGTTGGTAAAAATTTTAGTTTTCCAAGCGGTTATTAAATGTGTCCTTTCTGAAACCAGTCAACTAAGGTAGACTTATTCTTTTTTGTCCTTGAAAATTCTAAGTTCATTGTCAAACAAATGGCAATACTTTCATAATATAAGCAAGCCATGTGGCAATTCTTCAAGATTATTTCAATAAATTTCACATGCCTTGGAAATAATTTCTTCAACCAAACCCACTCAATAGAATGAGATCATCTCATTCTCAATATGTGAACTATCCATAAGTAAACTCACTCAACTGCCATAAGGAAAAAACAATACTAAGTACTATACCAGCTATAGCATGTTCCACTGATGGGAGAGATGTTTGGTTCATATATGTATATATTATTTCTTTAACTGCCCAATTATGACAACATATCTAATCTAACCTAAAGGAAGTGTATAAAGATTAAGCACATAACACAGATCTTTTAACTACAATTCATATCTTATGGCATTCCGTAATAAAAAAGGTGACGGTACTAAACGTACCATTTTAGAAACTGATGAAAGCTTAAATTATAATCAAATTCAAATAGTGACTGGATTTTCAGATTTCTTAAGAAGAAACAGTGGACTCTTTCAGACCTAAACACAGTACTTATGAACTGAACATGAGTATGTTTCACGAAAGCAAAACTGCAAACATCATTACTACTTCTATATACACCCTCAAAACCACATCATTTATCTAATTTGAGAATGTGGTAATTTTAAAAAATCTGTGAGTTGGCTGAAAAAGCAAGGAAGAAGAAAACTTATGAGGTGTATTGAACCAAGAATCATTTAAAAGGAAATCTTTTTTTTTTTTTTTTTTTTTGTGGTACGTGGGCCTCTCACTGCTGTGGCCTCTCCCGTCGTGGAGCACAGGCTCCGGACGCGCAGGCTCAGCAGCCATGGCCCACAGGCCCAGCTGCTCCGCGGCATGTGGGATCCTCCCGGACCGGGGCACGAACCTGCGTCCCCTGCATCAGCAGGCAGACTCTCAACCACTACGCCACCAGGGAAGCCCAAAAGGAAATCTTATACTACAGATAAATTTAAGATTAGGAGTCCAAATATCTAAGAAAAATTTTATGTGATTTCAAGACAGAATATTTCCATAATATCTACATTAAGTGAGATTCTATAATAGTCAATTCCATAAATTAGCATATTTACTTTATACATAGTCCTTTTCAATCAGAAATTACTTCAGATTCAATATCTCTTAGCCTCAAACCAAAGGAAAGAAAAACCTTAAAAGAAACAATTTATCAAACAATCTATTGTAATAAAGTATCATTATCTAAGGTCCAATTATAAAAGATATTTTATAGACTCAAATTTATGTTCCTTTTCAAGCTAGTCATTAAAAGGTTACTAACACTTAATATTTTAAAAGTTAGTCAATATAGGTTTTTCTTTATAAAAATAGATTTCGTATTTATGTGGCCTCTGATACAGACACACTCCACCTTCACACATGCAGTACTCATTAGAGTACAGAAGGATGCACAACCACTTCACCATATACATTGAGGCATGCATGAAGTACCACTCCAGGCATGCTTTAAACCCACAAAGGAGCAGCTCAGCCACTTACAGCAGTGCCAAGTCCATGCTTGAAAGTGCTCTATATATTCAATTGTAGACAAAAATATTTCACAATTAAAGTAACTAGCCACAGAGTATCAAAAAAGTATACACTTGGGTTTATTAAATACAAGCTTTAAGCATTTATGTAAACCATCCACTCTAGTAAATAGAATGTTTTTAGTATTATAAACCAAAGGAGAAAAAAGTAATAATATTTTATTTCTGAATTACACATAAACATGAAGGGTAAAAATCATTGTTTTTAAATTAATGGCCTTGAAAGTAAACAAGGGTACAATGTCTTAGCTCATTACACTGGCAAAAGCAAAATAAAAATTTTTCTAAGTTTTTAATACAAACATACCTTATCTGCAATATCAGATTCATTAAAATTTCCCTTTTGCAAAAAACTGTAGTTAATGTTACTTCTACCTATAACTGATCCTCAACTGAGAGAGGAATCATTCCCTTAGACATTTTTAGTTATTCATAGTGTCTGGGGGCAGAGATGGGAGAGGAGGGAAGTGGCAAAAAAGGTATTTAATGAAATGAGGACCAGGGATGCTCAATGTCCTACAATGCACAAGGCAGACCTGCATTGGAAAGATTGTCCTGACCAAAAATGCTACTTGCACCCCACTGAGAAAAACCAAATGTGTCACTACATAGTTTTATTAATAGTTATTATTCCTCTGCAGGAATGGATAAAAGAAAATGTGGCAGAAGTTGATATAGTTCAATACATCCAAGGCAAATGAAGGTGAGAAGGATATTTTTAACTCACTAGAGACACTCTTTTAAAATGAAATTTGATTATAAAGAGGACAAATATACCTAAGTTATCAATGATTAAAGTCCTTTTTAAGGGAGGAAAACAGGAAAAAGTTGAACAATTTACACTTACGTGTGAATATCTAAAAATGGATAAAAGTGGAGCTATGGTAAATAACACTTGAAGACCTTCAAAATATGATCAGAAGAACAGAATTTTTTAAACCCATGGTCCAAACCTAATACGGTTACTATCTTTCTACTTGATGTACTCACATCAGAGTCGAAGGTTTCACAAGTACCTTTTAGTAAGTTTGCTTATTTTGTCTGATATGCTTTTACATCATGTAAACACCTCTAAGTGTTAATGTTTCATTTGTTTAAGGAAGACTAAAAAGTGCAATCAAATATGGTCTCACCATTTTTTTAATATACATAATGCGCTACAACATAAATTCTGCTACTTTTAACTTAAACAGTAAGGTGACAAGTAAGAACGTATCAAATGCTGGGAAAGGGCTAAGAGTATTAAAATAATATGTGAAGAGCTTTGGGATGAAAATGTTAAATTATATTTTCAGTGGCATTGTTCTCAAGGGCTTCTGATCCAAATATCTTTTAAGTTTAATCTTTCCAAAGGATCCTACTAACTCCATCTTCCTCAATAAGGGCCCTGAGGTCAAGATTAAATATGAAAAATACAATTGTATATCAGTTATTAGATAGACTCATGTGTGAGAAATCTTCCTATATCATACATCTAAATTCAAAATCTTTTGTAAACCAAAAACGTGTTTCTTAAAAACAAATAAAAAAGGAGTAAAGAAAAAAAAATTTTAAGTAATTTAGCAATAGCTTTTGGACTTACATTGGTGATGATTCGATGGAGTGAATTTACCAGCACATAGTGAAATGTAGAAGGGGAATTCTGAGCCAGACAGATCTACAGAGGAAAGAAAAAAAATGATTATTACTTCTATGAGAAAAATATATAGTAATATATATGAGGACAAAAGGAACAACAAAAAGAAAGTTTTTTTAAAAATAGAATAAATTTTTAAGGTCTTTAAATTAACTTTAACATATAATTAATGAGCAATACTGATAAAGGTGTAATCTATTCATTTTTCTACTCTTTTCACATTTAAAAGGATCAACAGCATCAGTAAACACAACTGGATCAAAACCAATGCTCTCACCTTAAAGTGTTGGTTGTTGTGAGGGCTTATACGAAAGCAAGAAACAAGGCAGTCAATCATTAGATCCACATCTGCAGGCTGACTGCCTCTTGAGAATGGTTTACTTGGATTAAAAAGCAGGTTCTATGAAAATCCCAATAGAAAACAAAAGCCTTTAAACAGTCACGCAGTATTTTTTCTACTAGTATTTAATAATAACACATCATCCACACAGATGGCAGTAACATTTAGTTCCCACACAAAACACAAAGCACTAATATTGTGGTTCATCAGTCTGACAAAATTAAAAATTCTTACTATACCATATATGGTTCCTCTCAGGCCCAAATTTCTACATTATTTTAAACACAAGTCTGAATATTTATGCTAATTTAAGAAAACGGGTTCATTCTGTGTTTTCTTCATATTCTAAGCCACCTTATGTAGCCAGAGGAACAGTAACAAAAGCAGGTCCTAAGAACTTAATAAAAGAAGACTCAGAACTTCTGTGTTGCAATGATCTTTGTCAGTGATCTAGTATACTATTTACACTACAAGTTTATTCTTCATTTAACGTTTTTTAAGTTTGTATAAGAGAAACAGTAAGCATGTTACCTTAAGATCAACCACCATGGACTGAACTAGTAAGAAGATGACAGAGTTATCTTCCCAATTGATGTAAGTACTTGCTTTACACAGTTTGACACAGGCGATTGCAGCACTTTCAGTCAGCTGCCTGCTTCCTCCGTGGCCGGCAAGTGCTTTTCGTAGACTGTCCAGAAACAACTTCTACAAAATTCAAATACAGCAATTAGATAATATGTGAAGTTTCTTAGATTTCAGACTTACTTAATAAAGTAGGAAATTAGCCTCTAAAAATTATACTCTAGAAATATATAATTGATATTTGTGGTTTTAAATTTCATAATTTAAGTAGCTGTCATCATTTAAATGTTTCTTGAATATAAAAAAAGGAACCTGTTTTTCCCTTTCTTTGTTGAATTATTAAAGGAACATGAGAAAACATCCTTCCCAAACAATGTAGTTGACTTCCCAACCCTGAATTTAGCTGATCAAATTCTCTTTTTTATATTATCTTTAATTTCTAAATATTATAGTTTCTTGCTTATTGTCTATCTCAAATTGTTCCATCTTTATCTAAAACTCCAGGCTATATTCAAGCTTCAGCCTTCTAACTAAGGATACATCTAAGGCTGTTCTAGTGCTCTAAATTCCATTCCTCATAGAAAGTTATGCATTCTTGTGATCTCAAGCCCTCTCTACAGCTCATTAACAAATTTCTCCCTTTGGCCTTACTCCTAACTGAAAATAATACATCTATACTTACACACCTTCTCAAATATAACATGCCAAAAGCTAAACTCACGCAACAACAGCAGAATATACATTCTTCTCAAACACACAAGCAACAATTTCCAGGATGGACCATAAGTTAGGCCACAAGTCTTAATAAATTTAAAGAGATTAAAATAATATATATCATCTTTCTGATCACAATGAAATGAAACTAGAAATCAACAGCAGAAGGAAAACTGGAAAATTCACAAATGTGTAAAAATTAAACAACACCCTTGGTCAAAGAAAAAAACCACAAAGAAAATTAGAAAATATCTTGAGACAAATCAAAGTAAAAATACAACATACCAAAAATTAAAGAAAACAGTGCTAAGTGGAAATTTTATAGCTGGAAACTCTTACATTAAAAAAGAAGAAAGTTCTCAAATCAATATGAAATAGAGAATAGAAAAACAGGGGAAAAAAATCAACAAAATCAAAAGTTGGCTCTTTGCAAAGGTCAAGAAATTTACAAACCTTTAGCTAAATTAAGAAAAAAAGAAGACTCAAATTACTAAAGATCAGAATTGAAAATGAGGACATTACTGTTTTTACAGAAATAAAGATTATTACACTATGAAAAATTATACACCAACAAACAGGAAAATCCAGACAAATGGGCAAATTCCTAGAAACACACAATCTACCAAAACTGACTCATTAAGAAACAGAAAATCTAAATAGAACTATAACTAGCAAGGAGATGAAATCAGTAATAAAAAACCTCCCTACAAAGAAAAAGCCCAGGATCAGACGGCTTCACTGGTGAATACTCTATCAAGTATTTAAAGAAGAATTAACACCAGTCCTCCTCAAACACTTCTGGAAAATTAAAGGAGAAGGAACACTTCCTAACTCATCCCATGAGGCTAGCAATACTCTAATATGAAGGCCAGACAAAACCAATGCAAGAAAACTATGGACAAATTTCCCTTAAGAATATCTATGAAAGAATCCTCAACATGAATTAGCAAACCAAATCCAGCAGCATAGTAAAAGGATTATATACTATGACCAAGTGGGATTTATTCCTAGAGGACATGATTGGTTCAACAACAAAATCAATCAACATAATACATCACATAAATAAAATGAAGGGAAAAAAATCATCACCATTGATGCAGAAAAAGCATTTGGCAAAATTCAACACCCTCCCACGACAGAAACACTGAATAAGCTTCCTCAACATGATAAAAGCTATATATGAACAACCCATAGCGAACATCATACTTAATGGTGAACAACTGAAAGCTATTGGTCTAATATTAGGAACAAGATATGGACGCCTGCTTTTGCCACTTCTATTAAACATACTAGTGGAAGTTCTACGCAGAGCAATTAGAAAAAGAAAAAGGAATGAGAAAAGAAAAAGAAATAAAAGTCATCCAAACTGGAAAGGAAGAAGTTATCTCTGTTCTCAGATGACATGATCTATATGTAGAAAACCTTGAAGATAACACACAAACACACAAAAAGCCTGTTAGAGCTAGTAAACAAATTCAGCAAAGTTGTAGGATACAAAATCAACACACAAAAGTCAACTGCATTTCTATACACCAGCAATGAACAATTTAAAAAGGAAATTAAGAAAACAATTCCACTTATGAAAGCATCAAAAAGAATAAAATACTTAGGAATTAACCAAAGAGATGAAAGACTTGCACAATGAAAGCTATAAAACAGTGCTGAAAGAAATCAAAGAAGATATAAACGGAAGCACATCCCATGTTCAAGGATTGGAAACTTAACACTGTTAAGATGGCAATACTATCCAAAGCACTCTACAGATTCAATGTAGTCCTTATCAAAACCCCAAGAGTGTTTTTTGCAGAAATAGAAAAACCCATCCAAAAATTCATATGGTATTTCAAAGGAAGCCAAAAAGCCAAAACAATCTTGAAAAAGAAGAACAAAGTTGGAAGGCTCAAACTTCCTGATTTCAAAACTTACTACAAAGCTACAGTAATCAAAACTCTGTGATACTGGTATAAAGACAGACATATAGACCACTGAAATAGAGGAGAAAGTGCAGAAAGATATCCTCAAATATATGATCAAATTCAGTGGAGAAAGTATAGTTTTTTTCAACAAAGAGAGCTGGAAAAACTGGATGTCCACATGCAAAAGAATGAAGTCAGATCCGATCCTTCCCTTACTCTATATACAAAAATGAACTCAAAATGGATCAAAGATCTAAACAACTAAAGCTATAAAATCCTATAAGAGAATATACAAGACAATCTTTACAACACCAAATTTGGCAATGATTTCTTGATATGATACCAGAAAAAGCACAAGCAACAAAAAATAAACTGGACTTCATCAAAATTAAAAAACTTTTGTGTATCAAAGGACATTATTGAGGTGAAATGACAATCCACAGAATGAAAGAAAATATTTGCAAATCATATATCTGAAAAGGGATTAATATCCACAATATTTAAAGAACTCCTACAACTCAACAACACAAAAACACTGTGAGTGTACTTAACACCACTGAACTGTACACTTAAAAACAGTTAAAAGGGTAAATTTTTTGCCACTTCACCACAACATAAATAAGTAAATAAAAATTTAAAAGCTAAACTCATATTTCCTCTGAACCAACTCCCACTTTGGACTTCCTTTTGATCAGTCTCAAGCACTATTCTGCATATCTCACCTCTAACCCTAATCTTTAGACTTCTCCTAATTGCCTAAAGAATAAAGTTTAAATCCAAACTGGCTCACAATGTCTTCCAGATTACTCACATCTGCTCTTCATCTTCACTTCTTGTAACTGCCTGTGTGAACCTTCCACTCTCTAGCTAACTTTTCTGAACATACCTTCAACATTTTTATATCCATTTTCTTGATTACCCTGGCTTGAACAACACTCACTTTCTTTCTCTAATCTAAATTCCTTTCTTATTTCAGGTTCAACTAAGGTTCCACACCTCTTCCATAAAACCTTCCTAACTATGCAAGCTTCATCTGAATCCTTACAGCACATATAGCCTGTATTATTATCCTAGTAAACAGGTACTCTTGATAAATAACTTTTTATCCATAAAGGAATAACGGGGACTTCCCTGGTGGCGCAGTGGTTAAGAATCCGCCTGCCAATGCAGGGAACACGGGTTCGATCCCTGGTCTGGGAAGATCTCACATGCCGCGGAGCAACTAAACCTGTGAGCCACAACTACTGAGCCCGCATGCGCCTAGAGCCAGTGCTCCGCAACAAGAAAAGCCACCGCAATGAGAACCCCACGCGCCACAATGAAGAGCTGCCCCGACTCGCTGCACCTAGAGAAAGCCCGCATGCAGCAACAAAGACCCAACACAGCCAAATATATATTATTTATTTATTTATTTTAAAAAGAAATAACTGGGAATTCTAGGGAGACAACAGTCTTAAGCCATCCTTGACTGCTGATCTCTCCTCTAGCTCCTTTATTCCTTGGTTCCCATGTCCACTTCTTGTTCCTGGAGATATAGCCATATTTCTCAGCCTCTCTTGCAGTTAAATGTGGCTATATGACTGAGTTCAACTAATGAAATGTGAATGAAAGAGATGCATGCTATTTAAGGGCCTGACCCATAAAAATCCTCAGCATGCTTTTTTTCTATGTTATATTTTTCCCTCTGGCTCGCAGAATGGAAACAACTCCCACAGAAGCCACATATGGAAAATGGCAGTCGTTGCTGGCCAAGGTCCTAAGAAACCACAAAGAGGAGGACTGTCCTGCAGAGCTACTCAGTTCGGCTGCTCAATACTATTTCATTAAGTATAATAAAGTTCTATTTGGTTGAGCCGTTATACTACCTACCCTAATACAGTAAGATAGTAATACAACTAAAAATAATAATAAAATTTAGAAACTGAAAAACAGACCTGCTTTCCACACACAGTCTGCAGTCTAGGATTGGTGTAAATGAAAGCCTGATCTGACCTGTTTAGGGTTCTATTTGTTTGTTGTTTGTTGCCTTGCTTGCTTTATAATAAAGCACTACGCATGATTACCAAAGCCTGGAAGGAGTTCTGCCACACTGCCAAAGTCAATTGGCTACCTGTGGGAGCCCAGCCAGCTAAACCAAGCATTTCTCACAGCATACTATCTCAAGCCACCTACAGGGTAGTTCTAAGAGTAGTATTAAAGATTTGCATTAAATTCTGTGTCCTACTAAAATTATACACATTCTACTCTGATGACCATGAAACACCTTTTTAAACAAATATGTACCACAATTAATTTTTTTTAATCACAAAAAACTAACAATTTAGAAACTATAAAACATTCCTCTAAGTCGAATATGGCATCATTAAGTAACAGAAATTAGAAATTGATAATTACTAAGATTGAGGAAACTTCATCTGAAAACCAAGACTGATGCTAAAAAGTAAAATCCAAAGCCTTCCAGATACTTCTACAATTTTTTAAAAAATTGCAAATAGATGAACTAAACCATTACCTCAGAAAATAAATGTTAGAAAATATAAAGTCAAACTGCCAGGTTTTGGGCTTCCCTGGTGGCGCAGTGGTTAAGAATCCGCCTGCCAATGCAGGGGACATGGATTTGAGCCCTGGTCCAGGAAGATCCCACATGCCGTGGAACAACTAAGCCCATGTGCCACAACTACTGAAGCCCACACACCTAGAGCCCATGCTTCGCAACAAGAGAAGCCACTGCAATGAGAAGCTCGCACATCACAACGAAGAGTAGCCCCTGCTCACTGCAACTAGAGAAGGCCCACGCACAGCAACGACGACCCAATGCAGCCAAAAAAAAAAAAGTCAGGTTTTAAAGACCAATAGAATAGATAAACCCTAGTAAACATGAATGAGGAAACATGAGACATATTAGAAATGAGGAAAGAGTTATAAACATGGATACTGAGGAAAATAATTAGAAGAGAATATATAAATATTATAAATAAACATTGTGTCTATATATTTCTATATTATAAATAAAATATGTAGATATACATAACTCCTTGCAGATAAAATTGAAAAATATATTTCCTAGCAAAGAATAAACTGTCAAAAGTAACCTTAAAGGAGACAAAACTTCCTCAAAAAATTAAAAATAGAATTTACATACAATCCAACCATACCACTTCTGTGTATATATACAAAAGAATTGAAAGCAGAGTCTCAAAGAGATACCTGTATACTCATGTTCACAGCAGTATTATTTGTAATAGCTAAAAGGTGGAAGCAACCCAAAAGTCCAGGGACAAATGAAATTGGATAAACAAAATATAGTATATACATTCAATGGAATATTACTCAGCCTTAAAGAAAGGAAATTCTGACACATGTTACAAAGTGGATGAACCCTGAGGACATTATGCTAAGTGAAATAAGACAGCCACAAAAAGACAAACACTCTATATTTCCACTTATATGAGGTATCTAGAGTAGTCAAATTCATTGAGACAGAAAGTCGAATGGTGGCTGTCAGGGGCTAGCGGGAGGGGAATATGGGGAGTTACCGTTTCATAACAAAACGAACAGTGGCTATCAAACTTCAGTGTGTACAACAATCGCTTAGAGGGTTTGCTGAAAACAGGCTGCTAGCTGCACCCCAGCCCTAGAGCTTCTGTTTCAGCAGACCTAGAGCGGGGACCTAACAATCTGCATTTCTAAGAAGCTTCCAGGTGATGCAGATGCTGTTGCTCTTAAGACCACACTCTGAGAAGCACTGAACTAGACCTTGATCTCAATCTCTCTGTCTCATAAAAATTTTAAAAAGTAGACTAGAAGGATATATACCAACCCTTGACAGTGGCTGTTCCCAGGGAAAAAGGAAAGAAAATGGAATTAGTGGAATCAAAGGGGACTTGCGCTTTATCTGGAATTAAAGGAGAATTTATGCAACTATTATTTGTTCACTTTTTAAAATCATATGTAAATAGAAAAAAGATAAGCAATACATCATAATGTTAATATGAGTATGGGTCATTGTTATATTCGTTGTACACTTCAAATATTTCTGCCAAAAAAGATAATATAGTCAAAAGAAATGATGGTCTGGAAAAAACATTTACAACCAACTGAAAATAATGGATTACTGCTCCTAATAAACAAAAAGTCCCATTAAGCTCTACCCACCACCAGTCCCTCCCATCAGGAAACTTACACAAGCCTCTTAGAAAGCCTCATCCACCAGAGGGCAGACAGCAAAAGGAAGAAGAACTACAGTCTGACAGGCTGTGGAACAAAAACCACATTCACAGAAGGACAAGATGAAAAGGCAGAGGGCTATGTACCAGATGAAGGAACAAGATAAAACCCCAGAAAAACAGCTAAATGAAGTGGAGATAGGCAACCTTCCAGAAAAAGAATTCAGAATAATGATAGTGAAGATGATCCAGGACCTCGGAAAAACAATGGAGGCAAAGATCGAAAAGATGCAAGAAATGTTTAACAAACACCTAGAAGAATTAAAGAACAAAGAAAGAGAGATGAACAATACAATAACTGAAATAAAAAATACACTACAAGTAATCAATAGTAGAATAACTGTGGCAGAAGAACGGATAAGTGACCTGGAAGACAAAATGGTGGAATTCACTGCTGTGGAACAGGATACAGAAAAAAGAATGAAAAGAAATGAAGACAGCCTAAGAGACCTCTGGGACAACATTAAATGAAACTGAACCAGGAAGAAACAGAAAAAATGAACACACCAGTCACAAGTAATGATATTGAAACTGTGATTAAAAATCTTCCAACAAACAGAAGTCCAGGACCAGATGGCTTCACAGGTGAATTATATCAAACATTTAGAGAAGAGCTAACACCCATCCTTCTCAAACTCTTCCCAAAAACTGCAGTGGAAGGAACACTCCCAAACTCATTCTATGAGGCCACCATCACGCTGATACCAAAACCAGACAAAGATACCACACACACACAAAAAATTACAGACCAATATCACTGATGAATATAGATGCAAAACTCTGCGACAAAATAGTAGCAAACAGAATCCAACAACGCATTAAAAGGATCATACACCATGATCAAGTGGGATTTATCCCAGGGGTGCAAAGATTCTTCAATACACACAAGGAGAAAAAGGAGAAGAACCATATGATCATCTCAGTAGATGCAGAGAAAGCTTTCGACAAAATTCAACACCATCTATGATAAAAACCCTCAAGAAAGTAGGAATATAGGGAACTTACCTCAACATAATAAAGGCCATATATGACAAACCCACAGTCAACATCGTCCTCAATGGTGAAAAACTGAAACCTTTCCACTAAGATCAGGAACAAGACAAGGTTGCCCACTCTCACCACTATTATTCAACATAGTTTTGGAAGTTTTAACCACAAGAGACGCAAAAGGAAAGAGATGTGGATATACATGTATATGTGTAACTGATTCACTTTGTTATAAAGCAGTACCTAACACACCACTGTAAAGCAATTATACTCCAATAAGGATGTTAAAAAACAAACAAACAAACAAAAAACTATGCTTAGGGACTTCCCTGGTGGCGCAGTGGCTAAGAATCCACCTGACAATGCAGGGGACACAGGTCGAGCACTGGTCCGGGAAGATCCCACATGCCGCGGAGCAACTAAGCCCATGCACCGCAACTGTTGAGCCTGTGCTCTAGAGCCCACGAGCCACAACTACTGAGCCTGCATGCCGCAACTACTGAAGCCCGTGCACCTAGAGCCCGTGTTCCGCAACAAGAGAAGCCATCGCAATGAGAAGCCCACACACCGTAACGAAGAGTAGCCCCCGCTCACCGCAACTAGAGAAAGCCCGCGTGCAGGAACAAAGACCCAACGCAGCCAAATAAATAAATTAAATAAATAAATAAATTTATAAAAAACTATGTTTAATACTGTCCTTTCTGGTAAAAGAATGCAACTACAGGATTATTTTAAGTCTTTAATCAATGACTGTTATCACTGATATCATATTTTTCCTCCAACTAAATCTACGTCCAAGTATGTCTCTGCTAAGGACAGGAAACAAAAAAACCTACAATGATGCAACTAGAAATGGTCACCTGAAATATCATGCTTACAGAATGCTAAGCTTAAAGTAATATACACCTTGAGTAAAATAAATTGCTTCATGGGAATTCCCTGGTGGTCCAGTGGTTAGGACTCGGTGCTTTCACTGCCGGGCCTGGATTCGACCCCGGTTGGGGAACTAAGATCCTGCAGGCCGCACAGTGTGGCCAAATTTAAAAAAAAAACAAAGTAACAAAAACCGCTTCACACCTGGACATGATGCAAACAACTTTGCCCTCCTCACCTTATTCATGTTGTTTTCATCAACCACATCCTTGGATATATCCTGGATTATTTCTGGACACAAGATAAGGAGAATGATTTGTAGTGGCCAAACTGCTGCTTTACGTTTGGTGCTTTCAGCAAAACCATCCACTAGGTCAAAGAGTTTTTCTGCACACTCTACGTGAAAAATATAAATATTAAGTGATATAATTAGATGAGAAGAAAATCTCTGGCATTAAATTAAAAGCTGGTGCTATCCAAAAACCCAAAGGCCACATTTTTAAAAGATAAACTTGGAAGTTCACTTAACTCAGCAAATTCATTCAATTCAAGCAATGTTATATGGTCTATGTATTAGAAGAGGTTATATTGTCTATGTATTAGAACAGCTATCTTGATCCATCCTAGAAAAGTCCAAATTTTAGAATAGCCAGACTTGTACTTAGTCTCAATGTGCAGGGCCTTATGCAAAGTGTGATGTATCCAAGAAACGAAGACTGAATAGCTTCTCAAAGGGAATTACCAAAGCTCTCCAGGAGTCTATTCTCCTTCTTGCAGTTGTGTCTTGAGAATTCCAAGTGGGGATATTCCTACTTTACACACATCTCTCTAAATACAAACTAAAGCCTCAGAGCACACTCAGAAAAAAGGTGCCTCTCTACACCAAAGAGCCATCAGTATCCAATCTACAACTCTAATTAAAGATCAAAGCTTCATTTCAAACTTCCTTATCCATTTGCTCAAAGGAAAAGGGTTGAGGCTAATTTAGAAATATAAGAAAAAAATAATATTTCCTATTTGACACAAGTTGAAAAGATTAAAAGCACCATAATCACAAAAACAACTTGGAAAATGATAGGTTCTTACCTCATAAGTAAGAGTTTAAAAGACAAAAACAAACAAAAAAAACCAATCTTATCCTTACCAGCCATATCAGTCTGTGGAATCTGGTATAACTTTGTAAATTCATCTGGATAATTTTCTACCCAGTTCCAAAATGCCTACAAATAACAAAACATATTTTTTATGTCATATTTTCTTAATATAGTAAATAAAATAACATATGCCTCCAATTATATCACAAAATTCCAATTTCCTTCGGAAGAATATTGCAATGCAGTCTTCCTAAAAATTCATGTGAAATTACCACTCAAGTCACAACTCCTTGATTCAAAATACTGAAGACAGCAACACTTATAACCAAAAATTAACAAAACTTTAATATCGAAGAGGTTATTACTTACTTTTTCCAGGCTATTTATAACCGCTAATTGTGCAACTTTCTTTAGGGCTTTAAATTTAAATGCTGTTTCTGGAGAAAAAAAAAAAAAAGTTTTACAATTAACTCTAGTTTAATTAGTTAACACAAATACAACTCAGAGCTACTGGTAAAAATAACTTTCCTTTTATATACAAACTGTTGCTCCAGTATTATTTATAAGCAATGTAAAGGTAAAGATAATCAGTATAAGCCAAAACCTCACTGGTTATGTCCACTAAAGACCAAACTGAACCTTGAACTTCAAAGGTTGTTGTGAATTTTTTCCTTTGTTTTGTTTCTAATAATAACTACATTTTTAAAAAATGGATAAAATACACAGTCAATGTAGAAAATTCAAAAAATACACAGCAATCTAAGGGAAATTTAAAACATTATCTATGATTCTACCATTCAGAGACAATCACAGTTAACAGTTCGGTGAATTTTCTCCCTTCCCTTTTCCTATGCATGTATAAGACAAATACATTTACCATAACTGAACAAAACCTGTTCGTATCAAACCTGTTCTTTACATTTCACATCATATCCCCAACTTTTTCCATATCATTAAAAATTCCTCATACATATATTTGATGGCTCTATATACAATAATAACTATTACTTGAACAATTACAACATGCCAGGTATTTTCAATCTAATATATTTAATTCTTTCAAAATCTTAATGCTTTCAGGTATTACAGATGAGCCAACTGTGTTTCTGAGGTTACAGATCTAATAAATGATTGAATTGGGCTTCAAAGCCATAGTCTTTTCAGTATACTTTGATGTCTTTCAGAATATTTAAGTCACTGTATTAAGTCACTGGTTATTTAAATATTTTCCAATTGTTGCATATTTATTTCCAATACTGCACTATTATAAGTAACATTAATACTTTTATATCCAAGTCTTTTCCACATTCCGATTATTTCTTTAAGGCACATAAATACCTAGAAAAAGAACTGTCCAAAGAGATGAATATTTTTAAGGCTCTTGATAAATATTGCCAACCTGATTTTCAGAAGCGTTGGGCCAAAGGCCACTCCCACCAAGCAGCATATGAATGTGCCCTTATCACATCCTTGCCATCATTAAATGTGTTCATTTCTTTTATTCTGCTAATTTGATTGTTCAAAGCAGTAGAATGCATTTTTAAAATAAGACTAAACATTTCTCCATATAAATATATTAGATATTTTAATTTCCTTTTCTATAAATGTATTGTCCACATTTATAAAAAGATTTATATCTGGAAAAGATGACCCTTCTATAAACTATATTACTGGTAACAGTCTCTTGGCAGAGAACTCCCCATATGGACTTTTAATGAAGGGATGCAGGTACTTAATACAATTACATAAATATCTTTATAAGATAGAGATGAGTCTACAAGTTATAAAATTGTCTAAATAATCCTTTAAAAGTCACTTTTTTTCCTGGACTTGGAAATGAGCAGCTTGCTCTCAAAGTCAGTTTTAAAACATACCCTTCCAACCTTCTTTGCTCTTGCTCTCCTCTGACTTCCAAACAATAGCATTACACTTTACAGTGCTCTTGAGTCTTTTTGCCTTCCTATGTTCATCAACTTTACCTTTATGACACTTTAAATGTGTTATACACAGTAGTCTATTCTCAATTCCAATGTATAAATATTTTATTACTCCAGCTCTACAAGTTTCTGACTGGATACCCTACCAATACCTCAAACTCAATAGATCTAAAACTCAATTTATCATTTTCCTGGCCACCTTCTTCTCTGCTTTAACCAGCTTGCTCTGTAACACTTGGTGATACTTCCCTTTAACATCACATACCTAAATTAATCACCAAAAGCTATGCAATGTATTCTGCTTCCTAAATACCATATCTAATTGGTCCCCACGCTACCCCATTCCATCCAGACCTCCACTATCATTTCTACCTCACGTTACTATACAACCAAGTCCCAGAAGTTCATTTAATTTTCTATCAAATCATCCTGCGAATTTCAAGCAAAGTGGCATATCTAAAATAAAATACTGAACAAGGTAATTTCCACCCAAAAGCCTCTGCATCACTTCCCATGGCCACTAAAATAAAGCCTAATAACCCATAAGCAAAACAGTACAGCAGTTAGGTACTTTGGTTCTAGAGACACACAGATGTGACCCTGCCACTCAATAGCTGTATGACCTTGTAAGTGTTACTTAAGCCTCAGTTTCCTCATCAATATAGGGGATGATAATAATAATATCTGTTTCACAGGGTTCCTGTGAGTACTGATGAGAAAAAGCATGTGAAGTGCACAGCGTGACATCTGGCATATACTGAAAATGCAACAAATGTTACTATGTTTTTATTAATATGATCTGACCTACTCTTGTACCTCTCTATATCTTGCTCTTTTCCTCTTAACATCTCCCACCCCCAAACCCATACATACTTAATCTCTCACTTTATGCTCACTCTATTTAGCTTTGTCACATTGCTTTGCAAATAATCTGATAATATATTTGTCTCATAAATCAGGCCATGAGCTCCAAAGGGAGAGATTCAATACTTTATTAATCTTTGTAAGCCCGGCACTTAGCATGGTTCCTTACATACAGTTTCCCAACAAAAGCTGCTGAATCGAATTTAAAACACATCACTACTTTTACTATTCCATATTACAGGAAGTTTCCATTCCTTTCACCATTATTATTATCATGTAGAACCATCTTTTGCTGGTCTATCTAATATTAGCTTTATATTTCACATTTATCAGTATAAACTCTACATTTATGATCATAAGGAAGCTGCATTCAATGGGGATAACTTACCACAATAAAAAGAAAGTAATTTATCCACACACTTAGTTTCTCTCATTTGTGCATGGAGAACCATCTCAATTAATTATTATGGATTAAACATTTCTAAGAAAACTGATCTTTTAAACAAACAAACAAAATCCACAGGCACCCTGGACTAGATTTCCCAAATGTCACTGAACAGTTATGAAAAAAAAAAAAAATCACAAAACCCCACTTACATTTCTTAAATATTATACAAAGATTAAATCTCTAAATATTACCATTCACTTCCTTAACTTTTCAATGTTTAATGATAAATATTAAAATCTTGAAATTTCAACTACTTGAGTGGTAGTTTATTATAATCTAAAATAATTGCTGCCCACTTGTCCGTATCTTGACATAATCGCTAAAATGATCCATTTTTCCTTTATTAAAGTTACTAAAAAGTGATTTAACTGTTGCTTGGTTTTATAATGGTAACGATCTAAAATCACAAATTCTGAACAAGGTAATATAGCTGGAACACAGCCTTATAGTATTCATCTATATAGGTACAGGCTTTTTACATCTCTGGTGAATAGTTGTTGAGTTTAAAGCAAATGTTAAGAAAACTAAACATGGTATTTTGAAAACTACACACTGTAGAACTGTTGAGGTTTTCAAAGTTAGTATAACTAAATTTCCTTTTAGGTCAGACATTAAAAAACATTATTGACAATTCCTATATCAATATACAAAGTAAAATAAAAATGAGTGTGAATCATATACTATAAGGTTCCACATTTAAATTAGCCAGGATCCAATATTACATAAAATTAAAATACAATTTTTGTGAAATGAATTTAGGTATTTATACTCAGTTTATTAATAATACTCAATGATATTTGATTTATATTAACACATTCCTGCTTACCACAAAAATTCTCTCAATTCCTTCTGATAGTTTATTTCAATCAACATAATCATAGAAAGCACTTTCCAAAGCTTTAAAAACACACATTTTAGGCATTATAACATTCCCATGTGTGACTACTATTGACATGTTCTACAAGGAAGCAAAACTAAGCACTGAAAGAGTAAAAGACTTTGTAATGCTATGAAGTCAGTCAGTAAGTCAATAACAGAATTGAAAACAGAATGTCAGAAATGAGATTCCTGACTCAATTTCTCCTCTCACCATAAGACCACAATCTTCTGGTTCCATCTGCAATGAAACTTTTATATCCTGCTAAGCTATCTGCTTTTAGCACTACCAATAGCTAAACAAATAACTTCTATAACCTACTCGCTACCCTCAAGAGGTGAAATTCTAGAAAAATTAAATAACAGCATCCTCACATTCTCTTTATTAAAAGCAAAAATTGTAGTTGAACAAAACTTTCCATTGTCAAGACTTAAGATACTAATTTTTGCTAATGTATTGTTTTCAAAGGTTCAAAAATTACTGAACCATAAAGTATTACTGTCCATTTCTCAAGGACATTTGTACTATAAAATCCACTTTGATGTTCTAGCTCAACACAATTAGTATAATTAGTACATTCAACACACTGGTTTTTCACCCACAGTGATTAATTTCAGATATATCATACATTTAAACTTACCCTTCAGGAGTCGTTTTAATTTTGCACAATCCACATTGATATACTGTAACAATTCTATATCATGAACATCAACATTGTCTTCTGAACAAACAGTCAATTCCTGTAACCTGAAAAGTAAAAACCAAAAATAATTTATCAACTGAAGTCTTAGGATAGTCTGAAATTCTGAATTCAACAGACTCTTCTCACCCTAATGATGAGTTTATAAGAGAAAATACACATATAAAAATAAGAGAATAATTTTTTTATGAAAATCTAAAGGAACATAACTAATTCAGGGGCTGTGACAAAAGAAACCGTGATAATCCAGTAAACTTCACAATGTATATCAAATCACCATGTTGTAAAATATACAGAATTTAATATACAGAATTTTTATTAAAAAAAAAATCACAGCATGCTGGTAACTGCTGAAGCACAGTAAGAGATGGTATTTGAAATACTTTCTCTCTGCTATGTGTATTTTAAATTTTTTTCTATAATATAAAATTCAAATTTCAAGTTAAAAAAAGATAAATTTTATTAACCTCTATTCACATCAACTAGACTTCAGAAACATGAATGACATTTTATCTACATTCACAGGATACATTTACTTTGTATTAAAAAAAATGAGTAAGCCTTTATGCACTGCGCTTTTCAGTCTGTACGAGCGCTTACGTGATTATTTAACTAGTGTCCCTCTCTCACAGAACTTAAGCTTGTAATGACAATAATCTTTCTAAACCCCAAATTTCCCTCTTATTAAATATGAAGTTACCAAAAATGTAGAAAAATTTAGCACTTAACAAAAATATAAAAATATATATATATAGATGTTTAAACTGCTAAGAAATTCACTTAAGCTTAATAAATAAAAGAGGTTAAAGTTTTCTTCTTTTTTTTTCACTAACAACCACAGAGGTCAGCTTTTCAAAGTTGGTACTGCTAATCTACTGTTGTGTGCTTCCTAATGAAGCTTGCTTATTTCAATTAACAGATATCAAAAATGTAAGCAATAGAATGAAATTACTAATTTTCATAAATGCAGAGAGAGATGTGTGAAAAAGCACAAATAGTACATGACCTTATTCAAAATATTAGCTCAAAGTATAACCATTTCAGTATAATTTAAAATTGACATTAATCATCACACTAAACCTTCAGCTGCTAAAAATGAAATCAATGCTATTTCTTCCTTCTCAAATTCCTCTTTCACTCACTTTAGCCCACAGATGTATAGCTGACATTAAAATTATTCTAAGCACTTACACTAATGTTCTTCTTATCATCAAGGTGAGAAAAGCTTAGCAGTTCACACTGGGAATGAGAAGGTCCTCAAAACTGATTTACATGCTACAAATTCCACAGCTGCTGCAAAGAGCCTAAAAATATGGAATATGACTCCTTAAGAAACACAACTTAATAAATCAGCAACACCAACTTTTGAAAAGCTAACTCTTGTGGTTGTTTGTGAGTGGTTGTGGTTGTTTTATAGTCCAGTTTTTACCACAAGGAAGGAACATTCTGTGAATTTATAAGGCAGAGAAATCAAATAAAGCGTATTCTTGGCAAAAGAAATGAAGTGGAAAACCTATAACTAAAACATCTAGAAAAACTAGGTAAACTGAACAACAACAAAAAGATATTTTAAATGTACAGAAATAAAGCAAAACAAACACTAAGTACCCACCCAAGTCCAGAAATGGAAAGGAAACTGAAAACCAGAGATGGTTTTGAAGGCATGATCTAGCCAACAAAAGAAGGGTGAGAGTCAGATTTTTTTTCTCTCCTTAACCTAGGGGTCTGGGGCTAAAAACATCCACACGGGACTGGATACAAAGTCCTGTACCCTCATAATGCAGAGAGTAGAACCAGGGACCTGCATAAAACATGGCTAGAAAGAGCTACGCACTTCCTTAAAAAAAGAAAGAGACACTGAGAGACAGAGACATAGAGAAAAGAGAGGGAGGGGGGAAAATCTACCAGCACAGGAAGTCTGTCTGCTCTGCCTAAGCTTTGGGTAGGGGAAAAAATCACCCAGGGCTGTCACCTTACAAGGGTTTGAGGCCCACGTTTGTACTACCCATACAATTTGGGGCTGAGAAATTAACAAAAATATAGGTCCAGAACTGGGCACTTGGCAAAAGCAAATGCAAAACCATCACTAGGATACTCCCACAGTCCCAGGCTACAAGAGATTCCCAAAGAAAATACAGACTGCACTAAAGATAAATTTGCAATCAAAGGTTTACAAAACAGAGAGAAAAAATTCACTGTGAATGACAGTTGGCACACACAAACAAACGAGATTATTTAACAGTCTTAAAGAGAATATATAATAAGTATGTTTTAAATAATTAGACATATAAGAAGAAATTTTAAACTATTAAAAACAGTAAGAAACCATTTTTAAAAAACAGCAGATTTGTAAAAGAATCAAACAGAACTTTCAAAGTCATTGAGTCTTCTGCTTCTGGTATATGTCAAATTAGGTATTTTTCAGGACCCTCCAACTACAAAACAATTAGATCCAGCGCATTGTATAATAATTTTGTGGAGAAAGCAGCTAATGCTCTACATAAAAGAGTACTATGAGCCACAGAACATGGTATACTTCAGCAGAATAAAAAAGTTAACTTATGATCTATAACTCATATTATTCCCTTGAAGAAAAGCAAAGGACAGAAATATCAAAAGCTAATGTTAATCCTAAAAGAGAAACATCCATAGACAGGTAGAATGGTTAAGCACAACAAATTTTCATGATACTGATTCATCTAGTACATACGAAGTATAAAATCAATCTTCAGAAAGAACTGCCATTCCAGTTCCTTGCATATTTTGTCACCTAATGCTACGACAGCAGTGTCACAGGATAACCCCATCTCAATTAAACCATCATAATGGTCTTTTAGGTAAGTGACCCTCTAATAAGATCAGCTCCTATTTCTGGCACCAACTAAATGAAACAGCAAATGTAGTTGTCTGAAACATGAATTTCATAGATCCCATTTCTGAGCAGTCTGTCCCCTGAAAGCTAAAGAAACTGGCTTATTCTGGAGACATTTAACTTCTACTCTGCAAACACTGAACTAGATTCAGGAAATACCCAAAAGTTGGCTAGTTTTACACGTGCCAATGCTGCAAAATAAAACCTTTGGTGACCAGAAGATTTTTAAGAGTTTTCAGAGGTGGCACATTTGCTGTGTTTTATTAAAGCAATTCATGTTTGGATAGACTAAAAAACATTTTACCCTTTTGATCATTTTCTACCTTCAATGTAAGATTATTTCAAACAGTAAGACTGGTCTAGTAGTCACCTAAACAAAGAAAGGGTTTGGTTTGGTTTTTTATCATTTTAATGCATCCTATTACCTAGGTGTTTGCTACCTTGCTGCTTCAACCAGTGTACTATTTACTCAGAATATGAGATGTTAACACTCAAGAGATTTCATGAAGACATTGTTCTATTGTATAACCATTACCCTACATTATCAGTCATATTATAACATTAGATAAAATTTTAATTTTCTTTGCACCACAATTCTGATGAGAGGTTGGAAGAATACTGTTGCCCAGCATCACCATCAAAGAAATGCCATTTTTTATTAAAAAGACTGCAGGATTTTGAAGTTAGCCAATTCCGCCTAAAAACCACAGCACAAATTCTCAAACTATGATGTATGTTCTCATTCACATCTGTTGGAAAACAACATAAGAATGAACTAAGCTAATGGACGTCCACTCCTTACACAACACAGACAAACCAAAGATGCAGGTGCCATTAAGCATTCTGCGTTAGTCTTTGATCCACTGAATCACCAGGTGATTTACGTTATACTTCCTACTTGGTCTTAATTAGGGACCCATTTGACTCTACTTGCATGAGAAAGGCAAATCGTCTGCATGAAATTAAGATCCAGAGTTACCTGCTACCATCAGCTACGGTTCTATACCCATTTCTCCATCTCTAGCATTATCACAATGAATGATCACATGATGATTTCTAAGCATCAATAAAAGCTTAAATTATACTTATCATACAATTTTAAAGCACAGCAGTGGATATTATAAAAAGGATTTCATCAAAATGCAGCTAACATAGCAGTACCAGGAAGCAGCCAGGCACAATAAAACAGACAGACTGAAGCCAGCCGGACTTCGAAGTTTGGGGTCCTCTGTTACTTGGCACAGCATCTTGATAACTTCTTTAGTATTAGTTTGCTTACCTATAAAATGGGGTGTCACCTACATTTCAGGGATACTGTGAAGATCAAACAGCATAGCACATGCTGTAAATGCTCAACAAATGGGAGATTTCACAGCTCATTCACTTAAAATACAGTTCACTTTCTAGAATTACTCATTTCCTTGTGCTTCCACATTGCTGGTTTGGTTTTTTTGTTTTGTTTTGTTTTCTGATAACTTAGGAGCTTGTGATAAGGATCAGAGCATTAAGATCATTAGAATTCTGACTACTCACCAATTATTCTGATTGACTAATTTCATTACAAGGAATAATACGTTAAAAAGCCAAACCCAAAATTTACATCTATCAATAGCATTAAAAAAAAAAAAAGAAGCCCGGTCATGGGTGACATTTTTTTCCTAAAATTTAGACTTTCAAGTTTATCATAGTACTCACATTTAAGTGTACCCACCAATAACACAACATTACAAAATAAAAATTTCAAAGAAATCAATGTATAAAATTTCAACAGAAGCCCAGGTTAAACTCATTTCTGTCAACTTTTTACTTTTACGTAGACGAATTTTATATTACTTACAACATTCCTATGTAAATTTACACACTAACCTGGTAGAAATTCGACTAAAGACTGCATTGAAGTTGTTGCAGCTGAGAGAAAATAAAACCCCAGAGGCAGAATTCCGAAGTTCAGCTGCATGTTGGTTTCCCTCACGACAAGTGTGAAGAAAATGGCAGATTTCTGGCAGCAACTGTTTGACCAGCATCGTTTCATCTAACCTCATCGTGTCCTTTGGTTGCTAAAATAGAAATAATCACATAATTCTAAAACTTTCTTAAACTTACGTGTAAATATTTTCTATTATGGAAAATTTCAAACATACATAAGAGATGAAACAGAATAACGAACACCCATATACTCATCACCTAGATTCCACAATTGTTAATATTTCATCATGTTTGCTTTATCTATCTACAATTAGTTTAATAAAGAGGGTGGTTCCATCTTTCACTTCTTAATCACAAGAAAAGTCCAGGTACCCCCATCCATCCTCCTCAGCACCCCAATTTCTGCTTGTTCCCCTGTTCATCAAATCCCTACATAAGCCCTTCCCTTCCTGGGAATCCCTAGCTTATTGTGAGTCCTAAATAAACTTTACGCATATTCACTGGTGAGTGCACTGTGTCATCTGTCTCAACATCCAAATTAACTCCTGGGTGAGCAATCACATCTACCTTTGGGCAGACTGACCAAAACAGATAGATATTACTTATGACAAATAATTTTGTTTTGGTTTAACCATTTCAAAGTAAACTACAAACATCATTACTTCACTACTAACTTACTTCGGCATCTCTAAAATATAAGAAAATTCTCCAATATAACTTCAATGCAATCATCACACCAAGGAGAAAAAAAAATTCCCTTAGGATCAGCTAATACCCAAACCGTATCCAAATTTCCCCAACTGCCCCGTAAATGTCTTTCATAGCTGTTCTTGTTTTATTCAACCAGGATCCAAAAAAGGTTCACAGATTGCAGCATGATTGTAACATTCCTTTAGTCTCTTTATCCTAAAACTATTTTCCCCTCACACACCATATAGATCATTTTTATTTTCCATAACACTGACTTTTTTTAAGAAAATAGACCAGTTGCCTACAAAATGTTGTATATTATTGATCTGATTATGTCTTAGTGGTGAAACTTGTTCTTCTAGTTGTTATATTTTCTGTTAAGCTGGAATCTAAATATAACAGTCTGATTAGATTTAAGTTAAACACTAGGTAGAATTCACTACAGTTTGTATTACATCACATCAGAAGTACATAATGCCAGGTGGTCTCTCTGTTAATGACACCAAGTTTGATAACTTTGGTGTTAACACTGAGGTTTCTACTTTGTAAAATAAATCTCTACAATTAACAAAACAGCCAATGGATAAGCTACCCTTAGTTGAAAATAGACTGTTCCACATCAGTATTTTGCCTAACGGCTTTAGCATCCTTATATGAAGGACAATTTTGATAATATCAAGCATAATGACAAAGAACAAATTTTTGTAAGTGTGCTATGATCAAATCTGTAATTGCATTCCAAAAGCTTTCAGATGCAAATACACTGAAATATCTGGACAGTAAATAAACAGATATCACAAAAACCTGCAAAATATGAGTTACAATGCTCTTTCTTATTTATAGGCTAACCAGACAATACAGGTGTTGAAACCAACTCCAATTAATATACAAATAAAAATTATAGAAGTGTTCAATCTTTTGAATAATGGTCACATATACAGGATCAAAAATACTTAAGATTCCTCAAATTCTACAAAATTTTACTCATAAAATTTTGGTTTTAATCATGATATTGATAAGTATTTGTTCACTTTCATTTAGCTAGTTCAACTACTAATATGATAAATATGTACTATAGGGCTCAGTTCTTAAACTGTCTCAACTTACTTTGATCTAAAAAGGAAAACCAATAACCAACAAGGACCTACTGTAAAAAAAAAATTTTTTAATAAAAAATAAAATAAATAAATAAGTAAAAAGGAAAATCAGGACACAACCATAAAGTCATTGAAGGCAATCCAGAAAAACACAGCTGTTCAATAATATGAATAGTATTATTTTTAATTATAAATTTAATTTAAAAATTTATACATTTTCAATAGAGCAGAGCAAGCTAACATATATTTTATGTATTATAAAAGCTGTACCATGCCCACTTAGTAGGGCTTCAATTAAGCTATCTCCAAAGAGTATCAAATTAAACAGGGGTCAATGATATCAGTGATCATTATCCAAAATACCTTTACCACTATCTCTCAATTATAAATGTTAATGGAGAAAAGATGTAGAATTGAAGAGGCAATAAACCAGCCTACCCCCATTCAAACATGGGTGTCACTGATATTGGCATCTACAATCAAAGTAATAAGACCACTACAAAGAATTGATTCAAGAGAAGTTGAAAAATTGTCCACCTTCAAAATTCCATCATCCTATTTAACAGCTTTTTTGCTCTTTCACTCTATTTTACAAATGAACAGCCCATCACAAATTAATACATAGCACAAAGCTAAAACAGAACTAGCTTGTCCTCAATTTAAGAAGAAAACTTATAAGCACTGTAGCACAATTTTGGAATGTGGACGAGGGTCAATAAAAGAATTTAAAACATTATGCTTAGGTTTTGTGGCCTATAGTCTTAAATATTATACCTCTCTTCCCTAAGGATACATCATTGTGTGAATGTAATTATTTTTTCCAACTCCCTACGCTACCCCTTCTCCAACTCCCTACGCTACCCCTTCTTTAAACACTTTGTTCTCTCTGTTCTCAACTGATCAGTCCTTATATGTCAAAGTCCCTTCCCATCTAGTTTTACTATAAAGAACAATTATAACATATGTGGAAGAGAGAAGCAATTCTGAATAAAAGCAAAAGATGGGTCAAAGGAAGAGAGATTATAATCTCAGAAGAAATAAGTTAACCCCAATACATATTGAATAGACAGATCTTTAAAATGGAGGTATTAAATTTATATATTTATGTAAACTCCTACCATTTTCCAGGAAGAATTAAAGCTACTGAAGTATAGAAGCACTATGCTTTATACAACAGAAACATTCTTGGGGACTTCCCTGGTGGTCCAGTGGTTAAGAATCCACCTTCCAAGGCAGGAGACGCAGGTTCAATCCCTGGTCGGGGAACTAAGATCCCACATGCTGAGGGGCAACTAAGCCCGTGCACCACAAATACTGAGCCTGCACGCCGCGACTACTGAGACCGCGCACACTGGAGCCCACGCACCACAACTAGAGAGAAACCCGCCTGCAACAACTAGAGAAGGCCGCACGCCGCAATGAAGAGCCCGCGCACCGCAACGAAAGATCCTGTATACCGCAACCCGACGCAGCCAAATAAATAAATAACCAGAAATATTCTTGAAAAATTTCTAAGTAAGTCATGGTTGAAAACTCTGAGATAACTATTTAGAGGAAACATGAGAAAATTGTTTTGTACTCAACTACTCCTCCACATATCTATTTTATATGTTCATATTTACATAACAAGTGTTCTTAAGGTAGAATCTATCACAGTAATAGTAATAGTTTTAATTTTTTAAGTTCTCTTTTACATAGATTTGAAAAGTAAAATATAAAATCAGATTCACACAGGGGGAAACAAGATTCTCTTGGTCTTTAACATCATTCTTTGATAGCTAAGCAATGCCACAGGCCTAACCAACTGGAGAAATCAGTTAAATTAAATAGTGACTTTTCCACAAAATTTTTTCTAGAAAACCTGAGAGAGAGAGAGATGTGACTCAAGCTTAACACTTTATAAGTAATCTTAATATCTATTTCATTTACAAAAGATGAGAATATAATTTTTTCTTGAAAACTTCTCTATGCTACCCAGTCAGCTCTGTTAACAAAATTCATTTTCATGTCTTAGACAAAAAGTCCATGACTCTTCTCCTTGTCCACACCTATGCTTCAGGACATCAGATCATTCTCAAAACTGAATGCACAAAACCTGCCTATTCAAGAATAGATTTACTCACCCCAGCAAGACATTTTTCCAGTGTATCCAATATAATCAACTGAGAGAGATATAAATTTTTTTCAGCAGCTTCTCCAAATATTCTCTAAAAGAAAAGATATTCAGAACACTAAAAGTTGGTTATTACTCTCCACTACAAATCAGCACACATCTGAAAAGTGAGGGACTAAGGATCAAGAAAATCAATAATCATTGTATCTCCCAGATTATACTATATTTAAATCTATTATTTCTGATTTTATCCTAATGCTCACACAAAATAAATTCTCAGGCAAACCATCTGTCATCAGCCTGCCACAGTAAAAGATACTCTGGGTTATACTTTAAAAAATATGTAGTAAATGCACTTTGAAACAAACAGCATTAAAGAGATGGTAACATTAGGAAAATCCCATGTTCTGTTATTTTTTAAGTAAAATTTAGATTTGAACAATATAGAAAAAAATATGTAGGATTTAGGTACACATATAGATCTTTACCAGAATCTTGAACTGAACATTTAACCACACTTTGATGCCACAAAATAATCAAAGCCTAACTCTTACAGCAACAAAATGCTGTAACACCAATTAAAGCGAGTTTTAAGCATTCACAATCTTTAAATCAAATACTACACTATTAACAGCAGACTATGGTTTCCACAATTCAGTTTACTCAATAAGCACTAAATGAATGCCAATATCTCAATACTGTTTTTGTTTTTAAAAGAAGGGTCCAAATACTAAAACATTTTCAATATGAGAACATGGCCACTTATCTATAAAAGCAAAGTCCTATCTGTATGACCCACACACTATGCAACAGAAGCGTTCCATAAAATCTTAAATGTATTTCTGTAAGTCACTTTACATATTTATAAAAGGTCCTTTTTTCAGAAAATCTTAATTTTTTTCCATAAAGAGAAAATATGATTGCCCACTCCTCCAGTTTACCAATTTTGTAAGCCTGGGGTATCTTCCAATCAACTTTTTCAAAAGAAAACACACCAAAGATGATGTGACTATGAAAATGGTACTGATTTTCACAATCTACAACCAGAAATCAGTTTCACTGCTCAATGCAAACAGTATAAATTGTGGTTATAAGTGCTCAAAACAAGCAGAGCAGTTTGGAGTTAATCAAGAAATTATCCAGATCGGTTGTTCTGGACTGAGTATGAAGGAGATTTTAGATAGAAACTGACACAGAGGAAAGAATCACCAGACAGCAAGAGGAGAAATAATATGTTCAAAGGTACAGAGAGAAAATAGCTGGAGTACCTTGAAGTCTAGGGAATGTAAACAGATTTTATGAAACAGGAAAATAAGAAGCAATTATGAGCTTTTGACAGTGGAAATACTTGATGAAGTATTTGAGGAAAACTGTTTCAACACAGGTTCTCTACCATGGAATCTTTCACAGGTTACAGGACGAAGGAAATAAAACAGCATCTTCACAAAAGCAATCTCACATTTTAGGACTACAAAGTCATATTTTATTTAGCATCTACTTAAGACTGGGACAATCTGATATGTAAATATTCAAATGAGAAGCTAAGGAAAAGATTTTAATAGATTACTATGGTCAATTTAAATATGACAAAATCTGTATGAAATCCTAATTCCAGAAAAAATGGATCAGTAGATATAGGGTCACAAATAAGACAAGTATCTAAGAAAAAGAATTAAAATCTAAAAAGAAAGTTAAAAGGTTACCTGTGCTCATCCATAAATTAAGATGAATGTTTATATCCAGGGTCCACAGAAAATGACTTTACATATTTCAAAATATGCTGTTCCAAAGTTTAAAATAAAAAACAAACCGAATTCTCCCGTAAAACAGTAATGCAAACACTCACCATATTGTTAACATTCTTTAAGATAGTGGTGAGGCCGCTTATAACCAAAGAAAACTTGTATTTGGAAATATTGATAAGACATTCCTTGTTGTGTTCGGTACTGACTTTGGTATGTGTGTTCTGCTGTCCTGTTTTTATTGGAAGCTGAGGGAAAAAAAAAAAAAAATGTTAGCTTACATTTTAAAATGACTACCGAGAACTCTATTTCTCATTGAAAATCATGAGATATTAGGAAAATTTTATCAACCACAATTACCTATATTTGTATCTCAAGCTCCAATTTTCAATATATAAAGGAATTTATAGCAAATCTAAAATTCTTTAGAAATTTCAATTTTTGCAGCTTTCTTTCTAGAAGTCATAAATCTCTATCTACCAAATTAAATCTTTACCCAGCACTATGTAAGACAGAATGATGACTCACAGAAATAGAGCTACTTCCTTGTAGCTAAAAATTATTTCAGAGAAAAATGTCTGCAATAAAATGCAATCTTTTCTTTTATATATTGAACTCAAGCATTAAAAGAACAACAGACCAAGAAAATCTATGCCTTAGACCTCTAGTCAATAATGGCAAGGAACGGCAGATTGTGCAGAAAAGAAAACAAACTGTAGAGCCTGGAATATACATAGTAAGACTGCTTCAGCTAAGATAATCACCCTCAGGTACACAGCTGAGGGAGTAACAGAACAACAAAGAGATAAATCTCATGGAAAGAAAATATCTTTTAAGGGAGATATTATAGTTATATTTACCTATATTTATCTGAGAATGAACTAAGTGGCACTACCAGGAAGTTCATCTCTACCCTGTTTAAGAGCAGCATTCTGTATTGAAAGCATCACGAATATATTTACTGTTTAAGTATTAGATCCTGCTAACACTAATACAGAACACTGACGAGGTTCCTCCGTGAAGAAACAAACCTGTGTCCAGCTTCCTCATTTTTAAAATGGTGCAACAAAAAGTGGAAAGAGACCAAGCAGCATGCCCAAGTTTGCTTAGTCAGTTAATAATGTGACTAATTTGATGGTAAAGAAATTCTAAATAAAAGAGGGGAAGCATGTTTAGGGTTTAGAAGATAGGGCAGAACAGAAGCTACAGAATTACATAATGTTACAACATTATGGAGAGAAAAAAATCTAAAAGACCGAAAAAAGAGGACTGTAGAAGATGGCAGTGGCTGCACCAAGAGGAAACTGTAATGTAAACTGTGGACTTTGGGTGATTATGACATGACAATGTGGGTTCATCAATTGTAACCAAAGTACCACTCTAGTGGGAGATGCTGATGATAAAGGAGTCTGTGCATGTGTGGAGGCACAGGGCATATGGGAAAACTCTTTACCTTCCACTCAATTTTTCTGTGACCCTAAAACTGCTCTAAAAAATAAACTGTTAAAAAATGCAAATAAATACCCATAAGATCTTTTACATTTGATATTAAGAAAATTAAGAATTGTTAATATCCTTAGAAAGAGAGACAGAGAGAAAAGATGGCAGTGGCTGCAATGTAGCTTGTGAATCCCCCCAAATCCCTCTGTGAGGGTTCATTTTACATGTCAACTTGATTGGATCATAGAGCACACAGATATTTGGCTGAACACTATTTCTGGGTGTGTCTCTGAGGGTGTTTCCAGATGAAATTAGCATTTGAATAGGTGGACTCTGTAAAGCAGTTTGCACCCCGTCCAATGTGGGTGGGCATCAGCCAATCCACTGAGGGCCTGAATAGAATAAAAAAGGCAGAAGGAGGAAGAATTGGTCCCTTTTGCTTAAATACTTAAGCTGAGACATTGATCTCCTGCCCTAAGTGTTCCTGGTTCTCAGGCCCTCAGACCCTTCTATCTCCCCTGTATTGGTTCTGTTTCTTTAGAGAACCCTGACTAATACACCCCCTCATAAAATAGCAAAGAAGCTAGAATCGCAAAACCCATGGACCATATATCTACATCAAAACTAGGGGAGAAAGCACCCCACAATAACCAAAATACAAGCAGCAAATACGAACAAACCACTTACAGCTACAAAACTGGTGTGGTATAAGCATCTGTGCAAGAGACAGCAGAGGGAAGCAGAATGTTTGATGGGTCTGACAAGGAAAATCCCCAAACTGCATTAGATCCTCAGTGAAAAGTACAGCAGGACAAGTTTAGAAGCTTAGCTAAAATACAGGGGTTTTTGTACACATGGCAATTGGCACATGTGTGCAAAAGGTCTATAATAAAGTCTGAAAAGAAGAAAGCACACTTTAAGCCATCACTGTCTAATAGAACTTTCTGTGGTTAGGATAGTATACTATATCAACAATGCTCATTACAGTAGCCACTAGCCATATATGGCTATTAAGCACTTGTTATGTGGCTAATGCAAATGATGAATCAAATGTTTAATTTTATTTTAATTTATTTTACTTAAATTTAAGTAGCCATTGTACCCACTGGACAGCACAGTTCTAAACTAACCAGCTAAAGAAACACTTCCTTCAAGGATGAAGCCCATGCTGAGAAGAAATTGCTGAGATTCACTCCAGACTGAAACAAGAACAGGGCAAAAGAAAAAGATCCAGATAAAGGTGGAAGAGAGGAAGGAAGCCAAGAGAGCTCACAAAGAATGAGATGACGTATTCGTTTAATTTCATGAAAGCAACAGAAGAGCTCCAGAGCCATGAAGATAGAAATTATCCTGGCCCACATTTCTCTCCTACCAATTCAGGAAAACTAATTTCACATAAAAATGAGCAACAGAAAACACTGTAGTCAAATCATATGTGAAGTTATTTTGAGAAAAAAGAATAAGAGACAGAATAACATTGCAACAGAAAATGAAAACACGCCAAAAAGATATGATCACCAACAGATGAAACTGTAAATTATTAATTCAAAATGAGCCAAGAGAAATTTTTTTAAATGATTAAAGATATGAAATAACAAATTAGAATTACAAATAGAAATAAGTTGACAAAACTCAGGAAAGAATTAGAAAAAAAAAAGAAAAATCATTTCAGAAGTGAAGACTAACCAGAAGATATTAAAGAGTAAATAAAACAAAATATAGGGCTTCCCTAGTGGCACAGTGGTTAAGAATGCGCCTGCCAATGCAGGGGACATGGGTTCAAGCCCTGGTCCGGGAAGATCCCTCAAGCTGCAGAGCAACTAAGCCCGTGCACCACAACTACTAAGCCTGTGCTCTAGAGCCTGCGAGCCACAACTACTGAGCCCACGTGCCAAAACTACTGAAGCCTGCACGCCTAGAACCCATGCTCCACAACAAGAGAAGCCACCACAATGAGAAGCCCGTGCACCGCAGTGAAGAATAGCCCCTGCCTGCCTGCAACTAGAGAAAGCCCGCACACAGAAATGAAGACCCAATGCAGCCAGACATACATAATTAAAATTTATTTAAAAAAATATATATATAATGCTTTAAGAGAAAAAGAAGGTAAATAGGAGGAAAATTCTAATATCAAAAAAAAAAGAAAGAAAAGAAAAATAAGATGGGATTTGCAATAAAGTGACAGAGAAGACAGGCAAACAAGATCCAACATATGTATAACAGGAGTCCTCAAAGAAGGAAATCAAATCAATGGAGTAGAATGAATATTAGAAACTAGACTTCAAGAAAACGTTGCTGAAATTTTTCAAAAACACTTGGAACTATATGTTTAAAGGGCATACCACATACCTGGAAAAACTGACCCAGAATGACCAATACCAGGGCATATTTTAGTACAACTATTGACCTTCTGTGAACAAGAAAGAAAAAAAAATCCTTTGAACATTCAGGCAGAAAGAGAAAGCCACTTACACAAAGAACAAAAATTAGACTGTCATCAGACTTTGACAATACTATATGCTAATAGAAAATGAAATAATATTTTAATATTCTCAAGAGAAGATAAAGTAAACCAAGGATTTTATATGCAGGCAAAATGACACCCAAGTACAATGGTGACAATCAAACTGTTCTGAACTGTAAGAACCCAGGAAATATTGTTCCCTTAAGCCTTTCCTGAGGAATCTACTAGAGAACATACTTCAGTCAACCAAAATAACAGGAGACACATCCACATTAAGAAGGACCATTAAATACACATTTATTAAAAGAACTGAGAATAAATGACGAGAGTAAGAGAAAAAACATACTATGTAATTGCTATGTATAATGACAGTATAGATACAGTACAATTATCAAAAATAGGGAGAGGGTAGTGAGAGTATACAAAAAGTAGGATGTTTCCTGATTACCTTAGGGTACTAAGAGTAAAAGGGTATTATTTTAAACCAAATGCTGGCTGAGGAGATGAGAATAATTTACTAGCTGTTTCAATATTGCTTACAGAAGAAAACCACTATATAACAACTTGCCCTCCCAAGAAACGGAGGAAATTAGAATACTATACAAAGGCATCAATATAAAAGTAACCAACAGAACAAAAATACAAACTGCTGGTTTGTGCTGGGTGAGCAGTGGCACAAGCCCATCACCAGATGCTTAGGTGGAAACCTACAGAGGGGGTAACTAAACACAGCAAGTTTCCCATGTGGCTCTCTTCAAGCTTCTCCTTCACAGTCGCACTTCAGTGGCTGGACATAGTTGGCTTCTCAGATTTCCCTAAAAGCTCCAACTTGTCTACCCATTGTCACTAATTTAGAGGATCTGACTAGTGACTCCTTCTCTGATCCTCCAATTCCCCCTTCTAGATCTTCACCCCACGAGTCCTCTCAAAATTGTATATGGTCTAATTTCCATAATAAGTCCCTTCCCACATTACACGATCAGCTTCCCTGACTGAACCCTAATACACAAACCTTCTGAAATACCAAAAAATATGCTGGGAGAGCAAATAACATAGACCACACAATTAAAAATGACTTAAAATAAAAGACTTGTATAAATATAAATGTAACATAAAAAATATGAGAAATGAGTCCAAATTCATCAAACTATGGAACAGTCTCCAGGATATATCTTTAAGTTAAAAAAACAGGGTGAAGAAAAGAGTATACAGTATGCTACCATGCATCTAAGAAGTAGGCGGAGAAATAAATACACACACATACACCTCTTCACACATACAAAAGCAGAAGGATGAAACTTAAAAACTTTTAAGTGGTTACCTTTAGGAAGTGAAAGAAAATAAAGGAGGTGTTGAGGATAGAATCTATATTCCCTGGTTTTTGTAGATTTTATTTTGAAATTATGTAATTTATGTAAATATAAAATTAAATTAAAATTCTAAAAAATAAAATAGAAATCAAAAATAAACAAATGAACTGAAATTTGTATCCAAATTTTTAATGGCATAGTCACAAAGAGAAGAACTATTCTAAGTTATTTTAAATCATATTAGGTTGACTTCCTAATGGAATATACTCTAGGGACAAAAAAATGAAGATAAATCTTGATCCTGTATGTATTGTGGGATCATGGAAATGAGTGATTCGGTGATATTTTAATTCTGTCACTACTGGTGTCATTAAAAACTGCGACTCTCAGAACAGGAGAGGAACAGCAAAGTAAAAACCCTGTAGTCTTGAATTGGAACTGGAAGTATCTGTATCAATTCTTAATGTAGTTTTATCTTGTATGAAGAAAATAAAATATATTTTTCTCCCTTTGTTTGCTGAAAATGCCTAAAACAACGACCAACCCTGCAGTAATGATCTTGAGATTCCATTTCCTGGTAAAAGGAATTGGGACTCCTTCAGAAAATGGCTGATTCCACATCTGAGGCAAAAAGGTACATGATGAACCTGGAACACTTTGTCATACTAGATAGCAAGAAAGCTGCCAAAGAAAGCTATCAAAGGATCGAGTCAAAAAGACTCAGGAATAAATTTTGAGGAGGCTCCCACTGACCAAAAATGGAATAATCTGAACATTGTTAAGGACAACAATTTTAATTTATTGAAACATCAAATATGTTTTAATCCATACTTCTGCTTCCAAGGTAGAGTAATTCACAGCAAAACAACACCTCCCTCCCCCAAACTCACACACACACAAAAAAGAAAAAATACAAAAATCAACTGTTTAAAGATTTTAGAGAGCTACTGAAGGAATGAGGACTAGAGAGGCTAAGTTTCAGAAAAAGGGTGAATTATGGAGAAGCAAGGTGATCTTCTGCAGCTGTTTCCTCCCGCCCTGGGGCATTTGCAGAATCTGCCCCCGCCCAAAAAACAGACTCAGAAATATGCCTTTCCCAAGCAAAGTACCTCTGCTGAGGGAAAGAGGAACCATCAGAGATTCTGGTTGTCACTGAGAGCCGGAGTGACACAATTGAAGACATGAGGGAGTCTCAAATGCATAATTGGGTGGAAAATGGTAAAAAAGCTAAGCCAAAAACTTCTGAAAAGCAGAACAGAATTTCAAAATCTCACAGCCTCAGAAAACAAAGATTAGAGTACAGAACCTGCTAAAGAGAGAGGGACCCTAGTAAATACACCCAGTTCTTAATTGTACAGCCTGGAGAGTAACATCCTAAATAAACAGGGGCAAATCACAGCAAATGGAACTTTTGTACATTACAAGTAGGAGTGTAAATCAGTAATTACTTTGGAAGACTGACATTATCTGCTAAAATGGAACATATACATACAGTCATCCCTCCAAGTCTGCAGGACACTGGTTCCAGGAGCCCAGAGGATACCAAAATTTGTGATACTCAAGTCCCTTATATAAAATGGCATAATATTTGCACATAACCTACGCACATACTTACATATACATTAAATCATCTCTAGATTACTTATAATACCTAATAGGATATAAATGCCATGAATAGATTTAAATACAATGCAAATGCTACTTAAATAGTTGCCAGTTGCTTGGCAAATTCAAATTTTGCTTTTTGGAACTTTCTGGAATTTTTTTTCTCCAACTATTTTTTATATGCATTGGTTGAATCCACAGGTGTGGAACCCACGGATACAGAGGGCCAACTGTACTTAGCAACTTCACTAGGTATATACCCAAGAGAAATGGGTACACTCCAAATGTCTATCAACAGCAGAAATGGTTTTTAAAAATGGTATATTCGAGCCAAGAAAAACTCTACAGCAATGGGAATAAATGACTTACAGCTATAAACTGTATTTCATAAATATAATACTGAGTGAAAGAAGTCAGAACAAAAGATCCCTTACTGTATGATTGTTAACACAAATTTCAAAAACATGTTAAATTCAAGTCAGGATAGCAGAGACCCTTGGAAAGAGCAAGTAATGACCAGAAGGAAAAGGAAGGGGAAAGAGGAACTCCTGGATTGCTAGCATTATTTTATTTCCTGATCTCTGTACTGGTTACACTGCTGTGTTTACTTGGCAAACATTCATTGAGCTGTATATTTACATACATTTGTGAGTCTTTCCATACTTATAAGTCAATGGCAAGTTTTCTATATAATACATATTTAAATCCATGAGTTAATGATACTAAAAAAACAAACTGGTCACTCCTAGTGGATACAGGGGAATTTTGGTAGGCACTGCTGAGGCACTGCTCAGCTCCCCATTCAGGGAAGAACTTAACTGCTGGAGTGCTGTCAGTCAGCCCCTCAGGGATCGCCTCACCTGAAGAGAATGATCCTGCCCAGGTGAAACCCTTCCTGGGCAGCCCACATCCAATGACCAATTGATAATGGCAATATAAAGGCCGGAACACCTCAGCCCAATTCTGGGAAACTCAAAAGGGCCATTCTAGCTCCAGAGCTCCCCAAAGCAGTTGGCCAAACCTGATTCTGGGCCTGCACTGTACCATGAATTCTGCATCTGCAATCCTCCCTTCTCTCAGGTGTGCATCCCAAGGGAACACCTTAATGAACATCCTGCACTAGGCTCTCAGGGCAGATGGAGCAGGTGCTAAGATGTGAATTTAAAGCTGGCAATGAAGGAGAAATAGTAACCTCAAAAACAACTGAATTTGAAGAATACTACTAAACTATTTGAGCTCTGCGAAAAAAGAGAACAAAAAGCTGACTGCCAATTAGAAGCTAAGTATGAAAGCCAGAAGGCCTCTCTGGAAGCACACAAAGATGCTCTCCTCTCCTCCAGCAGGAAGGCAAAGAAACCTAAGGACAAGAACCAGAATTATCAGAGTTTCTAGGTTCCAAAAGTTAAACTCCCAAACAAGGCAGGTCTGCTACGCCAAGATCAGAGAGCTGTGGTTGGCAAAGAATAATAAGACTCTGACACATGTAAAGGAAACATCTGGGTTGGTGCTCCCCAAAATCTTTTATCTCCAAATTGCCCTGAACCCTCAAAGTCTACAGAAGTGGCCCATTACTGTTACTAAGAGCAAGCATTCCCCACGCCTGTCTGAAGACAATTCAGAGACCTCTCCCCTGCAAGACAACAGATGTCCCCTCAGGATTTGCCACCACCTCCCCTCCTGGCCAAAGAGGTACGAGGGAATTTGGGGGGTAATGAAACTTCCTATATCTTGATCATGGTTAGGATTACATGAATGTGTGTATTTGTCAAAACTCAGAGTTAAGCAGTATAAATTCAAGTGAGAGTGTTATAACATTAGGGCATTCAATGTAATCACTCTGGTAACCACAAAGAAACTAGCTGTAGAATATACAAAAAGGAAATGAGAAAGGAATTTAAACATTCCACTACAAAAAGTAAACACAAAAGAAGACAGTAATGTAGGAAATGAGGGACCAAAAAAAGCTATAGGGCATATAGAAAACAAATAGCATGATGACAGCAGTAAGTCTCCTCTTATCAGTAATTACTTAAAATATAATTAGATTAAACCCGCCAATCAAAAGACAGATTTGGCAGAATGACCCAACTATAAGTTGCCTACAGGAGACTCACTCGACATCCAAAGACACAAACAGGTTAAAGAAGAAGGAATGGAAAAAATTATTCCATGCAAACAGTAATCAAAAGAGAGTAGGCTATACTAATATAAGACAAAATAGACTTTAAATCAAAAAAAGTTATGAGACAAAGGAGGACATCATAAATTAATACAAGGTTCAATACAGCAAGAAGATAGATTATAAACATTTACACAGCTAATTATAGACCATCAAAATACATGAAGCAGGGACTTCCTTGGTGGCACAGTGGTTAAGAATCTGCTTGCTAATGCAGGGGACACAGGTTTGAGCCCTGGTCTAGGAGGATCCCACATGCCACAGAGCAAATAAGCCCGTGTGCCACAACAACTACTGAGACTGCACTCTAGCGCCTGCGAGCCACTACTACTGAAGCCCACATGCCACAACTACTGAAGCCTGTGTGCGTAGAGCCCGTGCTCCGCAACAAGAGAAGCCACCGCAATGAGAAGCCCACACACCACAACGAAGAGTAGCCCCTACTCACCACAACTAGAAAAAGCCTGTGTGCAGCAACAAAGACCCAACACAGCCAAAAATTAATTAATTATTTTTTTAGAAAAACTTCATATGTGACATGGTCACAATTAAAAAAAAAACACGTGAAGCAAAAACTGACAGAATTGAAGGGAGAAACAGAGAGTTCTACAATAATAGTTGGAGACTTCAACATTCCACTCACAATAACAGAGAAAACAACCAGACAGAAAATAAGTCAGGAAATAGAGGACTCAACACAATAAAACAATTAGACCTAATATACATGTACAAAACACTCTACCCAACAACAGAATATACAATCTTAAGTGTACATGGGACATTTTACAGGTTAAACCATAGGTAAGGACACAAATAACATCTCAATAGATTTTAAAGGATAGATATGCAAAGTATCTTCTCTGACCACAATGGAATGAAGTTGGAAATCAGTAACAAAAGTAAAACTGGAAAATTCACAAAACTGTGGAAATTAAACATTATACTTTTAAACAACCAATGTTTCAAAGAAGAACTCACAAGGGGCATTAGAAAATACTTAGAGATGAATGAAAATGAAAACACAACAAACCAAAGCTTATGGGATGCAGTGAAAGCAGTGCTAAGGGGGAAATTTATAGCTATAAATGCTTACATTAAAAAAAGGAAACTAAAAAAAACAAAAAACAAGGAAACTTTCAACTCAACAACCTAACTTTACAACTTAAGGAACTAGAAAAAGAAGAACAAAGGAAACCCAAATCTAGGAGAAGGAAAGAAATAAAGATGAGAGCAGAGGTAAGCAAAATAGTAAAACAATAGAGGAAAATCAATGAAATCAAGAGTTGGTTCCTCAAAAAGATCAACAAAATTGACAAACCTTTAGCTCAATGGACCAAGAAAAGAGAGAACACTCAAAGCACTAAAATCAGAAATGGAAGTGGGGACATTACTATCAATTCTACAGAACTAAAAAGGATTTAAAGAAAGTACTATTAACAACTGTATGCCAAAAAGACTGGAAAACCTAGATAAAATGGGAAACTTCCTAGAGACACAAAACCTACCAAGACTAAATCACAAAAAAACAGAAAACCTGAATAGCCCTATACCTACTAAGGAGATTGAATGCGTAATCAAAAAATCTCCCAAAAAAGAAAAATCCTGTACTTGATCACTTCACTAGTGAATTCAACCAAACATTTAAAGAAAAACTAATACCAACCCTTCTAAAGCTTTCCCCCAAAATTAAAAAAACACTTCTAACTCACTCTATAAGGCCAGCATAACCCAGATACCAAAGCCAAAGACACTAAAAGAAAATTATAGACCAATATCCCTGATAAACATTGATGCAAAAATTCTCAACAAAATACTAACAGAATTCTGCATCACATTAAAAGGATTGATTGTGCTTCCCTGGTGGCGCAGTGGTTGGGAGTCCCCCTGCCGATGCAGGGGACACGGGTTCGTGCCCCCAGTCCGGGAGGATCCCACATGCCACAGAGCAGCTGGGCCTGTGGGGCATGGCCGCTGAGCCTGCGCGTCCAGAGCCTGTGCTCTGCAGCAGGAAAGGCCACAGCGGTGAGAGGCCCACGTACCGCAAAAAAAAAAAAGGATTATTTATACACCATGACCAAGTGGGATTTGTTCCTGGAATGCAAGAATGGTTCAACATATGAAAACTGATCAATGTGACACACCACATCAACAAAATCAAGGGAAAAAAAACCCACATGATTATCTCAGTTGTCAATACTACACAAAATGATCTACAGAGTCAATGCATTCTCTATCAAAAATCCTAAAGACATATTTGCAAAAATAGAAAAACCCATTCTAAAATTCATATGTATCTCAAGGGACCCTGAATAGCCAAGACAATCTTGAAAAAGATGAACAACCTTGGAAGATTCACACTTCTTGATTTCAAAACTTATTAGAAAGTTACAGTCATCAAAAGAGCATGGTATTGGCATGAAGACAGACATGTAGACCAATGGAACAGAACACCAGAAATAAACCCTCTTGTATATCGTCAAATGATTTTTGACAAGGGTGCCAAGACCAGTTAAAGGAGAAAGGATAGTCTTTTCAACAAATGGTACTGGGAAAACTGGGTATCCACATGCTAAGGAATGAAGTTAGACCCTTACCTAACACCATATACAAAAAGTAACTCAAAGTGCATCAAGGACCTAAATGTTAGACCTAAAACAAATAAACTCTTAAAAGAAAACATAGGACACTTCATGACACTGAATTTCTTAATGATATCTTGGATATGACAACAAAGGTACAGGTTACAAAGGAAAAAATAAACAAACTGGACTTCAAGAAAACTTTAAAATTTTGTGCATCAAAAGACACTAACCAGGGACTTCCCTGGCAGTCCAGTGGTTAAGACTCCATGCTTCCACTGCAGGGAGCATGGGGTTCGATACCTGGTTGGGGAACTAAAGATCTCGCATGCCACACGGTGAGGCCGGAAAAAAAAGAAAACGAAAAAAAAAGACACTATCCACAGAACAAAAAGGTAAACCACAGAATGGGAGAAAATATTTGCAAATCATGTATCTGGTAAGAGATTAATACCCAGACTATATAGAGAGCTCCTAAAACTCAACAATAACAAAAACAACCTGATTCATAAATGGACAAAGGACTTGAATAGTTATTTCTCCAGAGAAGATAAACAAATGGCCAAGAAGCACATGAAAAGATGCTCAACATCATTAATCATTAGGGAAATGCAAATCAAAACTCATTAGGACGGCTAATATCAAAACACACACACACACACACACACACAGAAAACCAACAAGTGTTGGTGAGGATGTGGAGAAACTGGAACCTTTGTGCACTGCTGATGGGAATATAAAATGGTACAGCCACTGTGGAAAACAGTATGAAATTTTCTCTAAAAAATTAAAAATAGAATTACCATATGATCCAGCAATTCCACTTCTGGGTATATACTCAAAAGAAGTGAAAGTAGGATTCAAAGAGATATGTGTATACCCACGTTCACAGCAGTATTATTCATAACAGCTAAAACATGGAAGGAACCCAAGTGTCCACTGACAGATGAAAGGATAAGCAAAATGTGGTATATACATACAACGGAATATTATTCAGCCTTAAAAAGGAAAGGAAGGGCTTCCCTGGTGGCACAGTGGTTGAGAGTCCGCCTGCCGATGCAGGGGACATGGGTTCGTGCCCCGGTCCGGGAAGATCCCACATGCTGCGGAGCAGCTGGGCCCGTGAGCCATGGCCACTGAGCCTGCGCGTCCGGAGCCTGTGCTCCGCAACGGGAGAGGCCACAACAGTGAGAGGCCCGTGTACTGCAAAAACAAAAACAAAAACAAAAACAAAAGGAAAGTATTCTCCAGTATGCTACAACATGAATGAATCTTGAAGACATTATGCTAAGTGAACTAAACCAGTCACAAAAAAGACAAACATTGTATGATTACACTTATACAAGATACTTAAGGTAGTCAAAATCAAAAGACAGAAAGTATAATGGTGGTTGACAGGAGCTAAAGGGAGGGGAGAATGTGGAATTACTGATTAACAGGTACAGAGTTTCAGTTTTATAAGATGAAAAATTATGGGGATGGATCGTAGTAATGGCTGCACAACAATGTGAACGTATTTAATACCACCGAACTGTACATTTAAAAATGATTAAGATGGGGGCTTCCCTGGTGGCGCAGTGGTTGAGAGTCCGCCTGCCAATGCAGGGGACATGGGTTCGTGCCCCGGTCTGGGAAGATCCCGCATGCCGCGGAGCGGCTAGGCCCGTAAGCCATGGCCGCTGAGCCTGCACGTCCGGAGCCTGTGCTCCGCAACGGGAGAGGCCACAATAGTGAGAGGCCCGCATACTGCAAAAAAAAAAGATTAAGATGGTAAATTTTATGTGTATTTTACCACACACAGAAAAAGAAAAAAAGACTATATACATAAAAGGGAAGGACACATAATATAAATTTATACATTAATTTTTCAAAATCTGAGATCAAGGAAGAATTCTAACAAACATTTATTGAATAACCACTATGTACCAGATAGCAATGTAGGTGCTATAAACACAAAGATGAATAAATGTACCCTCAAGGTACCAATAATTCTGAAATTATCCCCTAATCTCTCTTCTGTTCACCCTTTCTCTTGGGCAATCTTGTGTATTCACTGACTATCCTACTGATTACTACTATGATGACTGCAAACGACTAAGCCCCAGAGTCTCATTCCTTGGTGCACACACCCTGTACAATTCTCTTCCTTAAGAGTGAGAAGGACTTGCATGAAGGGATATCCCTTTCATGACTGTTACATTACACAGCAAAAGGGACTCTGAGGATGCAGTTAAGGTCCCTAATCAGTTGGCTTAAATGGGAGATTATCTCAGATGAGTCTGTCCTAACCAGGGAAGCCAAAGAAGAGATATGAAGCACCAAAAATACTTTGTTGGCCTTGAAGAAGCAATCTACCATGCTGTGGGGAAGGCCACATGGCAGGGAACAGCAAGAGGCCTCTTGGAGCTGAAGGCCTCAGTCCTACAACTGTAAGGACCTAAATTCTATCAACAACCAGTGAGCTTGGAAGAGGACCCCAAGCCTCAGATGAGATCATAGCCCTGACCAATACCTTGATTTCATCCTGGTGAGGACCTGAGCAGAGAACCCAGCTAACCAGTGCCCAGATTCCTGACCCACAGAAACTGTGAGATAATAATTTTGTATTGTTTTAAGCCACTGTGCTTCTGGTAGTTTGTTACATAGCAATAGAAGACTAATACAACTACCAAATCTGTACGTTCAAATGTGTCATCCAAATGCCTATTTGGTATCTCCACGTGGGTATCTTAAGACACTTCAAAGTCAGTGTTTCTAAAATTTAATTTATAATCTTCCTACCATATTTCCTATCTTAGTAAACAGTACCACAATCCACCAAGTTTCTCAGATCTGAGAGTCATCTCTGACACTTCCTTTATTCCCCTCCTTTCATCCTCCTTTAGTCAGTCAGATTGATAAAAATGAGAATAATAAATAGGTACACACAACTCAGCTCTACCCTTCTTTACTTGGGAACAGGCCTGTTACAGAGTACAAGAATTTTCCTCTATATCAACATTCCAAGAGTTGATCAGGGGACTCACCCTGCAGAAGGGAGTAACCAACACTGCCTGAGACTAGGTGGGTAAGTCTGCCTAATTCTGAGGTTTAGATAGCAGGCCCACTGGGTCTCCAACTTCACAACTTCACACTGAACACACACATACATATACACACAAATATTTATATATTTCATATATATTTTGGTCTTTACCTTTGGTCTTCTATTTCTAAACTTGTTCAGTAAACAAAGAGGGAAGAAAAGTATATGCAGGCCCCCCAGGCTCTCATACCAGCCCTAAAATCTATGTAGAAGAAAAAGCAAGATTAGGGGTACTAAGCGACCAAGATTCTATCAGATAAGGTGGTCAGGAAGAGCTGACATTTGAGGAGAGACCTAAATGAAGAGAATGGGAAGACCTATGCAAAGGTCTAAAGAAGAACATTCAAGGCAGCAGAGGCAGGTAAAATACATCTGACGCTGGAACGAGTGTGGCACATTCAAAGCCTAGCAAAGAGGCCATTGTGGCTAAACTAAAGGGAACAAAAGAAGAAAATACAGGGGATGAGGTCAGAGAGAGAAGCAGGGATGGGTCAGATCATGAAAAGCCTTGTGGGTCATTTTAAAAGCTTTGAATTTATTTTGAGTTTGATGGTGTGGCAGATTATATTTTTCAAATACAGTCATGGTATCTCTCAACCCACATGCTCTCCTGTAATAAGATCTTGCCATTCCCACCTCAAAAAGTGGAGTCTATTTTTCCATTTTCTTGCAACTAGGCAGGTTCTGTGACTGTTTTGACCAATAAAATATGGTAGAAAGGACACTGTGCCAGTTCTAGGCACAGCCCTTAATTGGTCTGACAGTTTTTCTTTCCCTCCTCCTTGGAAGCCAGCTGCACGTAAAAAGTGTGATTATTCTGAGACCACCATACTGTGAAAACTCCACGCCACATGGAGAGATCGGGAAGAATGAGATGCCATGTGGAGACAGAGGCCAAGAAGCACTGAGGTGCCAGACATGTGACTGAATAAGTTGTACTGGGAGGGATTCTCCAGCCCCAGCCATCCCAGCCAACACCTTGTGGAACATTGTTGAACCCGTCATGAATTCCTGACTCCCAAAATTGTGAGCAAAACAAACAGGCCATTTTAAGCTATAAAGCTTTGTAGTACTTTGTCATGCAGCAATAGGTAATGAAAAAGAGAGGGAAAGAAGATATTGAAGGGATGTAAACAGGGGAGCAACATGATCAGATTTACGTTTTTTAAGAGTCTTCTTGGGACTTCCCTGGCAGTCCAGTGGTTAAGACTTCGCCTTCCAATGCATGGGGTGCGGGTTCAATCCCTAGTTGGGGAGCTAAGATCCCACATGCCTCGCGGCCAAAAACCCAAATCATAAAACAGAAGCAATATTGTAACAGAATTCAATAAAGGCTTTAAAAATGGTCCACATCAAAAAAAAAAAATCTTAAAAATAAAATTGTTAAAAGAGTCTTCTTGCTGCTGTATGTTAGAAGATAGTCTAGGCAAGAGAAAAATGGTAGCTTAAATTACGCTAATAAAAGTAGAGGAGGGACTTCCCTGCTGTCGCAGTGGTTAAGAATCCGCCTGCCAATGCAGGGGACACGGGTTCGAGCCCTGGTTCGGGAAGATACCACATGCCGCAGAGCAACTAAGCCCGTGCGCCACAACTACTGAGCCTGCGCTCTAGAGCCCACGAGCCACAACTACTGAGCCCATGTGCCACAACTACTGAAGTCCATGTGCCTAGAGCCCATGCTCTGCAATGAGAAGCCACTGCCATGAGAAGCCTGCATACCGCAACGAAGAGCAGCCCCTGCTTGCTGCAACTAGAGAAAGCCCACACGCAGCAACGAAGACCCAACGCAGCCAAATACAAATTAATTTTTTTTTAAAAAGTATGTCCTTAAAAAAAAAAAAAGTAGAGGAGAAGTAGTGAGAAGATATTATAATGGATTTGGAAGATGTGGGGCTTATTTAAAATGGCAAATTGATTCTGAAGTTCACTTGAAAGGACAAATTTGTGAGAATACCAAATAACTTTCTGAAAAACAAGAACCAGAGGAGACTTGCATTATCAGGTACTTAAAACATTCTATTCAATATTAAGCTTTTATAAAAAAACCAATATATTATAAGGATAAACTAATTATAGTCATAGAGCAGATATTAGTAATGTACATAGAAAGTTAACATGATAAAGTTAATATTTCAAATCAGAGGTAAAAGAATGATTTGTCAACAGAACATTTTAAAATACATGCGTGTGTGTGTGTGTGTGTGTGTGTGTGTGTGTGTGTGTGTGTGAGAGAGAGAGAGAGAGAGAGAGAGAGAGATTAAGAACCTAACGTAAAAAAAGAAAAACAGTCATAAAATTACTAGGAAAAATACTGAAGGATAATCTCATAATATTTGGGTAGGACAGATTTTACTAAACAAGACAAAATCCAGAAGCCATTAACAAAAAAACACCAATATATTTACCTACATAAAAACGTTTTAATCCTGCTTTAAAAAAACAAGACACTACTTACAAAGAAAAAGACAAGTAACAGGAAGTAAAAGAATGTGCAACAACTAGCGGCCAAAAGGTTTACATACTAATATAGTATAAGGTTATACTATATTTATCTGTTTATTTGTTTATTTATTTATGGCTGTGTTGGGTCTTTGTTACTACACGCGGGCTCCCTCTAGTTGCAGTAAGCGGGGGGCCACTCTTCGCTGCGATGCGTGGGCTTCTCATTTTGGTGGCTTCTGTTGAGAAGCATGGGCTCTAGTCACACAGGCTTCAGTAGTTGTGGCACATGGGCTCCGTAGTTGTGGCTCACAGGCTCTAGAGCACAGGCTCAGTAGTTGTGGCTCACGGGCTTAGTTGATCCGCAGCACGTGAGATCCTCCAGGACCAGGGCTCAAACCTGTGTCCTGTGCATTGGCAGGGAGATTCTCAACCACTGTGCCACCAGGGAAGTCCCAGGTTATATTATATATTAATAAGACTATTTAATGCAAAAACTGAAGAAATACGAAGCAATTCACAGAAGATGAGTAGTCAATAAATATATGAAAATGTGCTCATTTCACTAATAATTTTAAAAGTGAAAAATAAAATGAAACCATTTTTGTGACTCTACAGTTTTCCAAAATAAAGTTAAATCCTACTAGAACTCATAATAAAGAAATGACTATGCCTGGAGTGGGTATATTTTTTTTAAAAAGTTATTTTTTAAGATAAATTGTATCTGAGAGGTAAAAATGAGTTAATTTTTTTCCTCTCTTTTACTCTTATGAGTTTCTCTTACTGTCAATTGGCATGTATTACTTTCCCAATTGGAAAAAAAACTTTTTGAACACTTCATGCTACCTTATATAAAACTTTGGATATTATTGCAGAAATGTAAAGGGCCTAAACTACAGGAAGAAAAATAACCTTTTAATATGATCTGTATTAAGCTGTTAGCTACTTAAGATAGAAGATTTCAACAAGTAAGAGGATTTAGCAAGAGAAGGCATAACATTGAGCAAAGCACTGTGAACAATGGATAATTTGTTCCTAGTTGCACTCAGAAAATTCTTGAAAAGGTCATAGGCTAAAATCTTTGCCTCTGTGTACATTTTAACCAATTTCTAAAAGGCCCTCAGACCATGATGGGGTTGGGAATGACATTAAAATTCACTTAATATAAGTCTTCATCTAAATGAGAAAAAAAGCAAAGAAAAAAATCATACTGGGGGAAAAGACACCTAGAAAAAAATCATGCTACCAAAAAAAAAAAAAAAAAAGACAAATAGGCTCTAGATACCAAGTAACAAACACACATCAGGAAAATGTATCGAATATTTATACTGGTTATATTAACACATTTCCCAAAGTGGACTCTGCACCAGTGGGTTGTAATATGACTTTATATGGCACCTAATGAGCTTTAAAAATTTTAAGTTTTACATTCATTTTAACATGTAATACAAAAAATATATAATTAGCACTATGATTACAAAGATACTATTCCTTTGACAAGGCTAAGTGAAAAAGGTAAGCCAACTTCAAGTTAAGCTAAGTAAAGGACACAGGATATGGCTAAACTAATAGTACATAAATGATTAAAGGTAAGAAAATACTGCAATAACATTCTGAAATTTAATACTGAGCTCATAAAACAGGTTATTAAATAATTAACTTGTTTTTTTTAATGGACACTGTAAGACTATATGGACACTTGTAGGCAAGGATATTAACATAGAGCCAAACCAATTTTATCAAGAAGTGAATTCAAACATCATCCTTCCCTAAACACTTCTTGCTTTTAGTTTATTCCCTTCCTACTATTCTGAGCTTACCAACTATCCAAGTTTTTCCATACATAGAAGTCTCTGATTCACAAATAAAGAACCTATTTATACCAGTAGTCCCAAATACTAATGAAGTTCCAAAAGCAGCTTCCCAAATGCCCTTTCCATTGTCTCCAGATATCTACCACGGCAGGGGAAGATTTGTTTCTGTCAAACATAAACTTGGATCACATTGCTCCCATAAAATATGCTGGTTCTTCCTTTCCCTTCCTCTCCCTTCCCTTCAGTAAATAATTCAATACAAAAGCCATTAAGAGGGGTAGAGCAAGGTAGGCATCTGTGTGTGCTTCGGGGAGGAGATGCAGGAGTCGGAGCAGGATGAGTAAGGCATTTGTGTAGAAGAAATGGAGCATGAACAGGGCGAAGAGGGTGTCCACATGTGGAAGGCAGCCCAGCAAAGGGTGTCAGAGCATGAATGGAGTAAGGAAAGACTCCCATTGAGAGGGCAGCCAGGCATGGGGTATTAGAATCTAAGCAGGGTGAGAAGGGTATCTACATGGGAGAGGAGGCCACACAGGGTGTCAGAGCTGAAATGGGATAAGGAGGGTGTCCATAAGGAGGATAGCCCAAAGCTGGGTTTCAAAGCCTGAGTGAGACTAAGAGACAAGAGAGTGGGGCCCAGCCAGGGCAGTTGGACTGTGTTGGGCATTTGCATGACGAGGGAGAGGGTGTTCTGGCACAGAACAGGGTGAGAGGGATGTCCACATAGGGAAGCAGCACAGGGTAAGGAATACGAGCTTGAGCAAGGCAAGGAGGGCACCCACATAAGGTGGGGGTGGCGGTTCAAAAATCAGGGGCGTTGGAGCCAAAGCAGAGTGAGGAGGGCATCTGCACTTGGGAGCAAGTGGTGACAGGGAATGACAGTGATGGGAGATTGGTTACATGAAGGGAGAATAATCAAAGAAGTAAATATGTTAAGAATAATGACAGCCAGGTTTCTTACTGTCAGAGAAAGAAGTTACAAATAAAGAAAGGGAGAAAACTACAAAGGACCCTCGTGTTGATATAAAATTAGAGGCAGTGTAAACACAGAGCTTTCAATATATAGATATGGAAATTAATATTGATATAAATATGTATACACACACATACCTGGAATGTGTGGATAGGACTACGTCTATTCCCTAACTCTGTTCACTAAGACTTAGAAACAAGGACAACTCAGTAGTAATGAGTCTACCTAGCCCCTATATCTTGGTTTTTAAAAACCATCCTCCTCTAAAAGGAACCAGGGCTCCTTAGAGAAACAGCTGATGATTTCCAGCTCTGAAACACAAGGAAGATCCAGAGAAGTCTGGAACATTTTGTCATGTCAGAAAAAAAGGAAATGCTCAAAGAATGATGGAGACATGTCAAAAGGACACAGAAGCCAGACTAAGGGGGCTCTCACTGGCCATATCTGGAATAACTTGAGCATAAAAATAAATAACGATAAAACATATCATCCATTGAATAACAGAAACAATTAGTCTGTACTCTTAGGAATCCCTGAATAAACTAAAAGCTTGATGAAGACTGAGATATTGGGATTCCCTGGTGGCGCAGTGGTTGAGAATCCGCCTGCCAACGCAGGCGACACAGGTTCAAGCCCTGGTCTGGGAAGATTCCACATACCACGGAGCAACTAAGCCCGTGTGCCACAACTACTAAACCTGTGCTCTAGAGCCCACAAGCCACAACTACTGAGCCCTCATGCCGCAACTACTGAAGCCCGTGCGCCTAGAGCCCGTGCTCTGCAACGAGAGAAGCCACCAAAATGAGAAGCCCACACACCGCAACAAAGAGTAGCCCCCGCTCGCCTCAACTAGAGGAAGCCCACGCGCAGCAACAAAGGCCCAACACAGCCAAAAATAAATAAATAAAATAAATAAATAAATAAAAAATCCATGTGTGAGATATTTACACAGTTTCTAAGCATGCCCATATAATGTAAAGAGTAATTCTATAATGAAGAAGTTTGGCTCATCATCTTAATCAAGTTATCAAAGTTAGCATCATCAATAGCTGGACAGTCTGAATTGTGTCACCTGATAGGATATAAGGACACAGCATTGCATCTGAGATATTCCTATCAAATATGTATAACATAAACCTAACCATGAGGAAATGTTAACAAATCCAAATTGAGGAACAGTCTACAAAATAACCAGATGATACATTTCATTCCAGAATGAAAGAGACAAAAAAGACGTAAGAACTAAATATAACATGATTCTGGACTTCATCCTTCTGATATAAAGGACATTATTGGACAAATATAAAACCTGAATGGGGCCTGAGAATTAGGTGGTAGTAATAAGGCATCAATGTTAACTTCCTGATTTTAATAGGTGTGTTATGGGTAACACAGTAACATTTTAATTTGTAGAAAAGGCAGTGAAGTATTCAGGAGTGATAGGGCATCATATCATCAACTTACGACTAAAATGGTTTGGGATTAAAATTCTTTGTGCTTTACTCGTAGCTTTTCTGTAAGTTTATGATTGCTTTAAGATTTTTAAAAAAGATTTAAAAATTCTGATTGAGCTTTGATTCAATACAGGCTAATCTTCAGGTTTTAGAGGGGGAGGAGTTTAGAGGGTAGGAAGAGAACCTAATACTATTTAAAACAGCATTTCCATAGGGATCAAGTATCTGAATTCCACACAGATTTAACAAGTGAAGTGTCAGCATAAAACCTATTCACAGGCTGAGGGCTGTAGTGCCCTCAGTAATAATTCAGCTTTCCGAAATCTGATGCTCAAGCTCACGATTTAGGAAGAAAAGTACCTCTGAAAGCTACAAAATAATTTTGTTCCTAAACTCAAACAAAAATCTCCTGGCTCTTAATTTATAGAGAAGGCCCATGTTCTCTATCCATAAGTGCTAAAACCCAGCAATCATTTATTTTTTAATAAAACATATAATAACCACATACAAGTAAAATCAAATATACCTACAAATAATACCTTTTATTTACTTTATTCACTTTTCCTTGAAGACTTAAAACCACAAAATTAGTATTATTATTATACACATAAGGAAAATCATAAATTTCTCTACAGCAGGACAACCAAACTAAGTCAGAATTGAATCACACACGAACAAGCCCCAACCCGCCCCCATCTGTGATGGGCCTTTCCCAATGTGCAATGTGTGTCTGCATTACACATTAACCAGACCTCCTCTAGGCAGGAGGATATAATCAACCTTTGAGAAAAATGGTCCCTTTCTTCTGATACCAACATTGTAATTTTAAGATTAATATTTCTTTCTCATCCTATATAGGGGGTCACACTGACCTAAAGGCTCGCTCTGAACATACATACCTGACCAAAACATCTCTGATGAACTTTATGTATAATATGATCCATAACTGTCTCAAAAATGCATAACACTGCATCTCTAGCTCCTAACTGGTAGAACCTCAGAAAGCTTGAGAGTTTGTCTCCTGGGTTATAATCCTCAGTTTGGCTTGAATAAAATTCTTTTTTTTTTTTCTTCTTAGCTTGATTGTTAATTGAATTTTTATCTACATGCATTATTGTAAGAGACTGAAATTTATAATCTAACAGGATCTACAAGCTATAAGCATCTAACCCAATTTTCTCTAGTACCCCCCAACGTTAAGTTGAAAGTAGAAAACAATCAACAATTTTCTGAATAAATCTGAGAAATACAAAAAGGACAAGGAGGGGAAAGTGGGAAAAGAGAAAAAAAGAGAGAGTAGCAAAAATGCCAAACCAACAAGCTCAGAAATGTGGGAACTCTCAATTTACAACAGAAACAATGTACAAATATTAATCAAGCTCTAGTTTAATTAACCTATACTTCTAAATATATTTGATACACTAGGCTGGAAGAAGTTGATCCCACTGATTGAGTGTGGGGCAGGCAGTCTCTGAGATGGCTCCCAATGAGCCACACCTCCTGATATTCACACCTCCCACACTGTACCAGGGTTGGTCATTCTAATTGCTAGACTACAACAGACGTGATGATGTCTGTCTTCTGATATTAGGTTATCAAAGACAGAGGATTTCATCTCCAACTGGCTTGTTTTCTCCGCCCCTCCACCCCCCAATCCCTGCCTCTTCCTCATCACTTGCTCTAGAGAAAGCCAAGAGCCATGCCATGAGGACACTCAGGCAGCCTATGGAGAGGTCCACATGGCAAAGAACTAAGGCTTCCTGCCAACGATAAGAGAAGTGAACTTAGAAGCACATCTTCCCACGAATCTTTCAGATTCAACCCCAGCCAACAGCTTGACTGCAACTTCAAATAAGACACTGAACCAGAGGCACCCAGCTAAGCCACTCTCATATTCCTGACCCACAGAAACTGTGAGATAATAAATGTCTGTTGTTTTTTGAGGTAATTTGTTTTGCAGCAATAGATAATTAATACATCATAGGTCTGAGTGCTGGAGGGCTAAAGAGCAACAATTACACTCCCCCAAGAGAAGAAAAGTACTTTGTCCTAACAGATCCTTGCTGGCTAGAGAAAAGGTATTGAATATATATGAAAAGGATAATATTTAAATTCTAATCAAAAGGCCACTTGCAATTCCCTTGAAGGAACATGACCAAACAAATGCCTTAGTAAGGAAAAAAGTAAAGTATTTCTTGTATCTGAAATCACATATCCTTCCCAGCTTCTAGGTTACCCGGAATTTCTAGTACTCATTTTGGATTCTTTTTCTTTTATAAATTTATTTATTTATTTCTATTTAACTGCATTGGGTCTTCATTGCTGCGCGCGGGCTTTCTCCAGTTGCGGCGAGCGGGGGTTCCTCTTCATTGCGGTGCCCGGGCTTCTCATTGCGGTGGTTTCTCTTGTTGCAAGGCACAGGCTCTAGAGCGCAGGCTCAGTAGTTGTGGCGCACGGGCTTAGTTGCTCCACAGCATGTGGGATCTTCCCGAACCAGGGCTCGAACCCGTGTTCCGTGCATTGGCAGGCAGATTCTTAACCATTGAGCCACCAGGGAAGTCCCCTGAAGTGCTTAGTCTTAAAAAAAAGAATCTGAGGGACTTCCCTGGTGGCGCAGTCATTAAGAATCCGCCTGCCGGGCTTCCCTGGTGGAGCAGTGGTTGAGAATCTGCCTGCTAATGCAGAGGACACAGGTTTGAGCCCTGGTCTGGGAGGATCCCACATGCTGCGGAGCAACTAGGCCCGTGAGCTACAACTACTGAGCCTGCGCGTCTGGAGCCTGTGCTCCGCAACAAGAGAGGCCACGATAGTGAGAGGCCCGCGCACCGCGATGAAGAGTGGCCCCCACTTGCCACAACTACAGAAAGCCCTCGCACAGAAATGAAGACCCAACACAGCAAAAATTAATTAATTAATAAACTCCTACCCCTAACATCTTCTTTAAAAAAAAAAAAAGAATCCGCCTGCCAATGCACGGGACACGGGTTCAAGCCCTGGTTCGGGAAGATCCCACATGCCGTGGAGCAACTAAGCCCGTGCGCCACAACTACTGAGCCTGCGCTCTAGAGCCCATGAGCCACAACTACTGAACCCCGCACACACAGAGCCCATGCTCTGCGACAGCAATGAGAAGCCCATGCATTGCAACGAAGAGTAGCCCCCACTTGCCCATGTGCAGCAATGAAGACACAATGCAGCCAAAAATAAATTAAAAAAAAAAAAGACTAAGCACTTTGTATGTGTCAGACACTATGCTGGGTGCTGGAGATATAACTGTTAAGAAGTTAAGCACAATCCCTGCTCTAGCAATACTCTGAAATACCAAAATTTCTATACAACAAAGGATTTTTTTTAGTAATAAATGATTCTATGAATATATTGTTTTATTGTACTGTTAACACAAAACTTTTATTTTTATAAATTAAATGCTAAAAATCAAATGTCTTCTATTTGATCATCCAATATAATAATATTCCTACAAATAATATAATTAATAGTTAACACTTATTGAGCACAAGTACCAGGCACTAAACACATTCTATACCTCATTTAATCTCACAATTATTATTATCCTGAATAAGATCTTTAGTCTCATTCTTTGCCACTCTCTTCTCATTTTCCCACCACTTTCCTGATTCATACTTTCAGAGATGCCATCCCTGAACCCCAGAGCAGGTCTCCTATATATGAATGCTCTGTGAGCCTCCAACAACTGTAATTAAATAACCAGATGATAAATTGTTTAATGTCCACCCTTATGCAAAAATGCAAGTCCCAAGGGAGCAGGGAAGTATCTTTCTTGTAACCTACTTTATTCCCTGAGGTCAGGGGTTTTAAAAGGTAATTAATAAATGCTTGCTGAATAAAAGAATGAGCTAGTGTGTCACACCGACTCTTATTTCCCTTAACAACAGCCTCTTTATTACCTAATGCAGTGTTCTTCAGACTACATGCAGGAACAACAGATGGTCCCTACTAGTCTATCACCCAGTCTACAGAGAGTTAGGGGACTTCAGAAGAAGAAACCCAATTAACCATTTCCTTCATCTATATTTTACAAATGTGAACCATAAAATAATATTTCCACAATAATCCTATTACTTCCCAGTTGAATGAAAACCTCCACACCATAAACCACCAGCCCCCGTTCATGTGGCTCTCACAATCCTGGAACTAGACATATATGGGACTAGACATATATCTTCCCAGGTAAGCAACTGGGTAGTATTTTCCTGGAGAAACTGAATGTCCAAAGAAAATATCTGCATTTGGAGGGCTTCCAACAGTGAAGCTAGCTCACCACCAGCTCACCCCATAGTCAAGCCGATGTGCATAAGCTTCCAATTGTCTCACATTTAAGAATAAATATTTAAAGTGAGAACAGACAGCCTAGAATCACCAGGCACAAAGAAGGCTCGTTAGCATGAAAGAAAGGGAACCAAGTAAACACACACAAATTAATTTTTAGAAAAAAAAAAAAATTCGGGAATGAGAAGAAAATTTCACACATAAAAAAAGTTAATTACTAACATCCTAAAAGACATTAGGAAAGATTTTAAAGGATGCTATTTTTAAAAGAGAGAGCAAGTGAGAATAAAAAAATAAAGAACATTAGGAAAGTTAAATATGACAGTGTGTCATAAGCCCCCAAGACCACCCCCAGGTTCGGTAGTATGCTAGAAGGACTCACAGGACTTGACATACAGTCACATTCACAGCTATGATTTATTAGAGCAAAAGGATACAAAGCAAAATCAGCAAAAGGAAAACGTACAAAGTCCAGAGGAAACTAGACACAAGCTTCGAAGGGTCTTCTGCTTCCAAGGGAGTCAGACGGGGGATGCTAAATTTCTCCAGCAATGGGTTGTGACAACATATGTGAAATATTGTCTACCAGGTAAGTTCATTAGAGACCCAGTGCTCAGGATGTTTTCTTTTTTTTTTAAGATTTATTTATTTATTTAATTAATTTATTCTTGGCTGCGTCGGGTCTTAGTTGCGGCACACAGGATCTTACATTAGGGCTCTTCATTGTGGTGCACGGGCTTCTCTCTAGTTGTGGCGTGCAGGTTTTCTCTTCTCCTTTAGTTGTGGCGCGCAGGCTCCAGGGCACGTGGGCTCTGTAGTTGTGGCACGTGGGCTCTAGAGCATGTGGGCTCTGTAGTCTGCAGCACTCAAGCTCTCTAGTTGAGGCACAAGAGCTCAGTAGTTGTGGCGCGCGAGCTTAGTTGCCCTGCGGCCTGTGGGATCTTAGTTCCCTGACCAGGGATCCCCTGCACAGTAAGGTGGATTCTTTACCACTGGACCACCAGGGAAGTCCCTGCTCAGGGTTTTTATTGGAGGTACCTTCTGCCTAGCCATACCAAAGTTACAGACACCCAGATGGAAAGCAGGTGTTCAGCATAAATCATGTTTGAACAGTTTAAGCACACTGAACCACTCTTATTGAGGAATGGTGGGAACCCTTCCAAAATCCAAGGTCCCAGACACCAGCCAAGGGCCAATCTTGCAAGCAGACCTTTCTAAGGGTAACAGTCTCAGGCCTGCTATGTTAACTCTGCACAAATGGATAAAATAAAAAATTAAAGAGTTGGAAGATAAAGTCAAGACCCTCTCCCGGAAAAAGAACAAAAGAAAACACTATGAGAGGAAAACGGTTTTAAAAATCACATGATGAATCAATTCCAAAATGTGAAAAAAAAAAAAAAAAGGCAGAGAAAAAAAGAACATGGAAGGAAGAAATTACCAAAGAAATATCTCAGATCTGAGGAATATGAGTCTCCAAACTGAAAAAGACCCATTAAGTACCCAAGTATGTTATTACTCAGGGGTCCCCAACCCCCAAGACGCAGACTGGTACCGGTCCGAAGCCGGTTAGGAACCGGGCCACACAGCAGGAGGTGAGCAGCGGGCAAGCGAGCAAAGCTTCATCTGCTGCTCCCCATAGCTCGCATTACCGCCTGAACCATCCCCCCAGCACCGTCCGAGGAAAAACTGTCATCCACGAAACTGGTCCCTGGTGCCAAAAAGGCTGGGGACCACTGTTATTACTGAACTGCACAATAGAAAGGACAAAGGACAAAGTTCCAAGGGCTTCTACAAAAGAAAAAATGTTAAAAGAAGCTGCTCACATTATAGGAACCAGAATGTCATTAGATTTAGCAATAATTTCAGTGATAAACTAGAAGACAATGAAGAAATGCTTTCAAAATTCTAAGAAAAATTTTCTTTCTAGAGCTTAATACCCAGACAAATTATCAAATAACAGAAAGGTAGAATAAAAATATTCTCAAACATTCAGGGTCTCTAAATTTATCTCTTCTCCACCTTTTTGTTCAGCAAGCTGTGGAGGATGTGCTACAAACTAACAGGATCTAAAAAACAGGGAAATCAACACAGGACACAAGCAATGGGAATTTCCAAAATGACAATGAAGGGAGAACCTCAGGCTGATAGCTACACACCTGGCCTAACAAGGAGCCATCTTTAAACAGGAGAACGGGAAGAAGTCTTCTGGGAAAACAACTTCAATGGATAGATTAATAGGCCTGACCCTGTATGAAAAACAGTACTGAAAGCATGTTAATAATATGAACAATTAACAACTGGTAAACCAAAAACAAAGCAAACGGAAAAAAAAAATGAGGCAGTTACCAACTTGAAGAGGCACAAAACACTGTACAAGAAATTAAACTTAATCACAGTACACTAGCTGGCTCAGCCTCAAACAACATTATAAACATCTAATGGTAGTCCCAGAAGGAGATTAATAGAGATAATAGGCAAGAGACAATATTTGAAAAGGTAATGACTTTCCATATGATCCAGCAATCATGCTCCTTGGTATTTACCCAAAGGAGTTGAAAACATATGTCCACACAAAAATCTGCCATGGAGGTTCAGAGCAGCTATGTTCATAACTGCTAAACTTGGAAGCAAATAATATGTCCTTCAGTAGGTGAATGGATTAATAAACTATGGTTACCTCAAGACCATGGAATGTTAATCAGCACTAAGAAGAAATAAACTATCAAGCCATGAAAAGACAAGGAAACTTAAAAGTATGATGTTAAGTGAAAGAAGCATATATGAAAAGGCTACATACTGTATGAGTCAAACTTGAGGACATTCTGAAAAAAGCAAAACTATGAGACAATAAAAAGATCAGCGGTTGCCAGGGTGGAGTTGGGGAGATGAACAGGCAAAGCAGAACATTTCTGGGACAGGGAAAATACTCTGTGTGATATTATAATAATGGAGATGTCATTATAGATTTGTCTAAACCCACAGAACATACAAAACCAAGAGCAAACCCTAAGGTAAAGTTTGGACTTTAGGTGATTATGATGTATTGACGCAGGTTCATCATTGGTAAAAAATGTACCATCCTGGGACTTCCCTGGTGGTGAAGTGGTTAAGAATCCACCTGCCAATGCAGGGGACACGGGTTCGAGCCCTAGTCCAGGAAGATCTCACATGCCACAGAGCAACTAAGCCCATGCGCCGCAACTACTGAGCCCACATGCCACAACTATTGAAGCCGGCATGCCTAGAGCCCGTGCTCCGCAACGAGAAGCCACCGCAATGAGAAGCCCACGCGCCACAACTAGAGAAAGCCCACAGGCAGCAACGAAGACCCAACGCAGCCAGAAATCAATCAATTAATTAATTAATTTAAAAAGATGTGCCATTCTTGTGAGTGATGTTGATAATGGGGGAGATTGTGCGTGTATGGGGAAAGGAGGTATACAGGAAATCTCTGTATCTTTCTCTCAACTTTTCTGTAAACCTAACACTGCTCTAAAAAAATAAAGAAGGCCAAGGTCAACTGTGGGGGGGGGAAAGGTAATGGCTTAAATTTTTTAGAACTTTATACAATGACAATCCTCAGCTCCAGGAAGTCCAAAAATCCAAACCATAATAAATAAGAAATCCAAACATCTACAAACATTTCAGTGAAACTGCAGAGCAACAAAGAACAAAGCTAAAAAACAGCCAGAGAGAAAATATCACCCATAAGGTAATGACAATTATGGCTAAATTCTCACCAGCAATGGTAGAGCTCAAAAAGATACTTAAATGGTATCTTTAACATACTGAGAGAAAAACAAATCCCTAGAATTCTATCTTCCCAGTAAAACTACCATTCATGAATAAGGAGGAATAAAGACACTGACACTGAAAGACATTGAATGAGAGGAAAACAGCAATTACCACAACAGATTCCCATCAAAGGAAATTCTAAAAAATATGCAGAAGAGAAATGAGCCCAGAAAGAAAGTCTGAGATTCAGGAAAAAAAAAAAAAAAGAAAACGTTGGACAAATAAAAGGCATATAATAAAATGTCAGAAGTGAATCCAAATATATAAGTAACCACAATGAATATCAATGGGCCAAACTCTCCACTTATAAGGAAAAAAATTCAGACTGGTTACGTACGTGCTGCTTATAAGAGATGGACTAACATAAGGGCACAGAAAGGTTACTGGTCAAAGAATGGAAAAAGACTACCAACCAAATATAAAACAAAAGAAAACTAGAGCAAATGAGAGCAAAAAGCACTGGAAATAAAGAGAATCACTACAAAATGACACAAGATTCAAACCAACTGGAAGATACCATTTTTAAATCTCTACTTTAAAATAATAATTCACACACACACACACACACACACACACACACACACACACACACACCTGACGCATCTACAAGTAAGCTACAAAGAGACCCTCTGCAAAAGAATCACCTAGCAGAGAAGCAAGAAGAACTACAATCCTGCAGCCTGTGGAACAAAAACCACATTCACAGAAAGATAGACAAGATGAAAAGGCAAGAGGGCTATGTACCAGATGAAGAAACAAGATAAAACCTCAGAAAAACAACTAAATGAAGTGGAGATAGGCAACCTTCCAGAAAAAGAATTCAGAATGATAGTGAAGATGATCTAGGACCTCGGAAAAAGAATGGAGGCAAAGATCAAGAAGATGCAAGAAATGTTTAACAAAGACCTAGAAGAATTAAAGAACAAACAGACAGAGATGAACAACACAATAACTGAAGTGAAAAATATACTAGAAGGAATCAATAGAATAACTGAGGCAGAAGAACGGATAAGTGACCTGGAAGACAGAATGGTGGAATTCACTACTACAGAACAAAATAAAGAAAAAAAGACAGCCTAAGAGACCTCTGGGACAACATTAAACACAACAACACTCGCATTATAGGGGTCCCAGAAAGAGATGAGAGACAGAAAGGACAAGAGAAAATATGTGACAAGATTATAGTCGAAAACTTTCCTAACATGGGAAAGGAAATAGCCACCCGAGTCCAGGAAGCGCAGAGAACCCCATAGAGGATAAACCCAAGGAGAAACATGCCGAGACACATAGTAATCAAAATGGCAAAAATTAAAGACAAAGAAAAATTACTGAAAGCAGCAAGGGAAAAAGGACAAATAACATACAAGGGAACTCCCATAAGGTTAACAGCTGATTTCTCAGCAGAAACTCTACAAACCAGAAGGAAGTGGCATGATATACTTAAAGTGATGAAAGGGAAGAACCTACAACCAAGATTACTCTACCCAACAAGGATCTCATTCAGATTCGATGGAGAAATCAAAAGCTTTACAGACATGCAAAAGCTAAGAGAATGCAGCACCACCAAACCAGCAACACCAAACAAATGCTAAAGGAACTTCTCTAAGTGGGAAACATGAGAAGAAAAGGATCTACGAAAAGAAACCCAAAACAATTAAGAAAATGGTCATAGGAACATACATATCAATAATTACCTTACACATGAATGGATTAAATGCTCCAACCAAAAGATACAGGCTCGCTGAATGGATACAAAAACAAGACCCATATATATGCTGTCTACAAGAGACCCACTTCAGACCTAGGGACACATACAGACTGAAAGTGAGGGAATGGAAAAAGATATTCCATGCAAATGGAAATCAAAAGAAAGCTGGAGTAGCAATACTCACATCAGACAAAATAGACTTTAAAATAAAGAATGTTACCACAGACAAGGACACTACATAATGATCAACGGATCAATCCAAGAAGAAGACATGACAATTATATATGCACCCAACATAGGAGCACCTCAATACATAAGGCAACTGCTAACAGCTATAAAAGAGGAAATGGAGAGTAACACAATAACAGCGGGGGACGTTAACACCTCACTTATACCAATGGACAGATCAACCAAAATGAAAATAAATAAGGAAACAGAAGCTTTAAATGACACAATAGACCAGATACATTTAATTGATACTTACAGGACATTCCATCCAAAAACAGCAGATTACACTTTCTTCTCAAGTGCGCATGGAACATTCTCCAGGATAGATCACATCTTGAGTCACAAATCAAGCCTCAGTAAATTTAACAAAATTGAAGTCACATCAAGCATCTTTTCTGACCACAACACTAGGAGATTAGAAATGAATTACAGGGAGAAAAACATAAAAAACACAAACACATGGAGGCTAAACAATACGTCAGTAAATAACTAAGGGATCACTGAAGAAACCAAAGAGGAAATCAAAAAATACCTAGAGAAAAATGACAATGAATACACGACGATCCAAAACCTATGGGATGCAGCAAAAGCAGTTCTAAGAGGGAAGTTTATAGCTATACAAGCCTACCTCAAGAAACAAGAAAAATCTCAAATAAACAATCTAACCTTACACCTAAAGGAAGTAGAGAAAGAAGAACAAACAAAACCCAAAGTTAGCAGAAGGAAAGAAATCATAAAGATCAGAGCAGAAATAAATGAAATAGAAACAAAGAAAACAATTGCAAAGATCAATAAACCTAAAGCTGGTTCTTTGAGAAGATAAAGAAAATTGATAAATCATTGGTCAGACTCATCAAGAAAAAGAGGGAGAGGTCTCAAATCAATGAAATTAGAAATGAAAAAGGAGAAGTTACAACAGACACTGCAGAAATACAAAACATCCTAAGAGACTACTACTAGCAACTCTATGCCAAAATTTGGTGAATTCTACCAAACATTTAGAGAAGCGCTAACACCCATCCTTCTCAAACTCTTACAAAAAACTGCAAAGGAAGGAACACTCCCAAACTCATCCTATGAGGCCACCATCACCCTGATACCAAAACCAGACAAAGATACCACAAAAAAAGAAAATTACAGACCAATATCACTGATGAATATAGATGCAAAACTCTGCGACAAAACAGTAGCAAACAGAATCCAACAACACATTAAAAGGATCATACACCATGATCAAGTGGGATTTATCCCAAGGATTCTTCAATATATGCAAATCAATCAATGTGCTATACCATATTAACAAATTGAAGAATAAAAACCATATGATCATCTCAATAGATGCAGAAAAATCTTTTGAAAATATTCAACACCCATTTATGATAAAAACTCTCCAGACACTGAGTATAGAGGAAACCTACCTCAACATAATAAAGGCCATATCTGACAAACTCAGAGCAAACATCATTCTCAATGGTGAAAAACTAAAAGCATTTCCTCTAAGATCAGGAACAAGAGACAAGGATGTCCACCCTCACCACTATTATTCTACATAGTTTTGGAAGTCCTGGCCACGGCAATCAGAGAAGATAAAGAAATAAAAGAATACAAATTGGAAAAGAAAAACTGTCACTGTTTGCAGATGACATGACACTATACATAGAGAATCCTAAAAATGCCACCAGAAAACTACTAGAGCTAATCAACGAATAGGAACCCTCTTGCACTGTTGGTGGGAATGTAAATTGATACGGCCACTATGGAGAACAGTATGGAGGTTCCTTAAAAAACTAAAAATAGAATTACCATACGATCCAGCAATCCCACTACTGGGCATATACCCAGAGAAAACCATAATTCAAAAAGACACATGCACCCCAATGTTCACTGCAGCGCTATTTACAATAGCCAGGTCATGGAAGCAACCTAAATGCCCATCGACAGACGAATGGATAAAGAAGTTGTGATACAATGGAATATTACTCAGCCATAAAAAGGAACGAAATTGGGTCATTTGTTGAGACGTGGATGGATCTAGAGACTGTCATACAGAGTGAAGTCAAGTCAGAAAGAGAAAAACAAATATCATATATTAACCCATGTATGTGGAACCTAGAAAAATGGTACAGATGAACCGGCTTGCAGGGCAGAAGTTGAGACAGAGATGTAGAGAACAAACGTATGGACACCAAGGGGGAAAAGCCACAGGAGGGTGGGGATGGTGGTGTGCTGAACTGGGCGATTGGGATTGACATGTATACACTGATGTATATACAAATGATGACTAATAAGAACCTGCTGTATAAAAAAATAAAATTCAAGAAAAAACTAATACTAAACTTTCTTTGGGTTATTTGTATGGAAATATATTAATATAAATGTTTCAGACATTACATGAAATTCCTAAAAACCTTATATGTTCTTGTATAATAAGTCATAATTCTAGTTATTGCTTTAAAATGTGTATCTAAGCAATAACTAAATTTCCTTGTCAACTGCATTATTATGAACTTTCATCAAATCTTTAACCGTGCTCATTTTTAAGTCTTTTGTCATTTACAGACAGTTCTGGGTGTACTCTGATGCTTTTGCAAAAATGTTCCTATAAAAGGGTTTCATCTTCAAGGAATTCATGGAAAAGACTGACAAGTACAGGTTTCTGGTAACTGACTATACTGCTGAACTGAATGAATAAGCATTTTCAGAACTAATGCAAAACGGATGAATTCATAAAAGTGCTAACAGAAGATCAAGATAAAAAAAATTAATTACATGGGACTGAGTGAACTGATGAGGATGATTATAATTTTTGTGACTTTCTGTTTGAATTTTTTTTTTAAATGTCAAAAAATAAAAAAGAACCAGCTAGCAAAAAACTGAGGCCTCCAGCCAACAGCTGTGTAAATTGATCAGGTTGGAATTAAATCTTCCAGGCCCAGTCAAGCCTTCAGATGACTGCAGTCCAGCCAAGAGCTTGACTGGAACCTCATGAAAGACTGTGAGCCAGAAACACCTAGCTAAGCTGCTTCTGGATTTCTAACACACAGAAATGTTATGAGATAATAAATGTTTCTGGTCCAATATTGCTACATTTGGGGGAATTTGTTACATAACAATAAATAACTAATACAATGCTCAAGCTCATAAAGCTAACTTCAAATCTGAAAGTACTGGTATCATACAAACCATATTCACTGGCCACAGAACACTTAAGATAGGAATTACCAACCAGAAGAAAACCAGGAAAATGTCTGAAAATCAAGAAACACTCTGGGTGAGTGAGCTATAACTAAAACAGCATTTAATAAATCATTACTATTCTTTATTTTTATTTTTAAATTGTGATTTTCTTCCTCAAATTATTGCTCAAGGAACTTCAAACATTAATTTTTTTGCTTTAAATAGCCAAGTGCCTAGGCTTCAGTAGCCTAATCTTAATGGGAGATACTTCCTCTACCTCAAGCAAATTTGATTCTTATCCTCAATTATTGGGAGGTAAATTACTTCTTTGATGTCTCATGCTTTATCTTAAAAAGAGATGCAAATTCTGCGTTCTATTCCATAATAGCCATATTAGTTTAAATTTTCAAATTTTTTCAAAAAAATTTAAATAAAATCATCTTCCAAAAAGACTACCCAAAATATGCTTAAGAGTTGGAGCCTAGCAATACCTACTTGGACTTACGTTACATATGCCTAAGAATGAAAAACACAGTATGCAATTTCTGTAGAGTCTACAGTACTGAATATTGATTAATCTCACATCTGAAACCCAAAGGTGAAAGAAGAAAAAAAAAATACCACTTCAAAAATCAGGAAACACAGGAAACTGGTAAAAACAAAATAGATTTTTAAAGTATGTGAATTATTTGGGAATTTGTTACCGACAAACTTTGAGTATGGACCGTGTATTAAAGAGAACGGTATAGTTATCAAAGTTAAATTTCCTGACTTCAGTAACTGTACTGTAGTTAAGTAAGAGAAGTCCTTACTTATTAAGACATACTGGAGTATTTAGGAATAAAGGAACATGATGCCTACAACTTACTGTCAAATGCCTCCTCCACATGCAACAAATGAATATTATGTGTGTGTGTGTTTATATTATATACATACCCATGCACAGACACATGGACAGAGAGAAAGAGAGAATAAATAATAAAACGTAAAACAAAGAGCAAAATATAAACAGCTAGTAAATCTGGGTAAAGAATATATGGGACGTTTTATACTACTGTTGCAACTTTTCTATAAGTTTTAAATTATTCAAAATTCTAAAAGTACACAGGTAGCGTTGGCAGCCCCAGAATTCCAATGTAGTGTTTACCTACCAAAACAATCTGCCTCCAGGTCATCATTTTATCTAGTATTTAAATTATGTTCAATTGTGAAAATTATTTTTCTAATACAGTTTTTTTAAAGCCAGCAACCAAACTTTCAAATCATCCTGTTTTTCTAGTTATGTAAAGAAATAATGCAGTTAATGTTAAAAATGAAAACAGACATCCAAATAGCAGAGTCCAAATATGCACACTAAATGTTTATGGTGTTTACCTCTGGCATTCAAATTTTTAAGAACATATTAACAAAATATTCTCATACAATTCACAAATTGCAAATTTTAATAAATTTAAAATTTCAGAAGAAAAGTCAGAACAGTCAGTGAAGAGTCCAAACCGGGCTTCACCTCTTTCCTGAGGCTGAGAAAAGATTTTTTGAATGGCAAAAATCCTGTTTGCTGGTTGTGTAACATGACATTTAAAACGATCCTAAGGACTTCCCTGGTGGCGCAGTGGTTAAGAATCCACCTGCCAATGCAGGGGACAAGGGTTCAAGCCCTGGTCCAGGAAGATCCCGCATGCCGCAGAGCAACTAAGCTCATGCACCACAGCTACTGAGCCTACGCTCTAGAGCCGGCGAGCCACAACTACTGAGCCGGCGTGCCACAACTACTGAAGCCCGCGTGCCACAACTACTGAAGCCCACGTGCCTAGAGCCCATGTGTCCACAGCAAGAGAAGCCACTGCAATGAGAAGCCCGTGCACCGCCACGAAGAGTGGCCCCCACTTGCTGCAACTAGAGAAAGCCCATGCAGCAATGAAGACCCAACACAGCTATAAATGAATGAATAAGTAAATAAATAAATAAGATCCTAAACTCATTCCAGGAAAGGAGAGCTTTTCAAATAACAGAGCTCAAGAACCTGCCACTGTGCTTAGCTTACTACTTAGTTCACGCCAGAAGCCCAAGCTTCTGTACTAATGGCCATTTGTTACAATCAGGCTGAATGGAAGAGAATTTCATTCATAAAAAAAGAAAGCTAACGATCAAAATAAACTTGGAATCATCATAAAGAGGCAAAGTAGAGGGTCATTCTACTAGCTGTTGTAATTCATCTGGGTTACCTAGGAGATAAAGGACTACTGCTACATAAAGACAGGGGAGGACTCTGCGTGGAACCCTAAGGAGTCTCTGAAATTTCTCTTATACGTGTGTAATAGTAAAAGTTAATGGAAAATACACACACACAAAGCAATGTGTGAAGAATACATGAGGATGTTGTGAAGAATATGTGAGGACACATATTCTTCACTAATGAAGGTTTGGGTTACCCCACCAGCTGAGGCCCTGGATGAGGGCAAAGGAAACATGGAATGAGCAGTAGAAGAGAGTAGTTAACAAAAGCAAAGACTACAGCAGTTACACATATATTCTTCTTTGCTTACTACAGAAGATTTTGCGTGAACGTATAAACCAATTTCTTCTCTCTTCTTCTCAATATGTTATACAAATTTTATTAGTAAAGGTTAACTTTACAACTTAGTCTTTAGGTAGCATGATATTCAGATGGGACTATGAATTTGAGACATAATTAACATAGCCTAAAAATGGATAGTGTGAAAGTCACCCAAATATGGATACAATGAGTATTGGGACTTGCTTCCCATTTTGGGAAGAAGGTAAGGATATCTTCAATTTTTTTTTAATTAATTTTATTTTATTTATTTTTGGCTGCTTAGGGTCTTCGTTGCTGCGCACAGGCTTCCTCTCGTTGCAGCGAGGGGGGGCCACTCTTCATTGTGGTGCACAGGCCTCTCATTGCGGTGGCTTCTCTTATTGCTGAGCATGGCTCTAGATGTGTGGGCTTCAGTAGTTGTGGCTCATGGGCTCAAGAGCACAGGCTGAGTAGTTGTGGCGCACAGGCTTAGCTGCTCCGCAGCATGTGGGATCTTCCCAGACCAGGGATCAAACCTGTGTCCCCTGAATTGGCAGGCAGACTCTTAACCACTGCGCCACCAGGGAAGTCCCAGGACATCTTCATTTTTATAAAGAAGACTTCCATCTTCTTAGGCAAAAGCATAGTGTTTGTCTTCTGTATACAAGATCAAATATCTGTATAAAGGCACGGATGGCTGCTGAGTAGCCAAAGGAGTGCACTGTGCCAACTGCTAAGTTGCTGCCTCTCATCTTCACACCTATCCTTCTCTACCTTGTTTTCTGATGGCTGGGCTACTGCGCAAACTACATTTCCCTTCGCTAGCTGGCTCCTTGTTAAGCCTCTGCCAAGGGGACACTAAAGAAATCCTGTGAAGACTGGAGGAAGTGGGACTTCCCTTGTGGTCCAGGGGTTAAGACTCCGAGCTCCCAAGGCAGAGGGCCCGGATTCGATCCCTGGTCAGGGAACTAGATCCCGCACGCCACAACTAAGAGCCCACATGCCGCAACTAAAAGATCCTGCATGCCGCAACTAAGACCCGGCGCTGCCAAATAAATAAATAAATACTTTTAAAAAAAAAAAAAAAAAGACTGTAGGAAGGACAAAGGACTTGATTCTTCCTCTTTGCAAAATACCTACACTAACTTAATCTTGAGAAAGAACAACAAACTTGAAGTATTTACAATACCTGATTTCAAATGACTATAAAGCTACAATAATCAAGACTGTCGACTGGCAAGACAAAATAGGCATATAGAAGCACACTAAGTACAAAAATTAACTAAAAATGAGTCATAGACCTAAGTGTAAAATCTAAAACAAGATTTCTAGAAGAAAACATAGGAGAAAAATCTTTGTGACCTTGCGTTAGGCAAAGGTTTCTTAGATATACCATCAATAACATGATCCTCTTTTTTTTTAAGAAAAACTGATAATTTGGACTTCAGCAAAATTAAGAACATCTGCTTTCAAGACTTTGAGAAGAAAACAAAAGCAAAAAAAACAAAACAAGCCAGAAACTGGGAGAAACTATTTGCAAATCACATATCTTGTAAAAGACTTGTATTCAGCATGTATTACAAGCTCTCAAAAATTCAATAATGAAAAATCCCAATTTTTAAAAAATGGGCAAAAGATTCAAATATACACTTCATCAAAGAAGATATTCAGATGGTAAATTAAGTACATGAAAAGATGCTCATTGGTCATTAGGGAAATTCAAATCAAAACCAGAATGATATACCATTTCCCACCCACTGGATGGCTATAATTTAAAAAATTTTTAGTCAAAAAAATTTTTTTTCAAGCAAATAAATGTTGGCAAGGATGTGGAACAACTGGAATCCTCATATACTCCTGTAAAATGACATAATCACTTTGGAAAACAATGATTGGCAGCTTCTTAAAAAGTTAAATATACACCCACCATATGACCCAGCCATTCTACTCCTTTGTATTTACTCAAGAGAAATCAATGTATACATCCACACAAAGTCATATACATGAATCTTCAGGACAACTTCATTTGCAGTAGCTAAAAACTGGAGCAACCCAAGTGTCTACCAACAGGTGAATGAATAAATATTGAGAAAAACAGCTCAGCAGGTGCCCAGAAACGGGATGGAGGTACAGAATGGATTATGGGGGCTGGAGGAAACTTTTGCACGTGATATATATATTCATTATCTTGACTGTGGTGTTAACACAGGCTTAAAAATATAGGAAAAGTCATCAAATTGTACATTTTAAATATATGCAGTTTATTTATTTATTGTATGGCAAGTTTGCCTTAATAAAACTGTAGAATTTATATCATTCTAGAAACTGTAGAAATCCTATTCTAGAATTTCTATAATAATAAAAAACGGAAATTCCTAAAACAAAGTTCCTAAAAAGTTCCTAAGAACATGGGGGGGAATAAAAGGCACTGTTTTGTATATTTATTCATATTGGGTGTATATTTACTAATTTTACACCCAATTGGGTACTCTTCATTATTTTCTATAGTTTTATCCTTCCACTTGACATGTTTCCCCTCTGCCTAAAGAACTTCCTTTAGTAAGTCTTACAGAGCAGGTCTGCTGGTGATTAATTCTCTCAGCTTTTGTTTGTCTAAAAATGTCTTTATTTTACCCTTATTTCTGAAGGATACTTCTGCTGGGAACAGAATTCTAACCTGACAGGCTTTTTTTGTCCAACACTTAAAAAATGTCATTCCATTATTTCCCAGTTTCCACCGTTGCGTTCAAAATTCAGCCATCAGTTATATTAGTTTCTTTGAAAGTAACATCTTATTTTTTTTCCATCTGGTTGCTTTTAAGAGTTTGTCTCTAGTTTTCAACAGATCAATTAAGGTATGTCTGAGTGTATTTAGAAAGTGTATTTTTCTCTGTATTTATCTTGCTTGGGGTTTGCTAAACTACTTGAATCTATGGGTTGATATCCTTCATCAGTTTTGGAAAATGTCTTACCATTATCTCTTCAAATATTTGCTCCCACACTAAGTTCCCTTCTCTACTTCTGGGTTTCCAATTACATATTATTCAACTTTTTCTTTCTTTTTGGGGGGGGCCACGCTGAGTGGCATGTGGGATCTTAGTTCCCCAACCAGGGATCCAACCCCGCACCCCCTGCATTGGGAGCATGGTGTCTTAACCACTGGACCACCAGGGAAGTCCCACACATTATTCAACTTTTTCTTTCTTTTTGGGGGGGGCCACGCTGAGTGGCATGTGGGATCTTAGTTCCCCAACCAGGGATCCAACCCCGCACCCCCTGCATTGGGAGCATGGTGTCTTAACCACTGGACCACCAGGGAAGTCCCACACATTATTCAACTTTTTACTAGAGTTACACATATCTCTTTTGTCCTGTCCTACTTTTTCCATTGTTTTTTCCTTCCTGTGCTTCAAACTGGATTATTTTCCATTGACTTGTCTACAAGTTCTGTACTCTTATCTTTTATTGGTATAGTCTATTAAATCCACCCAACAAATAATTAATTTCAGATACTGTGGGCTTCTTGTTGTTGCATGTTTTTTGTCTTATTTTTAATGTGTCAGGCACTAAGCCCTGGGACCACAGCAGTGAAAAGACAGACACAGTCCCTGCTCTCACAGAACTTAAATGGTGTATATTCGATTGACCTGTTTTCCCATTTTTTTAGATAAATGAAGAGTAAGGCAAAGGGTGGAGTGAGATCCTAGAGTCCTGCACCAAAGTTTTCTCAGTAACATATAAATGACAGACCTTAAGCTACTGATGTGTTTTTGATTCTTAGAATATCCATTTAATTCCTTTTCATGAATTCCAATTCTCTATAGAAATTCTCCACCTTTCCATTTTGTCCACGTTTTCCTATATTTTCTTTATCATATCATAGTTATTTTAAAGTCCCTGTCTGATCATTTCAATTACCTGTAGGTTTACTTCTACCGTTTATTTTTCTTCTTGATTAAGGATCACAGTTTTCCACCTTTTCAAATTTTTAGAAATTGTTCATTGTACGCTGGATACTGGAAATGAAAGAGCCTCAGAGACCCCAGAATATATCTTCCCAGTGAGCACTCTCTATCTGCTCTATTAGGCAAAAGAGATGAGAGAGGCTCATCATTTCAATCCATTCACGAATTGAAATGTGTCAGTGCTACGCTGCAGTTTTAGTAAGACTCAGTTCAGCTCTGGTTCATTCTTTTTCTTCAGTCTGTGTCCAGAATCAGCAAATGTCAGCAATCCTCTTCTCACCTACAGAGGGCTCTTCTGTAACTGGAATTTTAATTAATCTAGTCGTGGTTACTTCTACAGGCCTCCAATATGTTTTAAAATATTATTTTACTACTCCCTGCAGTGATACAGATGACTGTACTATGTACTATACAGATGACTAGACTCCTCAGAAGCTTAAGTCTCCCTGCATATCATACAGTGATTCCCAAACCCAGCTTTACATCAAAGTGACCTGGGGAGAGTTTTTAAACTACAACTCATTGTCCATACCTCTAGAACTCATAGATGTTCAGTGGGGCCAGGAAATCTGTACTTTTAACAAGAGTCTTAAGTGATCTGGTAAAGCTGACATTTCTAAAGAAACTAATGTGGGAGTTCCCTGGTGGCCTAGTGGTTAGGATTCCGGGCTTTCACTGCCGTGGCCCAGGTTCAATCCCTGGTCCGGTAACTGAGATCCCTCAAGCTGCCCGGTGCGGCCAAAAAAAAAAGAAAGGAAGAAACTAACGTGCCTGTTCCTCCTGTCCCCCATCCCCAGCTCGGTATTGATAAGGCCATTAGAGAAAGAACACACACTACATACAACAGATAAACTGATACATGAATATAAAAAGTTAGAAGTTCAGAATCACTAAAGGCTTTAACGATAAGATGTTAAAATAAATATGTAAAGCCTTCAAAAAATATATTACGATCAAGAGGAGGAGGAAGGAAAGGCAAGAATCATTAGTTAGAGTACATGGTATAATACCTATAGGAGACTGAAAGTAGAACTATTCAATTTTATTTCTAATTGTTTTAGCAGAAAACAAAATTATCTTCAAATGTGAAAAAGAGCATGTTGACAGCCATCAGAACACTTAGATAATGCATAAAGACCCCAACTACCCGCTTATCTGAATTCAAGTCTATAGACTTTCACTTGAATTAATCCAAGGGGACAGATGAAAATTTTGAAATGTGACAAGGGGAATGCTGTCTGTGAACTCTGAGAACTCACAAAAAACAAAAAGGCGCCAGACTGGGAATGAGAAAACAACGGCGCCTCAAAACGCAGGTGCGGCTAAAGGTGAAAAGGTCATTTCAGGATTACGGACTTAATTTAATGTCAACACCCAAATAATTCTAGGACTGATTATTATGCACATGACTTTTAAGCACTTACAGAAGGAAGCATTATTTACTAACAATAATGAAATCTTACCTGTGTAAAGCAAGTTTACAAACTACCTTCACATACATTCCCTCGTATCTTTGATTTGTGAAAAAGAGCAGGTAGCATGTCTCCTCCCCAACCCTCATACACACTCTTCAAAATACTCAGATAGCTTGACTTGCCCAGGTTAACTCATTCCTCAGTAGACAATTATGACTCAAACTCAAGCCTTCCCCACTGAGTACTGTATTTATATCGCACAGCTCTTAAGGTCAGCATGAGTTAAGAATAAGTCACACGGAAATGATAACTGGGATTGCTTCAAAATAATGAAAACGCACAGAGCGGGAAAGGGGTAGGACTATGGATGAAATAAAACTAAGTAGAAGCTGGGTAATGGGTACATGGGGGTTCACTTATAATCATCTCTCTATTTTTGTATATGTTAAAATTTTTCATAATAAAACTTAAAAACAAATACACATGCACACACATGTTCTTTGATAGGTTAACTGTACCAGTAATCAGATGAATACCCAAAATACAGAGTACCTGAAGTTCAGCATTTTGTAAGCCTTTTTTTTAAGTCTCACATAACACCCTCATATACAAAAATACTTAGAAAAGGGATGACAAATGATATGCCTGAATACTGACAACCACTGCACCAAGAGAAAAAACAACCATGATGGTGAAATATCTTCACAATTTATACTATAAATAATTGAATGAATAATATATTTCGGGGTCGGGGAGACAACCCTGAGGAATACTTAAGATCTGTCTTCCAACATTTTTTATGTAAAAAGACAAACATTCTGAAGAGTTATAGAGAACAGAATTAGGAACAATGAATAGAAGACTCCAGGAGGCCAAATTCCAAACTTTTCTACTCTTCCCACTCTTCCTTGAGGCTCATGACTCATGTGCTACTCACTAACAAACCTTGTCACAGTCACCTACAAATTTTCTAGGTATTTTCCTCATCATCAAAACAATCTGACTCCTGGCTCAGTTTTTCCTCTACCTCACATCCAATTACCATCTAGGTGAGTGTTGCCTGATAAAGTACAGGACTCCCAATTAAATTTGAATTTCAGATAAACATAAGTAATATTTTTAGTGTAACTATATCCCATGCAATAATTGGGAAATACTTATACTAAACATTTACTGTTTATCTGAAATTCACATTTAACTGGGCATCCTATATTTCCATTTGCTAAATCTGGGAACCCTAATCTAGGTGACTTCAATGTCAAAGTGGACCACCTATCCAAAAACTGGTCCTCAACACTCCTTGATCCCTTCAATTCTAGTGACTATTACCGTAACAAAGACATTGTCTCCAAACTCAGCTGAGTCCTTAATACTGCCCAATATTGCTAAGTGCCCTTAAACTGCACTTTCTCTCTCATTTACCCCAACAGTTATTATAGACCAAACCCATTCCTTCCTTCTCTACCATCTCAGTCTCTAAATCCACCACCTGAATTTAGATCCCTATCTTCTTCTACCTCCTATGGTACTTCATTCCACATTTCCCTTTATTATATTTTTCAACCTCTCTCACCAAAGCATAAGCCATTAGATGAAATTACATTCACCCAAAATCTTCAATGAGAGCTTAAACATTTTAGTATGGCATATAAGAACCTACAAGATTCACAACTTAGTTCAGGCTTCACTTTCTGTCAAGCTCTCCCTGGCTGCCCAGTCTAAATTAAGTGCTCTTCTCACACACTCCCATTGTATCCTATGCATCCATCATAACATTCACCATAATTTTCTTTTCATCCTTCTCTCTTACTAGACTTTAGGTTCCTTGAGACCAAGAGCATGTCTTGTCTTTATTTCCGCAGCATTTACCACAGTGCTCAGCATCTACCACAAATAATAGGAACTTGAATGTTTAGTGATCAAATAAGACAGAGGAGGCTCAATTTAAGGGACAGTTTCTAACAATTACAATTCTACTAATGGAATGTGTTACCCTGAGATATAGTACCCCTGGCTGCCCAAAGGGCAAAATAAGATTGCATAGCATAGTACTATTTATAACAGATAGGAAAAAAAGGATTTATCCTATTGTCTGTAGAGGAACTGGTCAAATTTTGTGAGGTACAACCATACAACCATCCTTGAAAACTCTGAAATCAATAGACCTGTCAAGAAGGCTTCTCTTGTGGGCAGGTCATGATCCCCTCTCACCTGGACAGCTGAAGGCACTGTAACAAGTTCTTGTACTTTAATAATTTTATTATAGTCACCTCATTCTGATCCTACTCTTATGTTAACCTTACACTGCTAAAAACTGAGATTTTTTTTTTACATTAATATATTCCAGTTACATTTTATAAAGTAACATTTATTTGCTTTGTTACCGATTGTTTTTCTGATTATAAAAATACATATTCAGTGTAGAAAATTCAAATTTTATTTTTAAAATATTAAGAAAAAATAACAATTACATATAATACCTTAAATTTTTAAATAATGTAAAAGAAAGTATAATCATCTGGGCAAATGCTCACGTTATATTATGTTAAAAGAGCAGATTATAAGACAGTGTATCTCATTCAATCCCAACAACCTAATAAAAGCAATAGTATCTAACATTTACTGCCAGAAACTATGCCACGTGCTCTACATGTATTTCCTAATATAAACCTCACATCAGTCTCTGTGAAGTAAGTACTATTATTGACCCCTTTTTACAAGTGAAGAAACTGAAGCCTGAAGCTAAAAAACCTGGCCAAGGACTAGTAAGCAATGGCAGAGCCCAAGCTCAAGAACTCAAACCCAAGGGGTCTAATTTCAGAATTTTAACTGTGGTTCTCCTCTGAGTTGTGCTATTATAAATGACTTTTATTCATTTATTGTGATTTTGTTACATTTCATATTCCTACAATGAATACGAATTACCACTCTATTTTTTTTTTTTTAATAAATGTCCAAGTAGAGGTTGAACAATTTTCTGTCCGGGCTATTGCAGAAGTGGATTTAAGTAAGCTCAGATTCCTTCTAACTAAGGATCTGTCACTAATCAATTAGTGACTGCAATTATTTTCTTAGTCAAAACAACTGGCTCTAAAAAAAAATGAAACAAACATCAACCCATTTTAAGAATTATAAAAGCTTTGGACTGTCAGATTGTATTTTTCCTGTTTAACATTCAGTAAATGAAATAGCTCAGAATTGAAGAGATTTACAAAATATAGCAAAGGTAGTTTGTGTTAGCGCAGAAACCAGAACACAGGTCTTTACTGATCTTTGTTACCAACATTTAACCAAAACAATGCTTTCTATCTCTCCCATTCCCTACTGTAAATTCAGTTATCAGAGACCAAAACCTGAAACATAACAGGAAATACAAATGCTTCTTTTCTTTCCCCCTTAGTCCATTACCCAAAAGGAAGAAGACCTGCCTGGAGCATAAAGTTAAAACATCTTCCCAGCCCTGAGCTGGGACAGAAGTGAAAGGCACTGATAAAGACAGGAGATTTGGAAAGATACTCTAAAAGACAAGATGAATGATTTGAAAGTTGTTATTGGGGATGGGAGCGGGAAGGAGCTGAAAAAGTAGACAAAGGAAGGAAACAAGGAAGGAAAGCAGATGGGCACAGACAAAAAGAAAGACCCAGAAATCCAACAGAACAAGGCATTCAAACACTACCAAAGTTTAAAAGGTTGTCTCAAATTTAATCAAATCCTAAATGGAATGTTCTTAGAGTATGAAAAGCAACTTTATAAAACTTGACTGTAAAATGTCAGATAAAAGAATGAAATAAAAACATAATCCCATATTTATAATTATACATTCCTGTTGGTACGCTCACAAATTCTACTCTCTCACCTTCAGAATTCAACTCTCCTCCCCTAAAAATCTGCAGTGAGTTATAAAATGTTATAAAACTAAATAAAAGGGAACAATGTTACAACTTCTAACAGCCAAGAGAAGCTTTGATAAGGTGAAAAGAAGAATGATAAACAATGAAATCAGTATATAATGCTTAAAACATGTCTATATATACCAAACATAAAATAGATAGGTAGTGGGAAGCAGCTGCATAGCTCGCGGAGATCTTTGTGACCACCTAGAGGGGTGGGATAGGGAAGGTGGGAGGGAGGAAGACGCGAGGGGGAAGGGATATGGGAACATATGTGTGTGTGTGACTGATTCACTTTGTTATGAAGCAGAAACTAGCACACCATGTAAAGCAATTATACTCCAATAAAGATGTAAAAAAAAAACTTATGTCTAACCCATAACCAATCGAAAAAGATTTCCAGATACTCTCTTATGAACATAAAAGGTAAAACGTAACATGTCATTTTTGAGTGAAGAAGCAATAATACTTTCCTCACTCTACGTATTTGTGCTATCACAAAATTTAGGCCTTTTTATAAAGCTCTATTTATTGAAAGTTACTGCTCTAAGGATTAAGACACCCACACTCTAGTTTAAACTCAATTAATTACATGTCATATGATTGTGAACAAGTTGCTTTGCCTCTCTAGTTTTTTTTTCATGCATTATAGAAATAATAATAATCACCTATTGATATAAAGAAAAGATAGAAAAAATACTGCACAGGATAATAATCATGGCAATACACTTTTATGATTATTTACAGCTTCCTTTCACATAAAAGAGTCACACCTAAGACACTAAACAAGCCCATGACGTAAGTAAGGCAGATATTAGCCCCATTTTACAGATGAAAACAGAAAACTGAAGTTCAGAGAGGCTGACTTACCCAAGGTCACTCTGAAAACTGCACAGTCAAAAGCTCTTTCTCTTACTACATAGTATACTATGTGCCATCACAAATTTGAGGCAGTAAGAGTGGTTTTCTCATGCCCAAATGACTATGAGGACTATCCAAGGAAAGCTGCCAACAATTAAACAGAAAAGGGTCGCTTGAGATTCTTATAGCCATAATTACCCACAAGGCCATTATCTGGATATAAAACTATGATTTAAAATAAGTTACATAAAAGTCCTTTAAAGTAAATTTCTAAAAGTCCTGCTATTTACTAACTTAACTTCATGCCTCTTGCACTAGACACAACACCCTGCTTTGGGGGATGTGAAACGGAGGGGGTGAGGATTTCACCAGAAAAAGTTAAGTAAGTTCTCTGAAATCCAACAGGATAAGACACTCCAAACTATAAAATATGAAAAGGGGCAGGCAACAGCTTGTAGACCGTAGTGGCAACCCTAAGCCAAATCAGAAGAGTGCCAGGCTGTGGTTTAAAGAAAATATGCAATCTGTAAGTCTGCACCTCAAGTTATTGCTACAGCAAAGTGATTATTAGTACCATTTATAGCAAAAATACGTAAAGTTTAGAGGATAATTCCAATTTTTCATCGTAACAGGATGGGATTCCATATGAGCTTGGGACTTGATTGCCTTAACAGTAGCCCTTCTGATGAAATAATCAATGGCTCAAAAGCCACTCAGAGAACCAAAGAAGGTAACTACACATCTCAGGCATATAACATTTGAAGTGGTCAAATATGCCATCGACAGCAGGCACCTGGAGAGAGTTTATTGGAGGCACTATCAATTCCAGTTATTTATATTCTACAACATTAAAATTTTCTTCAGCACAACCTCTGAGTGTGCTCTGTTTTCCTGAAGGCACTACCACACAGTATGAAACAGAAATTTACAAATTGCTGAAACCTTGAACTTAATTCACAGTCACCACAACGTAAAAACACCTTAACTTTTCTATTCTTCAAGGTCAAAACAGACTTTGTCTCATCCTTCCCTCTCCACACCCAAGAAAATGGGGTATTCTAAAAGATGTCAGACGGAATAAGCCAATGCTTTTCATAAATCCAAGTCAATCCTCAGCAAAGGGCTTAAGATGCCCACATTCTACTTCAGTATTGATTCTAAGCCTTTTAACAGTTTAAGCTGACCACAAATCTCCCCTTCTACTTCTTCTATAGAACATTCTCCTTAAACTTCCTTTAAAAAATGAGCCTTCCTATAACTCCCATCCCTCGTCTTATATACATACAGACACACACAAAACCCCCAATGAAGAGTAGACTGAGGCCTAGTGAACACACGCGCAAAACACCTTTTTAATACACTGCTCACCCTGAAAAGTATGTTGTTATAATGCAACAACGGAGAGTCTATATGGACACCATAACAACAAACATGAAAATAAAACAAAAATGCCCCACAGCAGTCTGAGTAATTTAGAGAACAAAGATGCAAAACTAAGGCATGCTTACTATTATAGTATATCTCTAACCTTTTCTTTAAGGACAAAATTCTCCATGCTAATTACATTCAAAAAAAAAAGGGGGGGGCTTCCCTGGTGGCGCAGTGGTTGAGAGTCCGCCTGCCGATGCAGGGGACACGGGTTCGTGCCCTGGTCCGGGAAGATCCCACATGCCGCGGAGCGGCTGGACCTGTGAGCCATGGCCGCTGAGCTTGCGCGTCCAGAGCCTGTGCTCCACAACGGGAGAGGCCGCAACAGTGAGAGGCCCCCGTACCACAAAAAAAAAAAAAAAGATTTAAGATTCTAATTTCCTATTGGTCAAAAATGTCAAAAACTGTAGAAATATTTAAAATCTAATAAAACAATATTGCTGGCCCAAGTCACACACACCTTATGACATTTTTCTATTACACTTCCCAAACTTGAAGGGCTGTATATTATGTATGCCACAAATTAGATGATAAACAAGAAAACAGATCGATTATAGTCATCCTAAGGACCCTCTCAGTACCCTAAGTATTCGTCAGTGAAGGCTAAAGTAAGGTATATATTGCCCAAGGTACATACAGGGGCATATCCAGAGACTAGTCAATCTCCTTTATTTAGTGAAAACATAATAATCAGTCAGCAGTGAAGAAAATGTATCAGTTTTACATCTGAATAATTTTAGTCTTTTCAAAGTGTTTCACATTCATTATCCTATCAGACCACTGCAAAAAATTTCCTTATGTAGAGACTTGCCACTAAAAGTAAATGACAAATTCAAGATCACAAAGGTAGTTAATCAGATCTGAAACTTGATTTAAAAATGTTAGCTCTGTTGGAGGAAATATAAATATATACAAGTTCCTCCTTAAAGCTCTTTTCTTAAAAACCTATTCCTAGTTAAAATATCACTTAACTTAATAAGACGGAGGCTACCATAAACACTAAATTAAAATTCAGTTATTTACATTTAAAACAAAGCCAAAATTACCACCCTTTTTAGCCAGTCTACCTTTGAACCAGGAATCATATGAAAAACATTCCATCAATGACTCACTGTGTGCTTCTAACTGTGCTGGGCCCTGGGGTGACTATTAGGGGAATTCTAACCATGGCTTCTTGCTTTTAAGAAAGTTTATACTCTATCTGATAAAAAGATAAAAGAAAACAATGCTAAACTATGTTCAACCTACCCTCCCAAAGGGAGACATGTTAAAGGGGGGTTCTGTAGAACCCCAGGTGACAAGCACACCAAGAAGTGAGGCTGCAGTAAGTTTAGTATAAAAAGACTTCGTGGGAAAAATGAAGCTTGAGCTGCCCATTTAAGTGTGGACAGGAATTAAAAAAAACATAAAGGCGGAATTAAAGCATTTAGGCAGGGGCTGGTGTAAACAAAGGCTGAGAAGCAGGAATAAGCTTGACATACACAGGAGAGACTAAGCCAGCTTGCCTCGAACACAGGTGCACACTGAGGCATAATGAGAAAACGTTAGGTAAATTAAGTGGGGTCAGCTCCCGATAGACTGTTGTGGCACAGGTAGATGCTGTTAAAGTATTAAAATCATCGAATATTTAAACTAGAAAGAAATCGTACAGATTTTCTAGTCAATTCCAACAGATGAGGAAATCTAGGATCCACAGAGATCTAATGGCTAGCATAAAGACTGAGGCGGTAAATAGCAGAACGAAACTCAGACCCTCATTTAGGAACTGCAGTTCAACAATGGGCAGCATGGTATGATAGAGAAAGCACAAGGATTGATGAGAACATCAACATATAAGGATCTGCAAGCGTACATACAAGACAGTATTGTGTCTTGGGAATTCGAGAAGACTGATTTCCAGGGGTAACGGAACACCACAGAGGCATTACAGTTGATCAGAAAACCACTGTTTTGCCAGAAGAAATCACTTTCTGGAAAGAAGCAATCCAGAAGGAAAGCAGAGGCAAAAGCTAGTTTTCAGAGAGTTCTGAAAGATATAGGTGGATAAACAGTAGAGGCAGCAGGTATCTGGCAACAAAAGAAGAAGACTGATCTGTACACAGAAAGCTACAGGACCAAGTAAATGTTTAAAAGAAAAAAAATCTAAGTTTGAAGGTGAAAAGGAAGGCGCTCACATAAAGAAAGACTGAATTAGATGCTAGATAAGGTGGGGGGAGTGAGGGAACACAGAGAACTGAGGACCAGTTGGAAATTGTTTTTAAAAGATGAGTTCCAAGGGCTTCCCTGGTGGCGCAGTGGTTGAGAGTCCGCCTGCCGATGCAGGGGACACGGGTTCATGCCCCGGTCCGGGAAGATCCCACATGCAGTGGAGCGGCTGGGCCCGTGAGCTATGGCCGCTGAGCCTGCGCGCCCGGAGCCTGTGCTCCGCAGCGGGAGAGGCCACAACAGTGAGAGGCCCACGTACCGCAAAAGATGAGTTCCAGAATAAAGAATAAGCATTTTTTTCTCACTCACCATAACACAGCCCTTGTCAAAAGAATATTCATTTTCAACTACTTATAAGGCCTTACAAACGCAGAACAAGCTTTAAGAACAAAGCTAAGGAGACTTTTTTTTAAATCCAAAATGACTTCAAAGTTTTACAAATGTATCTGGCCAATTAACATGTAGCTTGTAACTTCAAAGACACTTGCCAATCATTTTATAACGTGAATTTTCTACCACATATTCGAAGGACATTCCGATTAGCGTTCAATTTACAACAACAAATATGCTACTATTAAAAATAAAAAATCAGGGTTTACTCTCTAATATGTTCTTTAAAATGTTATTTTTTGGCTTTTTATATACCATTTTTACTTGACCAGATATGGAAAATGTAAGTGCTTAAGTGAACTTAAGCAAATCATTTGGTGATATCTTCTCTCAATTTCTTAAAACAAAAACCTTCAGATGACCAGTTTTCCTATACTCCTTTCCAGGAACAAAGTCCTACAGAGACTGGTGGGGCATATGGAGCTAGGTGAGGCATGTAAGAAGGTTCTCCCTCTCATTGTAAGTAACCTGGATAATGAGCCACAAATTAAAGCTGCACACCTAAAATTTGCCAATTTCAATTTAGAAACTTACCACTCAGCACCATAAAGGCAGGTTAAGAAGAAGCAGAAGATATAACTTATCCATTCAGCTTTCTAGCTGTCCACCTTCACAACTCCCATCCCTAATCAAGGAAGTACTTACTTTTTGTTTGTTTGTTTGTGCATGCGGGATCTTCCCTGACCAGGGATCAAACCCGCATGACCTGCAGTGGAAGTACGGGAGTCTTAACCACTGGACTGCCAGGGAAGTCCAGTACTTACTTTTCAAATTGTTAAGAATTGTTCAACTTAGGCCATAAATATTAGGTTTAGTTGCAATACCAGCAGGTTACAGGAATTTTATTTTACCCACTTGGAAACAAGGACTTGAGCTCAAAATGTCAAGGTGGAACACTACCACTTGCTTAAACTGGGTCTACTGCACCAAGTTGCTGAGCAATACCCATCAGAGTACAGCACATAATCAACAGTGGCTAGTAATGCATTTCTACTTTAATCACCACAAATATTAGAAGTCCAACCAAAACATCAATTCAATCATAAATAGAGCTGCCATCTTTAGACATGCACATGATCTCTGCCTCAACACATGCCTTAGCTATAATAAAAGGACGCAGCCCACCTCCCCCCGGACCCAGTGAAACAAATTACAGTCAATATATCTAAAATTTTAAACTTTTAGACATAGTTGAAATGCTTAAGACTCTCATACAAATATCTCTCACTACATGCAGGTTGTTTTCCCCCCTAAATAAAAAGGTAAATTCTTCTCTCCTAACTATACTTTTGGATTATTAAAACAAATCCTATGGGATACTTATCAGAAAAAATATTCCTGATTGTCCAGCATTCAATGCTTTTCATACTGAGGCTCTTATTATTAGGTCTGCTATGTGACCTTGGAAAGTCATTTAACCACTCTGAGCCTTAGTTTTCTTGCTTTCCAATCTCAAGGTAAACTCTAATTTGAATTAAACGTTTATTACTTCTATAATAAGTTAATGTATATAAATGCCTTATGTTAAACACCGAAACTCTTATACTTTTACATCTCAAAGTCAGTGGGCTTTAACCTTGTAAGAGAAAAATGTGAGGAATCATTTGTCCTACGGATCTTTCTCTTAATTACAACCTAAGGAATATATTTTTTTAATGCTTCTGTTTAAAATTCTTACATCCTTACTTTTTAACAGATGGTGGTGAGTTTGATTCCACAATATTCATAACAAAGCAAACAACAAAGCCTAAGGTCTTTTAACTCTGGGGACAAAAAGAAGGAAAAATTTACTTGCATTACTGGGCATATAATCAAAATCATTCCTCTTTTAAAATATAGAAAACTATGTTTGTCATATGTGGCAGATAAGCCTAAAGATCAACAGGTAAGAAGGGAAGAAATAAAGTTTAAAAACTGGAAAATATTTTTAACTAAAAAAAACCTGGAAACTACAGTCGTGGTGTGAATCTATCAAATTCCCGCACCCAGTTTAAACTGTCCACACAGATCAGCTTTGGGGTTCTTCTGTGGGTCTTTTAAATCCTTTTTTTTTAATTACACAGAGAAAGTCTTTTCTTTCAAGTTTTAAATCTAAGGCTCTATCAATAATACAATCCAATATATGCAGTAACATTTCACTTCCTCAAACAGATTAGTAGCACAGTCGTTTACATACTTTTTGGTCTGGAAGCATAAGGATGTGTGAAAGAACTTGAAGTCTCTGACAGCTTCATAATTCTATTTTATCTAAGTAGTTTCTTCTCAAATTTCTTCTCAAATTTCTTCTCAATTCCTCTGCCTATTCCCAAATATCTTTCAGATAGGTCGGAAACACTATGAGTCCCATAAGAAAATGTTTATGGATCAGATAAAAGTGGAGCCCTCCCCCCATTCAGCTCCCATAATCAGCTTTATTATATCCAGTAAACAAAATAGATTGACTCAATCTCAAACAGTTCCCTCATCACAGGAAGCCCATGGTAGAACTGCAGCTGCAAAAAGCATCCCTTTAAACGATCCCCAACTACCTACAGCAACACAAAGTTAAACTAAATCCTACTGACAAAAGGCTCCGGGTGCATTCATTCAGATCAGCCCCAGGATTTAGAGTCCAAAGTTCAGGGAATAAAAAGGCACCTCTCCAAGCTATGAAACTTTTTTTCCATCTCAAATATTCTCAATGAAAGTTCTCTTGTCAGCTAAGAGGTGAGAGTTTAAAAAAACAACAAAACACTAGCAGAATTAACGGCTTCAGGACCACTTCCCAGCTGTCTTTGCTCTCTGTTGTCAGTGGCTCAGATGCAGTTTCCCACTTTCCTTTCACTCTTCTCCCCTTAATCCCCAAGATTCCCACTATAGAAAGCAACATTCACATTCTCAGATCTCTGGCAGAAAATAAAGGGGGAAACTGCAACTACCAAGGAAGGGGAAAAAAAAAAAAGAAAAATATTTCAGAAGCAGGAGGGAACCAGAACCATGGTTTCCACTGCAAACGGCAATGTAAAAGCCAGTCTTGTCTTATCAGGGTATGGGCGGACGCCCGTGTGGAGCATCAAAAAGACGTGCAGAGTGTGTGCACTCGGAGCTCTCGGGCGGGTTGAGACGACGGAGCAGAAAGTAACAAAACCTGTGCTTTCCCTGCTTTCTTCCACTCTTCCCCCTCCAAGAGAGGAAGCTGAAGAAACTGGGGGAGGGGCGGGATGTTATCGTTCTCCCATTGGGGGTACAGAAGACGGGCCTTGGGGGTTCCTTCAGTTACTCACCCCCAGTTAGGAGATCCACTGAGGGAAGAGGAAACCCCTAAATGTTACCCACCTCCGTTCACAAAAAAATAGTAAGGGGGGGGATGATTAAATCCACATGGAGAGCCCCTGGAAGCGTCCCCAGGTCACTCATCCCTATTAGCAAGCGGAAGGGCTAGGATAAAGGGGATGGAGGGTCGGAGGGATGGTCAGGGAAAAGGCCCCACCCCCGACTTAGGAGGGAAGGGGAGCTCGAGCCACCAGCTGTCCCTTCCTTGCCGCACCTCCCCCCTAGGCCACCCCCAATTATCCCCCCAGTCTTTCCTCTAGAGCCCGAGGCGGCCGCGGGGGAGGGGGCCGCTCCTTCCTCCCCTCACCCACTCCGTCCCCACCCCCGCTCCGCTCCCACCTCCCGCCGGCCAAGGGCCCGTTACCTGCTCGTCGAAGCGGCTGACCACGGCCTGGACCCATTCCACCGGCCTGTGCGCGGCCATGTCCTCCCCGCGGCCGGGGGGCGGCGGAGGGACCGGGCGGCCGGCGCCCAGGGCCGGGAAGAGGGCGGGGAGCGGGGGCTGAGGTGAGGGGAGAGGCGAAGAGAGGGTCTGAGGAGTGCAGGCGCCGAACGTTCCCACGGGGGTGGGGATGG
>NW_020172446.1:2695544-2734967 GCF_003031525.2 Neophocaena asiaeorientalis asiaeorientalis
TGGTCGCTCTCCCCACTAGCGCCGTCTCCCCACAGCCATCACAGTCCGAGACGCCGCCATGACACCCCACCGGAAGTGGGATCCTTTCCACGGCCCGGGGAGAGGGAGAGCGAGCGAGCTCGAGATTGAGAGCGCGGCTGGGAAAGGGGAGGGGGAAGCGAGAGGAAAGGGGGCCTGCAGCGCATGCGCCCGCTCCGGCCGGTTTCATTAATGAAAAAGCGAGTCCTCCTGGAGGTGACGTCACCTAACTCCTCCGGGCCCCGAGGCGCGCGTCCCTCTACGCCGCCGGGCTCACCTCGACTCGGGCTCTGGTTGTAGCCGGAGAGAGTCCGAGCTGACCCGGGAGCATCCGCTCCCATCCCACCAACACCTCAGACTCCCCGTCCCCCGCCAGCCTCCGAGTTTGGATTGCTCCCCGGGTTGGAAGTTAGGGCGCCCTGAGGCTAGCATTTCTCCCTGCACACAGATCTCTGCCGCTGATTTCTGGGGAGCTATGCTCTGCCTTAAGCTCTCTCAAAAAATAAAGCACACAACCTCAGGTTTCCAGGTTCTTCGTAGCTACCATAGCCTGCTGAGTAACAGGAAAAAGTAAGGCCAAGGGAGATTCGGTGATTTTTTTCTTTTTAAACGTTCTCTTAAATCCCAATGCTAGACCCAATGGCAAAGTACTCAGACTCCGGAATCCCAGTCGACTTCCTCTGCTGAACTGATAGGCACCCGAGTTAATAAAACTTTTGCTTAGTTGATAATAGAAAGATTCAAGTTTCACCATCCTCAAAAAGCCTTGAAGGGCTTGGCATACATTATTAATTCAACACATTCATCCTCTCATTTAACTCTTTCAACGAGGCTTTCCAATAGGCATCATTACCCTCATGTAATGAGGCTGGGTCACAAGAGGTTCTGTGACTTGGCTGAAGTCATAGAGTTGGTTGGTAGGTGTCAGAGTCAGGATGCAAACCCAGGTGGGTTGACCCCAAAGACAATAGAGACAGATTGTGGCTCTTCTGAAACAAAGGCGTTCCCTGTGCCCCCAATACCAGAGTTGAAATGATTTCGTGTGGAATTGGGTATTGATGGTTTTCCAGGTTTACATCCAAAACAATGGATGATCTATCTATATCTAACGTGAACTTTGGAATGTGTTCTTTTTAATTTCATCTTCCTCAATACACTTTACTTAGGCTAATGTTAAAGTGAGTTTACACATTCTGAGCACATACTAATTAAGAGCCAGTGAGGCCACATAGCAGGTTACTAACAGGGTGACAAGGTAGAGCAAAACCAGAATTTTAATTTTACCACAGAAAACCCACAAAGCCAATAGCACTTATACAGAGAGATATATCTGTGAGAGAAGTTTCCAGTCTCTGCCGGCTGGTGATTGTCCAAAATACATATTAAGTTAATTAATATTTCATTCCAATAGAACAAGAGGACAGAGTCTGGATGGTTCTTTTGTCCATTCTTTAAGGATGCAACATGAATACTGACTAATTTCTTTTAGATGATGTCAGAAATGATGCTGATAGTATTGAAGAAAAGGATGAATATTAAACCAATGTCCATCTATGCCTTCCCCAATTAGGACCCCCCAAAAGGCTCTCATTCATATGCCCACGAAGGATCCCAGGGCCTCTACTTCGGGGCCGAACTTCCAGACCCACAATCTATCTTTCCTTTTCTCATACTTCCTCTGCAAGTCCCTAATTACTTCCCTATTGGCATGGCTTTTTGCCTGTCCATTCCTCTCGTTTTTGCTAGACTGGATGTAACTGCCCAAAACTCTTGGCTCCCTTGCCTCCAGTGACATTTCATTGCCAAGGTCCCTCTGTGCTTCCCTTTCCTCTCCTCCTCTGGTTCCCCTAATTCCCCATTCCTCTCTAACTCTATGGTAGGACACCCAAACTTCAGGCCTTTGCCCTCTGCTCATCTTGCTTTACGCAGGCTCCAGCCAGCACGTCATTAATTTATCCTAATTAGCACTTGTTGTCCCGGGGCCTCCCCTGAGTGCCAAGCCACTCATTACAATTGGAGGTCTAGACGTCACTCCAAACCTCCTCTCCAATCAAATTCATTCAATTCCACTAAACCAATATTAAGTGCCCAAACACCTATTATATATATCATGCACAGTATAGCAGGAATTCTAAACAAAAATGCCAAAGGAGTTCAGAAATTCACACATAGAGCCGGGCTCCTAAGCCGGGTGAACTATGGAGCACATCCCCTCACCTAAAGGAGCAGCTGTCACTCAACTCCAGTCAATTCCTGCCCTGAAGGAACGTTGACACAGTGTTGCTAGATCTTCCATCACTCAAGACAAGCAGGAGCTCTGAACTTACATATAAAACTCTTCCAATTTTTACACAGTGGCAGCCAATTCACAGTTTTTTAAACACTGTGCAGCCAAACAAAATACGTCTGCTATCTGAACTTAGCCCATGGAGCACCAGTTTGACTAGCTCTGGTCTAGTAGGAAGACGTGGCCTTCAGAGTAAAACAGAATTTTGTGTCCTAACATCCCCCATTCTGCACCGTCCCGCACAAGAGGGTTTGGGGGAACTACTAGTGTTTGATATAGTTTGAAATGCATCTCTTTCCTTCATCTTCTGTTTCTTGGTCAGGCAACCATCTGCCAATCTTTTTCTTCGAGCTCTTCAAGAGGAGCAACCCCTCTATTCTCTTCTCTCTCCCACCTCCAGCATGCCAAGGAGCAAGCAACTTCTTAGGACCGAGGCGCCCATTTCCCCAGCCCTGGAAGTGTTGGTGGCCAACAGCGCTCAACAGAATCCCTTTCCGGGAATTGCCCTCATTCAAACAACTACCGGGAGCAGGTCACACCGTTGCCCAGGGGAGCCCGCACAAATGACCAGGAGATGCAGCCTCAGGGTGAGACTACCCTGGAGGGCCCTTCCCACTCCAGAGTCCCCTTAAGGGATCAGCTCCCAAGGGGTCAGCTGAGGCCTCAGCTGTGACTGCATTTAGTCCAGCTTCTCTTTCCACTGAATCCTACCCCTATATGGGGGAAATAGCAATTTAAGAACTACGGGATTGGATAGCTATCGATGGAGTAAATCTAAGCTTCAGGAAAAGACAATGCAAAGTTGAGGGTGATTAATCACCAACTAAAGGCTTAGGATGAAAGCTAGAGTGCCTCCTTAGCAGCACATAAATGAGGTGGGGAAGGGGGAGGAGGCAGAAAAAGCGGGGGATCAGGCCCAGGACTGAGTTAGCAGCGTAGGAGAACTCCCAAAAGGTTGACTTCTCAGCTCTGGGAAGTGTGCTATGCCAAGATCAGGGCTGTAGCCAGGAAGCAGAGGGGTCCTGACACTTCGGATGGGGTATCTGGGTAAAGGCACTGAGACACCTTAAAATCCCACATCACCCTGAGCGCTGGGTTTGTAGAAGTGCCCTGCCCCCTGCTTGGAAATGAAGTCTCTACCCTGCAAGGCTCTCAGGATCTACCTGTACATTTCCTACCAGACCAATAACTAAAGCCATGTCACAAAATAACTCCACTGAGGAATTGCTGGACCTGCCAAAGGAGGAGAGGTACTATGCAACCGGAAAGAGCTAAAGGACCTAGCTAACGTATATACACTTGCAGAAGCTGGGAGTATATGTGTGGGATCAAGTCCCCAGGGTGCTGAATTGGGGAGGAAAGAGGACAGCATAACACCAGACAAAGCAGAATTTACTGACATGAGCATATTCCCGTTCTACAGTATTTACATCCTGGCAAGGAATCCAGGAGATAGTGCTAACAGGTTGCTGGGATGGTTCTAGGAAGCTTGGAGAAAGCAGTGGTCCACCTTAGGTGAAACAGAAAGGCTGGAGCTGTCATGGCAGACGACAGAAGAAGGGAGCAAACGACGCAGGGAAGTGCGCAGGCTAGAGGGATATACTGCGTACATCCCACCAACTGACTATGGTCTGCCACTTAGCACAAGCCAACAAGGAATGCACTAGGGGAAGGGACATCAGCCTCACTACTACACTCCTCTCTGCAGGCCTGGGCCGATGACAGAAGATACTGTTACAGAGCTAGGCTTCCTGATAACAACAGGCCTGACAGGATCCTTAACCAACAGAATTAAGTGGCATTGTTAAGAGTGGCAACCAAGGGGACATGACCCGCAGAGAGCTATGGAGATAGTTAATAGAACACTGTGTACCTACAGGAAACTGAGATGGGCAGCCAACCAGGGTTCATTGTGTACACTTTTTTTTTTTAAAGTATAGTTGATTTACAATATTGTGTTAGTTTCAGGTATACAGCAAAGGTGATACAGTTACATATATTTTTTTCAAATTACTTTCCATTATAGGTTATTACAAGATATTGAATATTGTTCCCTGTGTTATTCAGTAATGCCTGTTGTTTATTTTATACATAGTGGTGTGTATCTGTTAATCCCATACTCCTAATTTATCCTTCTCCCAGCCCTTTCCTCTTTGGTAACCATAAGTTTGTTTTCTTTTTTCTTTTGTGTGTGTGTGGTTGCGTTGGGTCTTCATTGCTGTGCGTGGGCTTTCTCTAGTTGAGGCGAGCGGGGGCTACTGTTCGTTGCAGTGTGCGGGCTTCTCACTGCGGTGGCTTCTCTCGTTGCAGAGCACAGGCTCTACGTGTGCAGCCTTAGTAGTTGTGGCACACAGGCTTAGTTGCTCCACGGCATGTGGGATCTTCCCGGACCAGGGATCGAACCCGTGTCCCCTGCATTGGCAGGCAGATTCTTAACCACTGTGCCACCAGGGAAGTCCCTAAATTTGCTTTCTATGTCTGTGAGTCTGTTTCTGTTTTGTAAATAGATTCATTTGTATTATTTTTTAGATTCCACGTATAAGTGGTTATAATATTTGTCTTTGTCTGACTTACTTCACTTTGTATGATATTCTCTAGGTCCATCCATGTTGCTGCAAATGGCAATATTTCATTCTTTTTTATGGCTGAGTAGTATTCCGTGTGTGTGTGTGTGTGTGTGTGTGTGTGTGTGTGTGTTTATTTATATATACCACATCTTCTTTATCCATTCATCTGTCAGTGGACATTTAGGTTGCTTCCATATCTTGGCTATCGTAAATAATGCTGCTATGAACACTCAGATTAGAGTTTTCATCTTTTCCAGGTATATGCCCAGGAGTGGGATTGCTGGACCACATGGTAGCTCTATTTTTAGCTTTTTAAGGCACCTACATACTGTTTTGCACAGTGGCTGTCCCAATTTTGTGTACACCTTTTAAAACTCAAGGATGAATGAGGAGGAGGCTGAGGGAAGCTGCTGTAATAAAAAGTCACAGCCCTCTACCTGGTTTCTGGACCTCAGCCAGTGTGCAGACCCAGAACCTAATGACTAAAGAAGACTGGATTTCCAGTAAGTGCATATAGTAATGAGTCCTCTGGTCCTCCCTGAATGTATAATTAGAATAGACATACTTGGTAGTTAGCAGAAGCCCCACATTAGCTCCTTGGCCTGTGGGATGAGTAGTTATAGTGGGGAAAGCCAAGTGGAAGCTTCTGAAACTGCCCCGCACCAATCTAGCCAAGATTCTCAATTAAAAAAAAAAAAAAAAAAAACCAAACCCTGCATCCCCTGGGGGAATGCAGAGATTAGAGTGCACTTAGAGAGTAGCCACAATGGTAGAGATGGAGACTATGCATGGGTCCGACAGCACGGGCTCTTGCTCACCAAGGCTGATTGCGCTACTGATGCCTCCAAGTGCCCAACCTGCCAGCAACAGAGAGCAAAACTGAGTCCCCACTATGGTACCATCCCTCAAAGGAAACCAACCAGCCGGTTGATGGCAAATTGACTTCCTGCATCCTAGAAGGAACAGTAATTTATCTTGACTAGAATAGATACACATTCCGGGTATGTTGCTTTTCCTGCCCTCAGGTTGGTTGGTTGGTTTCTTTGTTTTTAGCCAGCACCACCGTCTAAGGGTCTACAGAATATTTGATCCACTTACACAGGATCCTACATAACATAGCAGTGGACCAAAGAAACCTTGCTACAATAAAAGAGGTGTGTAAAGCCGTGGATACATGATCATATATCTATCAGTCCTATAACATACCCCACTGGCCAGAAAATGTCAGTCCAACAGAGTAATGGAATGGCCATTTGAAGGCACAACTGAGGTCCAGATTAGAGATGATACACTGAGAGGATGGGGCACCAGCCTCCAGGACAAATAACGCACCCTAATCAAAGACCATTATGTACTGCTATGTCCCCAATAGGCAGGATTCGTGGATCTGAGAGCTGAGGGGTAGAAGGAGTGGTCCTGCTTCACATCAACCCTAGTGATCCGTTTGGGGAGTTTGTTTTTCCCATCCCCACAACTCTGGGCTCTGTAGGACTAGAGATCCTTGTTACCAAAGGGAGAACACTTCCACCAGGGGACCCAGCAATAGTCCCATTAGACTTCAAGCTATGCCTGCCTCCCAGTCACTTTGGGCTGTTCGTACTAAGACACTAGCAGGCAAGGAAAGAAGTCACATCTTCAGGGATGATTGACCCTAATCATGAGGAAGAGGTAGAGCTCCTATTACACAACAGGGGGCAGAGTAGAATATGTCTGGCGATCTACAGGGACATCTCTTGGTATTCCCTTGTTCAGTTATGATGGTAAATAGACAACTACAGCAGCCACATCTGGAAAGGATGTGGTGACTAGGGGCTCAGACCCTCTCAGGGATGTGTGTTTGGGTCATCCTACCATGAAAGCCACTGAGAGTAGCATAGATGCTACCTTAGGGCCAGGGGGCTCCAGAAAGGCAAGGGAAGGGAGATGATCAGTGTGGTCTTAAGACCAGTGACAGCGGTGAGGGCTATAATTCATCCTACTAACTATACTCTTATAAATTTCCCCCAGAAAAGAGACCAACCAGAATCTGTAGGAACTATTCCCAGAACTTATATGAAGAAAGTGGATTTGAATAGTGCAAGGCTTTGACAATAGTGGACGCCATGGTATCCACTTCAGGACTGAAGCCCTCGTTCCCCACCCCTACCCCTGCTGCTGGGAGGGTTAGTAGCTGATGGCTGTCTGAGACCCTATAGAGAAATTACCATCAGTTGAAGAGAACTACCTTGCCCAAGGTCAAAGCCCCTCCCTATGAGAACCCACTTCCAGTTTAGGGGACCCCCACTTCTAAAGGCCTGGCCCTTGAGATCTTTGCCTCCAGGTGGGATTACACTGATGGACCTTCTCAACTCCAAAGCTCCTCATGGGATTGGCCAAACCCTTTGTTGCAACTATGTCTTAGCTTCACTTCTTCTGGCCAATCCTGCTTCCTCGCTCCCCGACAGGTATTAATCCTGAAGGCACTTCACAATGAACTTCCTGTCTACAAATCTCCATCTCAAAGTCAGTTTCTACCTGAGACATCAGAGTTCAAATGACAGCACTACCTCTTACTCTCTTACTAACTACGTGACCTCGGCAAGTTAATTCATCACCCTAAGCGTCACTTTCCACATCTACACATGGGATGATAATAAAAGTACCTGCTTTGTAGGCTGTAATGAGAGTTAAATAATACTTATAAAGGGCTTGGCACAGTGCCTGTCATCCAGTAGGTATTTCCCAGTTGAGGAGAGGAGCCCCCAAAAAGCTGGAATAAAAAAGATCCAGTTTGACTCCTGAAATAAAGAAGAGAATAGTAGTGGAAAGAGAGGGGGAGATGAGAGGGGAGTTTATATGTGTACCTGTGTGTTAGCAGAGGTTCAGGGAGCATTTCGGTGGAGAGAAATACAGCACACACCGCCAGCTGCCTAACCACCATTCTTTCCTTTCTCCCCCATTTTTGTTCTTAGGGGACAATGTGCCCACTTTAGAAAAACAAACAAACAAAAATCCTTACCTTTCCAGACTCTCTTTCTGCTATGGATAGCCAATTAACCCAATACTCCCAATGAGATATAAGCAGAACTCCAAGGGGTGGAGTTTCTAAAAAACTATTATTCTCCAGAGTTTAAAGAAAAAAGAAAAATAAGAAGACAGACTCAGCTGGCATGCATGAAGCTTTTGTCATTTGCTTTTCATTCCTCTCCTTCTTCCTGCTGAGAACACAGATCCAAAGCCTTGAGGTGAAGCAACCACTTTGCAAAAGATGAAAACTAAAGGGAACTGTGGTCCCGGACACTTCCTCAAGCAGTGATACCAGCCCTGAACTGCCTACCCCTGGAATTCTGGTTACATACGGAAAATAAAACCTCCATTTAGTTACACAGGTGCGTACAGGTGTCGTTACATGCAGTTGAATGCAACCCCAACTGACACCAGTGGGTATTAAGAAATGGAAAGAGGGGCTTCCCTGGTGGCACAGTGGTTAACAGTCCACCTGCCAATGCAGGGGACATGGGTTCGAGCCCTGGTCCGGGAAGATCCCACATGCTGCGGAGCAACTAAGTCCGTGTGCCACGATTACTGAGCCTCCGCACCTAGGGCCCATGCTCCGCAACAAGAGAAGCCACAGCGATGAGAAGCCCGCGCGCTGCAACGAAGAGCAGCCCCGGCTCGCAGCAACTAGAGAAAGCCCACGCGCAGCAACGAAGACCCAACGCAGCCAAATATAAATTAATTAATTAATTTACAAAAAAAAAAAAAAAAAAGGAAAGAAATGGAAAGAGAGAGGGCTTAGCCGCTGCTGATCGGAGACCAGGGGAATTGACCGAGAGTGACTTTCTCAAGTGTTACTTTGAGTTGTAAGTTGAAGAAAGTACATAGGAATTACCTTTCACTTTTGGTTTCTGGATTCTTTTTCTGAATACAATACCACTCCAAAACTGGGCCATGTGAAGCCTAGGACTTATTTGAGTTATTTATTGATCAATAAATATGACATCAGGAGTAGCAGTTGTATCATTAGAACTATTTAAACACTGTAATAGGAACAGCAGGGGCGGGGGAAGAGCCCACAAAGGGAAATGAGAGATAGAAATTGACTCTATTATGTCTTCCCTCGTTTTATCTGGGCCTGAAATAATTTTTCTTCTGTTTACCCTTTAAAACCCACCTGAGCCAGACAGAGAAAGACAAATACTGTATGGTATCACTTACATGTGGAATCTTAAAAAAAAATGTCAAACTCATAGAAACAGAGAGTAAACTGATGGTTGCCAGGGGCTGGGGAGTGAGGGAAGAGGGGAGATGGTGGTCAAAGGGCACAAACTTTCAGTTATAAGATGAATATGTTCTGAGGATCTAATGTACAGCATGGTGACTGTCATTAATAATACTGTATTGTGTACTTGAAATTACTAAGAGAGTAGATCTTAAGCATTCTCACCAAAAACAAAAAAGACAAAAAATGCTGAGTTGATGGATGAGTTAATTAACTTGATTGTGGTAATTATTTCCCAATGTATAAGTATTGCAAATTATCACATTATATACTTTAAATATATTGCAATTTTATTTGTCAATTATACCTCAATAAAGTTGGAGGGGGAGGGGGAAGCCTATCTTATGCCTCCATGGCTGAACGGTCCCTGGCCACCCCAGTCCTTACTCCCTTGACCTTTAAAGCACTTGTAGTCATCTGGTCTTCATCTCAGGTTGTGCCAGACTTCTAGCTCCTAGCAATACCAAACCACAGAAGAACCATAATAAGTTTGTTTTGAATGATGAATCAAAGGGGAGCAGATGGAAACAATTAATTACTGGCTAACTGTTATCAACTGTCTAGGTAACAAAAGCTACTAGGAATACTCATCCTATATGAGTGTTCTGGTCTAGTCATTAAAAGGTGAGTTATAGACAACCAAGAAAGAAATGTTTTTCCTTCAGTCTTTGGTGCTTATACTTAGTCTCCCAGACTTTCATTTCAGAGAATTCTGCTTCTATCATTCATTTCTTCATTCATTCATGAATGTCTATGGCAGCTATGTGTTAATAGGACTTGTAATAGATGACTCAACCCTTGCCCTGAGGAAGTGTAGTTATGAAAGATGACAGCTCTCTAAACAATTATCCTAACTTTCTAGTATCATGTAATAATAGAAGCTTCCTTTCAAGAAGTGATTACAAGATGTCAGGTACTATGCACTTATATATAATACTAGGCACTTATATACAATACTAGGCACTTATATACAGTATCATTTTAAAAGTTTATACAAGCATATGAGGTGCTATTCCTAGCCCCATTTTACAGGTAAGAAACAGAAGGTCAGAAAGATTTAGTAACATGTTCAGGGCACCCAGCTAGTGTGTGATGAGGCTGGTAGTTAAATCCAGCTCTGACTGCCATGCAGGGCCACTCTCTTAACCATCATACAGCATTGTCCACAGAAGGCTTCTCGGAATCCTCATCTCTCCGTACGTTCCATGACTAGAGGAGTCTGAGAAACGCTATGCGCTGTGGCCCCTTAAGGTCAATTCACAGGGTCATTTTGCTTTATAATGTAATAGTTTAGGCCCATGGTACTCAAACTTTTTTGAAGGCGTATATCTATCACTAAAAAAATTTAAGCACTCATACCCAGTAGAGGTTTATTTATTTACTTAAACATTCTACACATATTCTAAACTATTCTGTGTTTTATTTAATAATATATTACTTTTTGTTCTCACTCAAATGTCTAATAGTAGCAATATTATTAATGATATTTAATATACTGTTATAATATATTATAAAACATAAAATATTATGAATGTTGTTTATCATAATATTTTTACCGAGAGCATTGTGATGGGACTTTTTTCATTTTTTTTCAGTATCTTGATTTATTGATCTTTTCAAAGTTCTGGCTCTAAAGGTCAGTTTATTTTGTTACTTCTTTAATGGCTACCCTCACTTACAAGTTTCCTCTAATGATATTAGTTTTTCAGCCCTAGTCACTAACTCTGCAAGGGTGCTGCTACTCTTGTAATGCAGTTAGTGTATTTCCATTTTCCCTGAGGTCAGTCAGTTGTTTTTCTAAACTAACAAATGGATTCAAAATCCCCTGAAACATGAACTTCTTACCTTTAATTAGAAAATTTGACTTCCAAATTTAAAAGTGTGCAGCTATGAGCACTTTTGTGAGTGCACACTGATGTTTTTTAGGAACAAACCACATAACTACAAAATATTTAAAGATCTGTTTTCCAAATGCCCTCTCCATAGCATGTTTGTTTCTTTAGGAAAGGAGTTAGTCTCTCTCGCCATCATTGTCAGATAACACCTTTATCTTGTGTGAGTGCATGTGTGTGTTGGGGGGTGTGTGTGTGTGTGTGTGCGTGTGTGTGTCTGTCTGTTTTTTAATACTTAGAGTGCTACTGACAGTCTCTGGCCTTCACAGGAAAGCTCCTTATAGCCCCAATGTACAAAAGATTGTTGTTACCCAAGTACAAAGACGTACTTATGTCCCTAGCCTTGGATCTCAGAAAAGAGTACATTCTTTATCATCTGTGGAAGTCTAAGGTAAGGGTTTATCTTCGCCTCTACCTATATAATTCCAAATGCAGGAATAATTTCGTACTCGTCAGGTTCTTGGTTGCACACATCAGAAGCAACCTGCAGTTTACCTGAACAGAAAGAGAGAGTACTGGAAAGATATTGGTGGGTCATAGAATGGGTGCGGAGGCTGAGTGACAGGCCCCAGGAAGCAGGCAGGAACCAATGGAAGTGAGTCAGCAGGAAACCCAGCCAAAGACGTGACACAGGAATATTACTCACGGCCACAGGCACTGCTGTGAGTGCTCTCTAAGGGCTCCTGTGTCTTCGCGTCACCATCCCTCCATAGCCATCTTTCCCTGCTGGAGCATCCTGTTGGCTGAGCCAGGAAGCAGGACAGGGACTATCTGACCTCCCTGAGCTTCCGCTGCAGGCAGGGACCCTCCCTTCAAGACCTTCCAAAAATGGAATTCCAACTAAAAGGGAATGAGATTTAGGTGCTGCATAGGCAAAAAAAAAAAAAAAAAAAAAAAAAAAATCACAATTTGGAAATATCTGAAAAAAGGACTATTTTTTTAATCTTTTTCCAGTTTTAATTGAGAGACCTGGTTGGGTTTTAAGGACGTATTTGAGACCCAGACTATTCAATTTGTCTTATGCTTAGTACTTTGGAGGGCAGTATAGGAGAGGGGGTTAATTATGTGGCTTGAACTCAGACCAGATCTGGGTTTGAAGGCCAGGTCTGCTGTTTCTGAGCTGTGTGGCCATGGGCAAGGAAATCAGCCTCTCTGGGCCTATGTTCATCTGTAAAACAAGGTCACTATACTACCTGCCTCACAGCTTTGGACTTTGAGGTTTAAGTGAGATAATGCTTGTGAAGATCTTACCAGTGCTTGGCACCTGGGAAACACTCGTAAGTATCAGCTACGATCATTGAGTGACCTGTCCTAAGGTATAAGAAATTCACATGGTCCCTTTGGGCCACATACCTTGGAGGCTCTGGCCTGACTTTAAGTCTAGGCAGGCAGAGCCACACAAGGGTAGAGGGGTATCCAGGTGTTCACTTACATATACTCGTATTTCCCCCTCATTCCTTTTATTGTTTAAGGCCACGGGCTTTGGTGCTAGAGATTTTGATTTGAATCCAGACCTGTCAGATAATTGCTGGTCGCCTCACGTAACCCTCCGTTCTTTCACTGAATAATGCTATCTCCCACATAGCAGCGCTGTGAGAAGTAATTGAGATAACTCACATAGGGTGCTTAGCACAGTACCTCATAGATGAGGAGTCCTCATTGTTGGTTCTTATGGGCTAGGAGAGAAGCAACACCTCCCAAGAGGATTCAGCTCCTTCTGTAACACTCATCACATGTAAATTCCCCTCTTTGATGTGAAAGTCACCTGGCAGGGATTCTTTTAGCTTCTACAGAAAATATTTTTTAATAGTCCTTCCCCCCAACCCCCAGTTTTATTGAGATAACAATCGACATACACACGACATAGTAATAAATACAGCTCTGTTCAGAATCTACTGTATTATAAACTTGACCTAACAGTAATATGTAAGCTGTAGTAAACATCCAATTAAAGGTAATTTTGTATGCCCCCTTAGACTTTAAAAAAACTTTTAGGATGATTGAACAGGCCAGCTGTGTTTTAAAAGCTGCCCAAAGAAATTTTATAATTTGCCTTCTTTTTTTCCTCAGTGCCTTCTATTTTTCTCATTACATTTAAAATTATATCATTTGGTTCAGAGCCACACTTGACACTCTGTTGACAGCCATCAGGGTCCTTCATACTCCTCTGGGAAGCTATACAAGTAAAAAGAAGCATCAGGAGATTCCTCAGAGAACCGCTTAGGCAGACAGATGGGCAGAAATCTGTATCCTAACTGTGGCACATCTATGTGTATGTGTGTATGCGTGCATGCATGTGTGTGCATATATATGAGTATTGTGTGCATGTGTGTGTATTTGTATGTGCATTACAGGTGCATGCATGTAAGCACATGAGTTGTGCACATATATGTGAGTATATCTGTATGTATGTGTGTGTGCGTGCTTGTTCACGTGTGCATGTCCTGGGGGACAAAGAATGACTTGAGATACTGCTTCCTGAAAAGTGGTAGGGGTTTGGGGTAACACAAATTTTTAACCCCTGTTTAAGTCGATCCTTTCCAGTGAGTCCCTAGAGAGAGGAAGAATTGCAGAAACCTTTCAAAGAAATAAAAGAGCAACCTAAAGATTGGGCACTATTAACTCTTACAAAGATGAATGAAAATGTAAATAAAATGCTCAGTTGAGCATTAAATCCATCAGGATGCTAAGAAGGAACAGGCCTGGCTCTATTAAATTATCCTGAAATCAGGGAGCACCATTTCTTTGAACATTTAAGGTGTTTTTCTTTTTTTAAAGTTTTTTCTAGGTTGGGTTTCCCAGAACAAAAGCTTGAGGTGAGGACCTGTGGGCACATGATTTATTAAGGAAGGGCTCCCAGGAGAAATCAGTAAAGGAGTGGACAAAGGGGAAAGGGAAGAAACCAGCAAGGCTGCCATTTGGCCTGATGCTGCAGGGGACTCTGGAATGCAAGTCACACCCGTGTCTCTTCCAAACGAAGGCAAGGCATTCCCACTCCCCACCGGTGGCCACCTGTTAAGGACTACCCCAGGAGAATGAAAACTTCTCAGCACTTCCAAAACCTTGCCCTTGAGGGAACAGGGGCTCCCGAAGAGTCACAGGTTAGGCTGTTGTAAACAAAAGCACACCTGAAGCTGGGGAGAAATGACCAAAATGATAAAAAACATCTGGGAGGATTTCAGCAGAGACCCAGTATCCTGCCCTCTCTAATGGTCGTTTACTGAGACCCGGGCCCGGCACTACGATGAAGAGGGAATCAACAGCCCAGCAGCACAAGCCATGAAGGAATGTTGTAAGAGGCATTTGAAAGTCTTGGAGGACCATAAAGAATTAAGATGTATCTGCTAATTGCAAACTGCAAACTGTAATACTATGTATAAAGCAGATAAACAAGGTCCTACTGCATAGCACAGGGAACTAGATTCAATATCTTGTAATAAACTATAATGGAAAAAAATCTGAAAAGGAATATATATGTAAAACTGAATCACTTTGCTGTATACCAGACACTAACACAAGATTGTAAATCAACTATATTTCAATTAAAAAAAAAAGAATTAAGATGACTTCCAACTTCTGACTTTCTCTTGTTACTTTTTGTTAACGTTTTTCTTTGGGGAAGCATCGGCGCGTGGTAGCTAACAGGTGCCCACCAACCCGAGCTCCACAATCTTGGTTTTGAATATAAAATCTGTCATTTATTTGTTAAGAGACCCTTGGCAAGTTTCCTAATCTCTCCGTGCCTCAGTTTCCTCATCTGCAAAACAAGGATAATGATAGTACCTACCTCATAGGCTCATTATAAGGAATCAACGAGTTACTCATTGTAAAGCACTTAGAGTGGTGTTTGGTAATAAGGTAAGCACTCTATTAGTGATTGTTAAATAAAAATGATTATCATGTCCCCTCCATTGTTACTAGAAAAAAAAAAACAACTTTTGGAAATCTCAGAGGGGTTCTCTGCTTTTTCCCCAGGAGCAGCAGAATGGGGGTTGGGTGGAGAGAGAGGAAAAAATTGTGTTCAAGTCAGTCATGGGTCTGGGAAAAGGGAAACTAGGTGAGGGCAGGGGCAGGAATGTAATTGTGGATCACACAGTAGGTAGGCCCAGCACTGGGGTACAGAATGAAAATGAATATGAACAAGGGACCTAGCCTGAGCACCCAGAGTGCTTTCAGAACATGAGGAACTCCACCGCAAGTGGCTGGTGAGCCCTCACACAGGTGAACCCTCACACCAAAGACCGTACAATGACATAGAAATCACCCATGATTTAGCCAAAAGCAGCATGCTTGGACCACAGCTGCCAAACAACTAGATGAATGGGTAGAGTCTTTGAAAATCGGCTCATGGATGCTGGGTAACTGGAAATGTGCAGGGCAGCTGTATGCGAAGTTGAGATAAGTGGGATTACCTGGATGGTTATATTGCTGGAGATCTCCAACCCCCAGGATACTGGCCTTCAGACTAGGGCACCTCACTCTCTCCTCCCAGGGGCAAAAACAGCAATACAGGCGAAGGGTTTGGATTCACACTGCCTGGGTTATATCCTGACCAGAAACAAACTGGGTGACCTAAGCCGAGTGCATAACCTCTCTGAGCCTCAGTGTTCTCATCTGAAAAATGGAGTTAATTACCTCATGCTGGTGGTTTTGTTTCGTTTTCAATTTTGTTCTGTCAAAACAAAACAAAATCTATAGCACAGTGCCTGGTACATACTATGTGATCAAAACATGTTATCTGTTATTATTGGGCCAAAATTCCTGAAACAAGCCTCACTCTTGTTGAGCTTATTTAAATATCATTAGTTTTTTCGTTAGTTATGGTTTATAAAAGCAAAATATAAAAATATTATATTTTCAGGCTGAGAAGAACATTTTCAGACTTTTTAAAAATCAGTGAAACTCTGTTTTCAAACCAATTTCTATTAGAAGCCTGATATGTAAAACCAACGAAAGCTGCTCTGGGGGCTGGAGCCTAGACAGCTGGCCTCATCCTTCTTCCTCAGCCAGCCCCTCAGACACCTTGGGGAGCCCTGGGCTCCTGGAACAAGAACAGCCCCACTTTCCAACATTTCCCCTAATATCCCTCTTATTTTACAATCTGAAGTTTACCGGAGGAAGTGACTTGTTCACGATCTCCCCGGCTGGGTGGGGGAGGGGGAGGTACAAACTACAGGATGTAAGATAGGCTACGAGGATGTGTTGTACAACAAGGCGAATATACCCAATATCTTGTAATAACTGTAAATGGAGTATATATATATATTTTTTTTTTTTTTTTTTTTTTTTTTTTTTTTAAACCCGTGTCCCCTGCATCGGCAGGCGGACTCTCAACCACTGCGCCACAAGGGAAGCCCAATGGAGTATATTTTAAAATTGTGTTAAAAAATAAAAATTAAAACAAGATCTCCCCAGCTGGACATAACAGAGTAGGTGCCAGAATCCGGTCACCCTCCCCTTTGACAGTTTCCCACACTTCTATCACCTGAGCAATTTGCAGTTTTGCTGACTAAAGTAGCATTTGATTGGTTTATTTAACAACTACTTGGTTAATATATGTACTTCTTGCAGTGATTCCTCCTTTTTTAATTATTTATTTATTTATTTACTTACTTATTTTTGGCTGTGTTGGGTCTTCGTTGCTGCGAGCGGGGGCTGCTTTGTTGCAGTTCGCAGGCTTGTCATTGCGGTGGCTTCTCTTGTTGTGGAGCACCGGCTCTAGGCGCCCGGGCTCAGTAGTTGTGGCTCGCGGGCTCTACAGCGCAGGCTCAGTAGTCATGGCGCAAGGGCTTAGTTGCTTCGCGGCATGTGGGATCTTCCCGGACCAGGGCTCAAACCCGTATCCCCTGCATTGGCAGGCGGATTCTCAACCACTGCACCACCAGGGGAGTCCCTCCTTTTTTTAAACTCTTAGCCGTGTTATAAGCAATCATATCCATGAATCTCATATTTGATGTTATATATTTTTCTCAATATACATTTAAACTAAAAAATGTGAAAATTAAAAAACACTTGCTCATAAACCACTTAAAGTTCATCTATGTACACACCCCCTGACCCCTCCAGTGATTTCCACAGTACATTTTGGAAAATACTGCTCTGTGTGCAAAAGAGAAAATACCTTAGCTTTAAGGAAGCCAGTTCAGGGCAGGAACCGTGTCTTTACCAGAGACCAGGAGGTCCAGGGATTTGCTGGGCCCTGTTCCCTGTGGGCCTCTATTCAACAGGGTGACACAAGTTTAGAATGAGATTAAAGGATGATTCCAGTGGAGTTGGTTTGAGTCTTAGTTTTTTGTTTTGTTTTGTTTTAACTTAGAAACAGGAGGTGGGAAGGCACTGAACTGCAAGCTCTTTAGAAACTGTCTCCTGTTCTGTGATTAAACGAGTTCTAAGCACTATGCAATGTTTGGGTTTATAACTTTTAAGAACTTTTCTGTGTATCTTTACTGTGTACATTTTACATTAAGAAAGTTGCGGTTAGTCCAGCCTTTGTAATCACAATAAGATGCTTCAGGGCTTCATACTGTGAGGAAGTAATTCACACCTTGGAATGTTAATTGCATTTGCTCCTCAGCCCGGAGGCTCAAAATACAGCAGGATTTTGTGCAACCCTATACGCCCTGTCTTGCCTTGCTGGCTCTGGCTTTCAAAATGAAGAAAGAGAAGAAAATCATTTAAGTTTTGCCTAGAGTTAAGGTTAGTCTTTTTAAGGGTTCCCCCCACTTTAAATAAAGCAACCTATGTAGGTTGTACAGGATATAGAATTGTCATGCTTTTCCCATCCTCTTCAAAGGTCAATTTGTTTAGCTGACCTTTTCCATTCAGTGCATCTCTTATCATTGGCTGGTCACCTTAGATCTGACACAAAGGTGATATAATCCAGGACTGGTCAGATGTACCCCTTCTTTGGATTTCACATTCAGAAGATCTAATATTTTTTTCCAGTTACACAAGCATCAGAGTCCCAGTGTTTGCAAAAGTCTTCTAGAAACTTGGGAAACACAGATTAGCTAGTCAAGCTGGCCCTCACGGATGGACTAAAAAAAATGGTAAAAAATAAAGCATCATCACTACACTAGCTGAAAGCACAGACTTTCGTTTTAGACAGACCTGAGTTTGAATCTTGACTCTACTGACTGCGAGACTTGGGGCAAGTTCATTAACTCTGTGTGCTTCGATGTCTTTGCTTCTAATGCGAGGGTACAAATAGTACCAACCTCATAGCTTTTCTTTGAGGATTAAATGAGATAATGTGCATAAAATATTTAGCACAGTGCTGGACACACAGAAAGCACTCCAAAAAATGCTAGCTATTATTTTTATTGTGACCCTCATGATTACCTCCATTCTGTCACACAAGTTACCTGAAGTAGATATGGTCATTGTGACAGATTCCATAGATTGGCTTGTACAACATCCACTCTGACCCTTTCTAAAACTCCCAGCACCTGAATGCTTTCGTAACTAGGGTCCTGCACGTGACCCAGGTTCTGCTAAGCAGATGCACGTGTGCCCCCGGAAGGTGAACGTGATTCAAACGGAGTGGCAGTTGCACATGGGTGGATCCATCTTTTTGCAAGCACAATGGTGGAGAAGCTTTGGTAAAAGTTCCAGTGTCCAGGACTTCCCTGGCGGTCCAGTGGTTAAGATTCCACGCTTCCACTGCAGGGGCTTGGGCTGGATCCCTGGTTCAGGGAACTAAGATACTGCATGCCGCGTGGCCAAAAAAAAAAAAGAAAGTTCCAGTGTCCAGCCCCTAGTATCATAGGTATTGAGTGGTGAGCAGCCACAATGGGGTTTCCATGAGAACAGTCCTGTTTATGGTTGGGCATTTCTCCTGGGACCGTTCTGGCTGTATGGTATCCTAGCCTGTTTCCCTGGCACTGTTGGAAGTCCTCTAATCTACCTAGTACTCTGCTCCAATCCTGTTCTGTTAAAACAAGCTAGAGTGGATTCTGTTGCCTGCAACTAAGGACACAGTAGTTATCAAACGATCAGTGCAGTAATTATCAGAATAATCCTAACTACCACTGTCAAAAAGTTTTCTTTATTAAGTATATTGTCTCCTAAAGAGATCAAGAACAGCACGTATAAAAAACCTTGTCCTTGCCTTCAAAATGCATTCATCCTAAAAGATACCACATGTATGGAAACTTGTTTTGTTGTTGTTGTTTTTAAGGCTTAATTTTCTTCAGCAGCAGAAAGCCTTTTGTGAACAACTAGCCGAAGGAACTGATTAAACTTGAAGCTTTCCAGAAGAGAATTCTCATTTGGGTCTTTACGGAGGATGACAGGTGAACCTAACGGGCTGAGTGTTCTCTATAAATTATAATGGGAGAGCAGAAAGGAGTCCTGGAAAGCTAGTTAACGTGTATTCGTACTTGGCTCAGTGTGTTGTATGTGGTCATTAACGTCCTCCCCTCTAGGATGGCACCCAAATACAATGATGAGAATGCCTTGAAAGACATTAACAAGGGCACTGAGATCTATCTCCAGACAGATTCTGAATTAATGAAAAATGACAGTGTGATGGGTATAGTCCTGGGTGAAGTGTGGTTTCGGTTTTACTGGGCTTCTCATCTGTTTTTGATCTTGTTGTCTTAAAAGCATAAGGTAAAATTCTTTCCCCCTACAAATACTGCTCTTAAGGGCATCTTCTCTGAGTGACTGTGGCCACGCTGACAATTCTCTTGTCATTTAATACCTAATTTCCCATTTTTTCCCTTTATATCCTCCTGGCAAAATGAAATGACCTCTTCAGAGCAGATCAGGGAACGTCCCACAATACTGAACTAATAGGCAGAACTGTCAAGTGCTTAAGTTACTTGTTCTATGTCTTTCTCCAAAAAAGCACAAAAATGCTGGATCCCTGGCTTAGTCAGTCAGGTGGTGTATTTGTTTCCTATTGCTGCTGTAATAAATTGTCACAAGCCTGGTGACTTAACACAGGTTTATTGATATTATCTTATAGCTCTGGACATCAGAAGTCTGAAGTCAGTTTCACTGGGATTTAGCCAAATGTCCTGAGGACTGGTTCCTTCTGGAAGTTTCAGGAGAGAATATGTTTCCTTGCTTTTTTCAGCTTTTCCAGGCTGCCTGCATTCTTTGCCTCCTGGCCCTTCCTCACATCACTTCAACTTCTTGTTTCCATGGTCACAACCCCTACTACTGACTCTGACCCTCCTGCTTCCTTCTTATATGGACACTTGGGATTACACCGAGCCCAACTGGAAAATCCAGGACAGTTTGTCCATCTCAAAATCTTTCATCACATCTTCAAAGTCCCTTTTACCCTATAAAGTAACATTCACAGGTTCTGGGGGTTAGGATATGGACATATGGGATGGGGGCCAGAAACAGAGTTCTAATCATGTTTCCTCAGTCTGGGGGCTTACTATAAAGTTACATGGAGAAGTGAGAGAATAGGAGATAAGAAAACCAACTGGCATTTGGGATACAACACAGATACCTGGTTATCGTGCTGGCCTCTCAACAACAGGTGTCTTTTGCTTGCGACTCTAGACTTCCACCGATATCATGACTGTCTCTCCTTCCTCTTTTTTCTTACTAATTACCTCAGCATCTCTCACAGTCCAAGTCACCCAGACACCATCCTGCAGAAGGTCCTCCTTTTCTGCCAAGCTCTTGTATCAGGACATCTCACTGGCTGCTGTCTAGCCTATAAAGGACAACTTTTGAATCACGTGCCAATCCTTGGTCCAGTCAGCTTTGGCCAAGGAAGCGTGGCCACAGGACCCAAAACATAGCCCCCAGTGCATAGGAACCACAAACATTTTTCTCTGAAAGGGGCTGAGAGGTGGCAGGCTTTCAGAGATTGTCATAGACTTCTCACCAAAAACAATCAATGACCTCAGAGCTTGGGCAATAATTTTTTACCTCCTGATTTTAAAAGCCAGTACGTTTATAGGTGCTTGTTACAAATGGGTTTTGGTTACTATTTACAAAGCCTTAAGAGAAAAAAAATTATAAAATGTCCAAAAATAAATAAGGAAGGAGTTCTCCAGGAAGTTACAGGCTTGTCATGATGGCCTGTAGTCTAATCATTGGCAAGGATATGCAAATCATTAAAAGGAAGTCTTCAAGGTCAAAGGCATTTATGGTACTTCAAATTATATAAATCAACATACTGGAGTTCCCAGACCTTGAGCCATCCAAGAAAAATAGCCCTTATAGCTTCCAGGACACTGAGTTTGATTCAGAAACCATTTGATAAACATTTACTCTTTCATAGAGAGAAGAGATCTAGGAAAGGAGAGAAGTCATCTGGAATGTAGCACTGACTTCTCTTTAATGGGAGGAAAAGAGTGTGTTACACTTATATTCTTGGATTATGTCTGATAATCATAGGTTCAGCCACTGGATTAGTCATATCATGAATTTCATAATCACTGTGTAATTGACACAGACTTTTAAACAGTCCTTTCTCCCTGGAGCCAGTTTATTGCCGGAATTAAACTAACTGTTACTCTCTGGGGAAAATGGAACCTTTTCACTTGGCTCTTCTTGGCTGTGAGAACGAGCTTTCCAGGAGTTCGTTCTCTTCCTAATCAAGCTGTCCAAGTGGAAACAAGTAGATTGTCCTTAAGGATGCAAAGATTCTCTAAGTGGGAGAGAACTGTTACTCTCTGGGGAAAATGGAACCAACTTTTCACTTGGCTCTTCTTGGCTGTGAGAACGAGCTTTCCAGGAGTTCGTTCTCTTCCTAATCAAGCTGTCCAAGTGGAAACAAGTAGATTGTCCTTAAGGATGCAAAGATTCTCTAAGTGGGAGCCTGGAGGAAAGGTAAAGGAGAAAGTATTTAATGCCCAGACTGTTAGAAGTAATTAACTGACTGTGCTGTGTGTGTTTCCACTGTATAAACACCAGCATTTAATTAAGCCTCCATGCAACCCAGGCACATCCACTCTAGCCTGGACTCTGGAGCCAGAAGGGCAGTTCTAATCCCAGCTTGGCCAATTGCCAGCCACGTGACCTTTGGCAGATGGGACCAACAGGGGTGCATGTTCCACAGGACTCTTGTGATGATTAAAAGCAGGTAAAATAAAATAAGAGTAAAGTAAAATAAAATAGTAAAGTAAAAGCAGGTAAACTCCGTGTGACAGTCTGTGTGAGTAGCAGCCCTCAATGTACCTTATTTACCTTTGTTATCCATCAATCACTCTCACCACCTCAGATCTTGAAGTCCTGTCTAGAGTAACGTCACACTCCTCGAGTCACCAAGCTATTTCTCCCTTCTTTGATACTCAGTCCTTTGGGCTCTCCAACCACCCAGGAACACTTTCTAACACCTAAACGTAGTCTGGCTACCGTTTTTAAGTACTCCATTTGGCTTTTGATGGCTTCTTCTCCTTCCCTATGTTCTTAAGCAACTTTCTGTTATGTAAGAGCCTCCTCTCTTTCTTTCCCTCCAATTCTTCATTCCTGGTCTTCTCTTTCCCTAATCTGGTCCCTCCAGAGGCCAAAGTCTAGACTGGATAGGAAATTTTCATCAGTTTAGAACATGTAAAATGTGGTCAGCTTGGGAGAAGAAGGAAGGGAAGGAATTGTGCCTGTTCCTTTATTTCTTTCCCACATAAATTCAGCCCCTTGTAAATTACTCCTATCCTTAGGCAGCTTCTCAAAATCCCCTTAGAACAATATAAATATCTCTTTTCACACCCCCACCCCAACTGTATTCAAAATTTCAAAATAAATGGATCATAACTAAAGCACATTAAAACAATGGTCATCTTAGAATATTCTTATTCAAAGTACACAAGCATCCACAGAGATTTGAAATCTCTTCCCAGACTTACAGGATATCTACTTCCTGGCCTTAAAGTCCCTGGAAAAGTAAACTAGTTAATATTCAGAAGTGCATTTGAAAGAGGATGGTTTTGAGAGGAATTTACTTCTTCTAGGCTGGAGAATTAACTTGGCTCTCTTAAAGAGTGTGTGTTTTTTCCAAATATAGCTTTATTCCTCCATTGAAGCCATGCTTAGTGAAGGCCATGGCACATAATAGGAGCTCAATAAAGACCCGAATAACTCTCTCTCAATCTTATTGGTTAAATGACTGACTAATGTACTTACGCCTCTCTATTTTCTAGACCCCATGCAGATAATTACGTTTTGTCGTGATAGTATCTGTCCCTGTATCTCTCTCTACCATGGAAGTTTGGGAAGAACTAGTGACTATGAGCTAGACTCAAGACTACAAATTCCTTGAAGTTAAGAATCATCATCCCCACCTCCACCCCATGCCAAAAAAAAAAAAAAAAAATCGGGCTTCCCTGGTGGCGCAGGGGTTGAGAGTCCGCCTGCCGATGCAGGGGACACGGGTTCGTGCCCCGGTCCGGGAGGATCCCACATGCTGCGGAGCGGCTGGGCCCGTGAGCCATGGCCGCTGAGCCTGCGCGTCCGGAGCCTGTGCTCCGCAACGGGAGAGGCCACAACAGTGACAGGCCCGCGTACAGCAAAAAAAAAAAAAGATCATCATCAGAGCCAACATTTATCACGTACTTTTCCATACCAGGCACCATGCTGAGCCCTTTACCACTCTTATTTTATTTAACCCTCATAACAACCTTGTGAGCAGCAGCCTCATTTTATAGATGAAGAAATGACGCCAGGAGAAGATAAGGAACATGTGGAAGATGACCCAACTAGTAAGGAACAGAGCCAAGATTGGAACTCAAGCCTGTGTCACTGCAGAGCCTGTGTTCTCATCCACCGCTTGCAGCACGTTCCAGCCTGTAGTCATCTCGGTATCCCTCCAACACCTGGAAATGGACTTGGGACTGTACATTCAAAACATGTGTGTCTAGTCGATTCTTGGTTGTGAGCAGCAGAAAACAACTCTGGTTTATTGTAAACAGAAAAGAGATTGTAGGGCTACAAAGAACTTACAAGAAGCTGGAGACTAGGCAAAAATTGAGGTAGGGCCAGGGCCTAAGGAGCAGAATACAGGATACTCATCTTTTAGCGGGAACAATCCAACCAGAATACCTCAGACCAGTCCTTCCAACGCACACATATCCTAACTTTCCATTCATCTTTGCTTCGTTTATTCACAATTTAAAGTTTAGGGTGAGAGCGTCTGATTGGCTATCCTAGGTTATTTGCCCTTATTTGAAGAGCACGTGGGGGAAGAGATTAGTCCCTAGACCTTTCTGCTTCCCTGTGGGGCATGAGGCTTACTTTGACTCACGCAGTGGGAAGTTCCCCCGAACAGAGGGAGGGCTTGGATGATAGGTAGACACAAACATTGGCAAATGCCCTCCACACCATGGGTGAATTAACTCAGACCCATCGCAATGATTGAATCACAATTTATGTTATACTTTAGTCCCCTTGCTGATACCATTTTTTTTCCTTTTTCTTGGCCGCGCTGTGCAGCCTTCGGGATCTCAGTATCCCAACCAGGGATTGAACCCGAGCCTCCTGCCGTGGAAGCACGGAACCTTAACCACTGGACCGCCGGGGAAGTCCCCCCTTGCTGATACTAGAGAAATGTCAGAAACACATTTACATGTCACCACTAGCATACTTTATACACATGACTCAAAATTCACTTTGGTTTTAGAAGGTGATATTCTCTGACTGACATGGGGATGCTGTCTAAGCAGGAGCCTGCAGCCTCTTGCACCTGATGAAAGGAGCCCGTTCATGAGGCTGCCCAGGCTTTAAGCTGAAGAGGACCATTCCCACCTGGGTGGGGCTTCGGGGTGGGGTGTCCAGAGCCAGTGGTAAGAATTGCCTTTTGATTGTTGTTAGGTAAACTATCATCATAATATCGCACAACATGGACACTTCCTGCCTCTGTGAAATCTCAGTGCACCTGGCCTTCCGGCTGCTCACCTGACACATCCGTGTTTACTTTATGCCTAAACCATGGGAAGGCCCAAAGGGGTGATGTCAGTGCAGCTGGGCCAGCTGTGTCTGGGAACAGTGGTAGCTCCAAGTTTTGAGGCCAAATGGAGGCTGTAGTGGTCTGGGGGTCGGGGAGGAAGAGAGGACCCTGGCTGTCATAGGCTCCCCGACATGGATCTGGATGTAGAAGTCAGGGCCGACTAGCAGCCCTACGTGATGAAATAGTACATCACTCCCTCCCCAGAGCCTGCTCCCAACATCCTCATCGGACTGACTGTTTCTTTTTTTAATAAAATCGTTTGAGGCCTCAGAAAAACTTGAAAATGGCTGTAATAAGACACCTACATTATAGCTGTCCCGACTCTCTGAAATATACAACCAAGCTTAAAAAGACACTCAAGGTCCAAAGACACCACAGACTTGGCAACACCGTCTTGGGTTCACGTGCCCTGAGATCGCCTCCTGAAAGAGACATGGGCAGTTTTCTAAAACACTTGCTACGGCTTCCCTGGTGGCGCAGTGGTTGAGAGTCCGCCTGCCGAGGCAGGGGACGTGGGTTCGTGCCCCGGTCCGGGAAGATCCCACATGTCGCGGAGCGGCTGGGCCCGTGAGCCATGGCCGCTGAGCCTGCGCATCCAGAGCCTGTGCTCCGCAACGGGAGAGGCCGCAGCAGTGAGAGGCCCGCGTACCGCAAAAGAAACAAAAAAATAAAACACTTGCTACAGGTTCTGAGCACACTGTAATGGAACCTCCTCATCAGAATTATACACAGGTGAATGTCACTCTAGACCTGTTTATAATGGATATCCATCACCGTGGAATAGAACAGAGTATATATGGGGAATTCCCTGGCGGTCCAGTGGTTGGGACTCCGTGCTTTTACTGCCGAGGGTGCGGGTTCAGTCCCTGGTCAGGGAACTGGGATCCCGCAGGCCACATGGCGTGGCCAAGACCAAAACGAAACAAAACAGAACACCAAAAGTCAAAAACCAGCCAAACAAAAAATCTATTAAGTCTACTGAGGACCAAATTTAAGAAGTCTATTCATAAGTATTTTTGCATGTCTTTGTATTAGTAGTTTTCAAACTTGAGAATGTATCAGAATTACCTGGAGGACTTCTTAAAACAGGCCGCAGCGCAGCTTCAGCTTTGGCAGGTCTGAGGTAGGCAGCCAGGAGTTGTGACAAGGTCCCAGCTGACGCTAATGCTGATGGTCAGAGGCCCACTTGTGACAAACTCTGCCTTATGTAATAGAAACGGATCCTGTTTTCCTTTCTTTCCTGGGTCTGATATGGGGCCCGCCTGTTTCACACTGCACACTCCTGGGAAATACCACGAGAAAGAAGACAACACAGAAGTGGGCGAAATGCTATTTATTAATTAGAAACTTCTTCATTTGAAATTCTGTATTTCAGCCTAAGTTGAAAATTTATTGTGCCATTACCGCCCATTCCTCATGGGTCTGGAGCAAGGACAGGCAGCAGGTAAGGTGGGTGGGGAGGCGCTGAAAGGAGTAGGGTTGGGTTAGTTTCAGAGCAAGTAAGGTGTCTCTGTCCCCCTCCCCAGCGTGGGGCAATCATCCTCCTCCAGGCAGTCTTCAGTCTATTATATTATTGTAAAAGTTTGGCTTATATAAGATTTTGTAAAAGCCACTTATCATGAAAGGTGTCAAACATATTGAAAAATTGGAAGAAGAGTACGATTAACATCCATATACCTACCACCAAAATCCAATTGTTATTCTATTTTTATATATATACATATGTATGTATATATATGTGTGTGTGTGTATATATGTATGTATATATAGTGTACTTTTTGCCAAAGCCATCTCCAAAATATAAGGACATCTTCTACATAACTACAAAACTGTTATCACCTAAAGAGTAACAATATTCCCTAATATCATCTGATACATTTTTTTTTTTTTTTGGTTTGTTCCCCAAAAGTTTTATAGATGCTGGTTTTTCTGAACTAGGATCCAGTCAAGGGACACATGTGCTCTTAAGCAGGGCAGGGGCTGGGATGAGGTGAGTGAAAGGGATACTGGAAAACTCAATACTCAAGGGAAGTGATATTTCAATGCAATATTTTAAAAAATCAAATTGGTGAATTACAGACCGCAGGCCAGCTGCCTGTTTTTGTAAATAAAGTTCTTGTTGTTGTTGTCATTATGGTTGTCCAAGGTTTATTGAAAATATGACAGCACAGCAGAAAGATTCAAACGCTTCCATCCGGCGTTTTGAAATTCATGAACCTGGGACCACATGCAGCCTATGAACTGGAAAGTGTGTGTGACCAACAGCTCAGAAGGGAACTAGGCACATCCATGTCACCTATGGGAGAGAGTTCCACTGCTCTGTGAGAAGGAAGAAGTGGGTCCCTCACCATATACAAGGCTCCAGGAGCTCTCCCAAGATGTTTATAGCTAGTTCCAATAGCAATCACAGGAGGTGCAAAGGAGCTGCCCATCTTCAAGGAGTTCCTGACACGGCTACGTTGCAGAGCCAGTTTCCCAAATCTAGGTTGCTTTCTCGTATTTCTGTAAAGGAAGATTCTTCTGCCTGGATATCCTTCCCATGCATAATGCATCATTAAGAGCAGGGCCGTGCCTGGAGTTGTGCAGTGTACAACATGCACAGCTGTACACAGCAGCCCTGGGTTAAAGAATGAGCTCCAGAGTCAGAGAAATCTGAGTCTAAATCTCACTTCTGCTATTTATTCTTTGTAAAACCGTGAGCAAATTGACTTTTCTAAACCTCACTTTCCTCATTCATGAAGCTGGAATAATTATAGTAGCAACCTCTTAGTGGTGTTGCAAGGATTAACATAAAATAATATATAGGTAAAGATTTTAACACAGTGCCTGGCACAGAGAAGATGTTTAACAAAATCTATGATAATAATGATTATTCTCTATGACTAACTTTAACTCTACCTTTAAGATCAGCCTATGTCAGCCTGGATGGGAGGGGAGTCTGGGGGAGAATGGATACATGTATATGTATGGCTGAGTCCCTTGGCTGTGCACCTGAAACTATCACAACATTGTTAATTGGCTATACTCCAATATAAAATAAAAAGTTAAAAAAAAAAAGATCAGCTTATGTGTCTCCTCTCCTGGAACACTTTTCTAATTCCTCCCAAGCTGGCTCAAGTGCTTCTACCATGTGCTCTCACCTCCTCTGGTTTGCCTCTAACACTACTGAGATTCCTCCCAGAACCGTGACCTTTTGATGCCAGGGGCTGTGTCTTTCACGTTAGGACTGCCAGCACCCAGAACAATGCCTGGCACATAGTAGGTACTGAATAAACACTAGTTGAGTGAACGAATGATTAAATGTTGCCTTGATGGGACAAAAGGGGAAGCTTGCTCTTCTAATTTTCTCTTAGAAACCGGTGATAGAGGAAAGAGGCAGAGAAATGGAGAAGGAGAACATGGATTGGACACTTGCCAAAGGCAGGTCAGCCCCTTCCTGTGGTTGTTTTTTGGGTAGAAGAAAAACTGAGTGAAAACCTCGTACCAAACTGGGCCTAAGAAGATAAACAAGCCAAGCATTCCACCTAGACAATGGCCCGATTCTCCCTGACTGGGGAAGGTGGGAACCGTGGGGAACCAGACAAACATCCCCTTCCAATTCCCTTCCATCTGTAAAGCATCACAGCCCATACCCCACCCCACCATGGCCTTTCCCTCATCGAAGGCATCTCCAAATCCAAGACAGCCTCTTATCCAGTGAGATCTTTGAAGCTGGTTGGAGTTGCAGTCAGTCTGAATCACCCCTAACCACAATGGCCTTAGAATGACAGAAGGCTTCTGTTTCCAGGGCGTGTTCTAAAGTGAGTTTTTGTGGTCCAGTTTGCTTCCGTGTGGCCCCTGCCAACCAGGAGCTGAGATTAGCAGTTTGCATAGATCAAATTATCAAACTTCAAAATACCCAGGAAAAATTGTAAAAACAAGATGACAGCAGAAATACAAAGCTGAGTGAGATGTGGTTTAACAGGCGCACGAGTGAAAAGGGACTTAGCAGTCCAGACGCCTGTAGGCCCATCGTGAGTCAGCAGGAGGATGTGGGTGCCAGGAAAACCTCAGGCAGCTCTGGACCCAGTGGAACTTCCAGAAAAAGAAAGGGAATGGCTGAATTTACCCCACACTGGTCAGACCACCCTGGAGGAGGCTTGGCTCTGTCTGGATGCCCCGTCATGTGAGAGGAAAGGGTGTGTCCTGAGTGGAATTACTCAGATTGGGGGTGGGGATGGGGCAGTGGAGGGACTCAAAACTGTGCCAAAAGTTGGACAAGAGGAGGAGATGAGTGCCCTGGAGGAGAAAGGGCTTAGGTGGAGGGGTGAAAGTGTGGGGTCTGCTGCCTGTAACTTCTGCTTGGAAAGCCTTCTCCTTCATCTGCCTGGAGAACTCCTATTCATCCCTTAGGACTCAGCTCCTGCCACTTCTTCTGAGAAGCCTTCCCTCACTTCTCTAAGTAGAACCAGTCATGCCTCCATCGGGACTTCCTCTTCCTGCACCTGGGAGCCAAGTCCCTTCATTCACAAGGAGGAATGTTGGCTGAGCAGTGAACCTGTCCTACTCTTCTTTGCAACCCTAGTGCCTGGCACAATGACTGTTCTTCAGCTAAGGTGTGATTAATTAAACTGTGGGCATGAAGACAGTCACTGAACATTTTGACCATGAGGAAGAAAGATGATATTCTTTCTATGTGGCTTGAAAAAAAAAAAAACGGAACTGGAAGAGAGGGTGGAGATTATGAGAAGATGGATTTCAGCTCAAAATTAGGAAGTGCTTTATAAGAATAATGACGATAGATTTGTTGGGTGTTTTGCTCATCTATGGCTGCATAACAAGTTACTCCAAAACATAGTGGCCTAAAAGGATAAACATTCATTAATTCATACATGTTATGTGAGTCAGGAATTTAGGAGTGGCTTAGAGGAGTGGTTCTGGCGTGGGATCTCTCCTGAGGTTGCAAAGATCCCAGCAGGGGCTGCAGTCAGCTGAAGGCTTAATTGGGGCTGGCGGATGTGCTTCGAGATGGTTCCCTGACCTGGCTGCTGGCAGGAGGCCTCAGTTCCCCCACTGAGGGCCTCTCCATGTAGTACCTGAGTTTCAACCTCATAATATAGTAACTGGCTTCCACCACAGCAAGTGATTTGAGAAAGAGAGCAAGGAGGAAGGGGCAATGTCTTTTCCAACCTAGCCTTAGACATCCCTCTCTGTTATTTCTGTAATTGTCACGTGGGGAAGAGACTACACATAGGGATGAATACTAGGTGGCGAGAATCTTTGGGATCGTCTTGAAGGTTGGCTACCACTAGCAATGTACCAGCATTATGCTAAGTGTTTTATACTGCTTCTCTCCTGTAACTCTCACAACCACCTTAAGAGGATGGCGTGTTTTATTATCTCCATTTTATTTTATTTATTTAAAAATTTTTGGCTTTCAAATTACTTTAATCTTTATTTTTCAAGAATACATTTTATTTATTTATTTATTTATTATCATTATTATTTTTTTGGCTGCGTTGTGTCTTTGTTGCGGCATGCGGGATCTTTCGTTGCAGGGTGCGGGCTTTTCGTTGTGGCATGGGCTTCTCTTTAGTTGTGGAGTGCGGGTTTTCTCTCTTTAGTTGTGGCCCGCAGGCTCAAGAGCGCCTGGGCTCTGTAGTTTGTGGCACGTGGGCTCTCTCATTGAGGCATGCGAGCTCAGTAGTTGTGGCATGCATGCTTAGCTGCCCCGCGGCATGTGGGATCTTAGTTCCCCCACCAGGGATAGAACCCTGCATCCCCTGCATTGTAAGGTGGATTCTTTACCACTGGACCACCAGGGAAGTCCCGCAAATTACTTTAATCTTGATCACAGAAAGAATATATGTACAGATTGTAAAGATGATAGATAGATAGATAGATAAGAAATTGTATAAGCAATTTCCTATGTATTCTCAAATTTACTTAATGGAAGTGTGGATGTCCACGTATATTCTGCAGTTAGATCTGATGGTGTATTTTCAAATTCCCACTTTATAGATACGGAAACTGAAGCACAGAAATATTAATTTGTCCATGATCATATACCTAGAAAATCTCTGAACTTTGGTTTGAAACTAAAAACCCGAAGTCCTTATATTTTGTGCTGTATTCCAGTGCATGATGGTGCCTCTGGGATATCCACTAGTCAGGATGCTGGAGCAGTGATGCTCAATCCTGGCTGCACATACACTCAGCTGGGAAGCTTTTACAAATTCCTGATGCCTGAGCCCAACCTGCAGGTATTCTGATCTCATTGGTCTAGGGTTTGAATCTACTATGCAGGGCTGAGAAACTGACAGCACTGGCTGGGGGTCAGATCACACCTTCCCTGAAGTCCCTTCCAAACATTACATGTTATCACCTGCGTGAAATGAAACATATTTTTATTACCAAGCAGGTAGGGACTCAAATATAATGTGTAGATGAGTACCTAATTGTTATCTCAGGCCCCACGGAGGTAACATCTGAGCTGTAGGCAGGTAGATGTTGAATAGACTGAGAAGGAAGTGTTCCAGCTAGAAGGAAATACTCAGCAGACACCTAATGCCAGGGTAGAGTTTCAGGAATATAAATTACGAACAAGAGGGTTTTTACAGAAGGCCTCCCCCCGATTCTCTAGCTGCCAGACTAACTTCTTGCCTCCTTTGTCCATGTCCCCAGCTTCTACTCCCTGTACACTTTGGTCAGAGACAACTTTCTTGAAGCAGGTACGGAGAATAAACAGAAAAAGGACATAGGGGAAGGAGTTGCTGGAATAATAAATCCCTGTGGAGGAGGGAGAGGGGGGAGAAAATTTCTTTTAAATTAATTCTTGTCCTCTGCTTCTTGAATGTGACATTGACTTTGAACCAGGGGGCCATAATTTCAACTGGTCATTATAAACATTGGAAGAATAGTTGAGGCTTCTATGTGGCTTTCTTGTCAAATCACACCACACCTGCCTACCCTGCTCACCAGTGTAAGCACACCACTGCCAATAACACTAATCCTGGAGGCAGAATGGTATAACATTCACTCATCCAGCAAATGCTGACTGAAGGACTGGGTTGGGGACTGATCTAGACATGAAACATGAAGCCGTGAGTAAAGCAGAGGTCTCGTTTTCATGGAGCTATCCAGAGAGAAAAGCAGATAATCTCTAATGGGTCAGGAAGTAGGCTGACGTCAGAATCCTCGATAGGACGCAAGAGGACACTAGAGAGATGCTTCTGAAATGTTGAAAGAAAGGAATTTTGACCCTAGAATTTTATATCAAGCTAAGCTATCTTTTGAGTGAAGGAATGAATTGAAGATAGTGTCAGGTGCTCTAGGAGACCCTCAGAAGATTTCTCACACAAAGACCTCATTCGAAGACATTGTTGGAGGGAGTTCTCCGGCAAGGAGAAAAATAAAGCCAGAGAATGTTTTGAAATATATGGCATGGAAATAAATTAGTCAAGTTCTTTGCTAGCTGAATAAATGATGACCAAAAAAGAGGGGCTTCCCTGGTGGCACAGTGGTTGAGAATCTGCCTGCCAATGCAGGGAACACAGGTTCGAGCCCTGGTCTGGGAAGATCCCACATGCTGCGGAGCAACTGGGCCCGTGAGCCACAGCTACTGAGCCTGTGCGTCTGGAGCCTGTGCTCCGCAACAAGAGAGGCCCTGACAGTGAGAGGCCCGCACATCGCGATGAAGAGTGCCCCCCCCCAAAAAAAAGAGTGGCCCCTGCTCGCCGCACCTAGAGAAAGCCCTCGCACAGAAATGAAGACCCAACACAGCCAAAAGAAAAAACTAATTAATTAATTAATTTTAAAAAAAGAAAGAAAAGAAAAAGAATAAGCCATAACCCAATCTCCAGACAATACCAAGAGCAGAAATAAAAAAGACCAGAGCTAGTGAAAAGTACCTGGTCCGTGTCTCTTTGGGAGAAAACAAGTAGTTACTAATAAGATTAAGAAGTTAAATGGAGGTGAGTATACATATTAATGTGTGAGAAGTAAACCCCAGAAGAATAAAAATAGAATGTACAACTTTTTCAGACAGAAGCTAGGAAATTTTTGCCTACTGCAAGATCACAAATCTTTTCTCCTATGGTTTCTTCTAGAAATGTTAGTGTTTTAGGTTTTACATTAGGTCTGTGATACGTTTGAGTTAATTTTTGTATATGTTGTGAGATAGGAATCAAAATTCTTTTTTTTGCATATGGATATCTAAATTGTCCTAGAACCATTTCTTGAAAAGACTATCTTTTTCCCACTGAGTTGTCTTTTCACTTTTATTAAAAATCAGTTGTTCATGTATGTGCAGGTCTGTTTCTGGACTCCATTCTATTCCATTGATCTATTGGTCTCATATCAATTTTCTTGGCTTCACATTAAGGGTATAGAAAAAGAAGAGCAAATTAAACCCAAAGTAATTGGAAAAAAAGGAAATAATAAAGACTAGAGTGAAAATCAGTAAACTAGAAAAATGAAACACAATAGAAAAAAATCAATGAAACCAAAAGCTGGTTCTCTGAAAAGATCAATAAAATTGAAAAACCTTTAGCCACACTAATCAGCAAAAAAGGAGAAGACAGAAGTGAGAAAACAGGGATGAGAGAGCTGACATCCCTACAGATTCTATAGATATTAAGGAGATAATAAGGTAATTCAACTTTATGCCAATGAATTTGACAACTTAGATGAAATGGACAAATTTCTTTTTCTTTTTCTTTTTTTTTTTTGGCCACGCTGCACAGATTCCAGGGATCTCAGTTCTCCTACCTGGGACTGAATCCAGGCCACGGCGGTGAAAGCCAGGGATCCTAACAACTAGGCTACCAGGGAACTCCCTGGACAAATTTCTTGAAAGGCACAAACCACCAAAGCTCACTCAAGAAGAAATAGACAACCTGAATAGCCCTATATCTGTTAAAGAAATAGAATCTGAAGTTAAAAATCATCCCACAGGGCTTCCCCGGTGGTGCAGGGGACACGGGTTCGTGCCCCGGTCCGGGAAGGTCCCACATGCCACGGCGTGGCTAGGCCCGTGAGCCACAGCCGCTAAGCCTGCGCATCCGGAGCCTGTGCTTCGCAACGGGAGAGGCCACAACAGTGAGAGGCCCGCGTACCGCAAAAAAAAAAAAAAAAAATCATCCCACAGAGAAAACTTCAGGCCCAGGTAGCTTCACTGGTGAATTCTCACGTGTTTAAGGAAGATATAATACCAATTCTTGACAAACATTTCCAGAAAAATGAAAAGGAGTGAACACTCCCCAACCCATTCCATGAGGCCAGCATTACCCTGATGCTAAATTCAGACACTGCAAGAAAAACAGCAACAACAAAAACAAAAAAAAACTACAGACTTTAATCCCTCGTGACAAATATCCCTCAATAAAATTTTAGCAACATGGTCATGGATAAGTTGACTTAGCAATTCTAAGTTGTCTCCCAGATTAATCTATATATTTATGTAATTCCATTAAAAATGCCAGCAGGATTTTTTTAAGTAAAATTTTATTGAAGTGTAACATATATATAGAACCCCACACCAATCACAAGTATATAACACAATGAATTTTTGCAAAGTGAGTAACTCTATATAATCATGACACAGATAAAAAACTAAAGCATTACCACCACCTCAGGAACACCAGTGGTTCCCCCCAACCCTGGTAACTAGAGAATAGCTTTGCCCGTTTTGAACTTTATATAAAAGGAGTGGGGATGGGGCATAAAAAGAAAACTATAATTGAACAAAATAAGAGCAATTCCTTGAAGAAGATGATGATGGTGATGTGCCATGAATTAAGGGGTATGATTAACTCAACTCTCTCTACCTGAGGTCTCCAAAAACCTACAAAACAAGCTTCCAGAAAACTAAGACTCTGGTGAGCCTAATTTACCAAGTCCAGACATGTGCGAATTCCAGCGGTACACACAATTCAGGGTGAAACTGCTTCCAGCCCCACCAGCTCCAAACAGAACCAAGTCCCTGTTAGGACTAAAAATACCTTTGGCTAGATGTTAGACTCCCAGGTCTTATAAGCTGGACTTTTCTCCTCACCTCTCAAGTTTCTTCATCGGCTAAATAGGTTTACTTGTCCCATCTAACTCACAAGGATTTGAGGAGAAGCTCAAAATATGGAGATGTATATGAAAACAACTTGTAAAGTATTATTAAAATAAAAGCCATCATAATGATTATTTTATTTTTATTTTTTAAAATTTATTTATTTTATTTTTGGCTGCATTATATCTTCGTTGCTGCGTGAGGGCTTTCTCTAGTTGCGGTGAGTGGAGGCTTCTCTTCGTTGTGGTGCGCAGGCTTCTCACTGCGGTGGTTTCTCTTGTTGTGGAGCACAGGCTCTAGGCGCACGGGCTTCAGTAGTTGTGGCTCGCGGGCTCTAGAGCTCAGGCTCAGTAGTTGTGGCACACGGGCTTAGTTGCTCTGCAGCATGTGGGATCTTCCCGGACCAGGGCTCGAACCTGTGTCCCCTGCATTGGCAGGTGGATTCTTAACCGCTGCGCCACCAGGGAAGCCCCATAATGATTATTTTAAAGGAAAAATTTTCCAAGTGATTCCAGCCTAGATTTTTAAAAAAATCTTTATCATTTTTAACATGAAATATTTAGTAAGATGTAAGAAGTATTTTGATTTGTGGGAAAAAGAGGAGCCCCAAATTGTACTCTTTAAATGCCATGGTTTGTGTATATTATTTATTTATGTGTTAAACTTGAGATTATGTGTAATAAACTATCTGTGGTGCAGAGCTATTGATTTTCCTGCATTAGCAGCTGAATTAAATGTGCATTATTCTGGGGTTGGTCACCATGGGGGAAGCTTAAAAAGTTTTGAGGGGGAGTAAGTGAAGCCCATTAAGGCTCTCGAGGCCCCATCTCCCGTTGATCCCTGTCACCCTAGGGAAGTTTTACTGCAATTTGGTCGCATGTACATCCTTGTCTTAATGCCTCCTCTAATGGTGTCTAATAGCAGCGTGGCTACATCGCTTGCTTTATAAAGAAAGAGCTGCCCTCCCCAACCGTGTCTCAGATGTGTTCTAAAAAAGAGTGGTGCCTTTGAGCACCTCCCGTGTAAAATACAAAATTCCTTGGTGAGCTTTTTTTTAGCTGCCCTCCCCAACCGTGTCTCAGATGTGTTCTAAAAAAGAGTGGTGCCTTTGAGCACCTCCCGTGTAAAATACAAAATTCCTTGGTGAGCTTTTTTTTTATTTCATGTTTTTATTAGCTCATTCACTCATTTATTTAACCAACTAACATTTATTGAATAGTTACACGGTTCTGAACATTTAGCCAGCTGTAGACTTTATCCTCAAGTTTAATACTTATCTCTGTGATCAAGTGCCTGGAAATGAATTACTACCCCCTTGTTGTCCATGGAGAATATTAAGATGTTAGAAGAAGTAAAGAGGTGGAGCTCTGGATTGAATACCCACCTCCATCACCTATAACAGCTGGGCGACCTTGGTCAAGTTATGTTTCAGAATCAACTGAGCTTTTCCTTGTAGCCCAGTAGATGATCAATTTATATAAATGTAATATATGTGTTTGAAGCAAATGATATTTAGTGTGTATAGGGTAAAAAGTTTGGTATAGAGTCATTAAATCAATGCAATAAATTATTTATTAGAATTTTCTATATTCTTATAGATTTTTTTCTTCATCTTTCAAATTAAAAATATGACCAGAGTGCATTTAGGTCTTGTTTAAATCAATTTTACCTCACACTCTTTGACCTTTTGAACTTCAGGGTCACTATTTTCAGCTCTTGAATGCTCCCCCCGCCCCTTGATTCTTTGAATGTTTCTCCTATTTTATCAGTTCTGTGCTCAATTCTTTAGCCAGAATTCCAAAATCTTCAAATTCTCTGAAAACCAAAAATTTTCTCAGGAGGTGGCAACGCTTACTTGGCAGTAAATCCTGCCCAGGCATGATATGAGACTATTTATTGTCTTTATTTATTTCCCTCAGTGTTTCACTGCAGAAATGTAATATTTTTGATTGCAGAGTGCTGACCTAGACCCCATGAGGGATGTATGTATTATCCGTGGATACACTACGTCACCTCTCTAAAACCCCCCGAATGCCGACTCCAGAAGCACATCTGACTCCAGGGGTTTTGAATAAAGAACTGTTAGCCTGTATGTCTACCTTGGATCTCCTGAATAAGCCCTCCGCATCACTTTTGGTTTTGTAATTTTCATATGCATCCTGAGTTCTAGGTGAATTTCTTAAGTTTATCTTCTTCACTAAATTAATTTTTGGCAGCTCTGCCTCCAAGAAGTTTTTCATTTGGCATTTGTTGTTTCCTTCTCCGTGAAAATGTTTCCGGATCTCAGAGGGATCCCTCCTTACGACTTCTTGCTCTGTATTGGCCAACGTTCCCTTCAATTTGGCTGGATAAGGACATGAAGCAGAAGCTCTGTGAGCCAGGGCCCTTTCACATGCAAGAAACAGAAACCCAGCTGGAAGTGGCTTGAGGGAAACGGGGACTTTATTGGAAAGACACTGGGGAAGCTGACAGAATGAAGGCAGAGTCTCAGAAACGAGGATGTCTCCAGGGACCTCAGAGAGGGATTGAAACCAGGGTCTTCACGGTGCCGGCTCTCTCTCTGTCTCTGTCTCTCTGTCTCTCTCTCTCTCTCCCCTTGCTTAGCCTTACTGGCTTCATTTTCTCCTACTGCAGTTGGATTTTTGCCCTCTGGTTAGAAACAAGAACACTAGTAACACCAAATTCATACCCTTTCAGCTCTGTAACTCAAGAGGCGATAGAATTCCTCTCTTCTGGCTTCACGAAATATTTCGGGGATAGGCTTATCGGTCTACCCTGGGTCTCATTCCCAGACCTGTGTCCATTGGATGAAGCCAGTTGTCAAAAGAGGTGGGGGAGGGATGCTGAGCAGATTAAACAATAACATCCACTTCATACATTTTCTAAAATGTTGCGTAAACTTACTTCAAATTGGAGAATTCCTCCTTATTCTCCAGGGTGGTCCTCTTCTTTGGATTTGCAGAATCTTTTCATAGATACGGTGATGTCTCCCCGTTTGTTTGTTTTGGGGGAAAGCCCTACTGGATGCAGGTACTGCCTGGTGCAGCTGTCTGCTTGGAGAGAAAGCCCTGCTGTGCAGGCTTCCGTCCTGCTGTGTCTGCCTGTTCTCACCCTCCACTGTCAGAATTAGCCTAGCACCAAGTCCAGAAGCATTTCAATGGCATCCTTTATAGTGTTGTGTCTGTAAGGGCTCTGTTTGTTACAAGTAACCCAAACCCCACTCAAACTGGCTTAAAAAAAAAAGAGGATTTATTGGGTCCCATAACTGGAAAAGTTCATCACTAGGGGTGGTTGGATATGATACAACCAGGGCTTCAGCTTTGGTTCTTGGGATTCTCCTGAGTTGGATTCGTCTTGCACTAGTAGCAGGATGGCTGCCACAATTCAGAGCCTCACCTGACCACATCCAGAGGAAGCCAAATGGCCTCTTCTGGTAGGTATCTCTCAAGCAGGAGGATGTAACTTTTTCAGAAGCTTACAGCAAACTTCTCTTTACACCTTATTGGCTGCATCTGGTTACCAACCCCTTTGTGAACTTGTTCCCATGTCCAGAGAATCGGTGTGTGTTAATTGACTGGGTTCTTGAACCAATAAATGGCAGGGGGATAAAAGTCCTCTCAGGGCAAGCAGGCCAGCTCTTGGTGCTGGGCATGAGGTCAGTTCTTCTGGAAGCACACAGTTATGTGAGGGAAGATGGGAACCTGAATAAAAGCTGGGGTGCTGCTGGGAAGGAGGGAATGGGGGCTGGGTAGGAAACCCATAAATAGGACTCTACTTGGTTTCCACGTCTGAAGCAAGTTCTCACCATTTAAAACTCTGTTGGAAATTCCCCATGAGAATCTGGGAGGGGATAAATTCAGTGTTTATACTCACCTTGCTATTTTACCCCCAAGCCGTTAGAGATCACCCAACTCAAGCCCCTCACCTTACAAATAAGGACACTGAAACCCAAAGAGAAAAGTGGCTGCCCAAGGTCAACTGTGGCTACAGCTGGCTGTAAAGTCCTTTAAACCTTCCCAGCTGTTTTTCTGAGACGTGTGCTGGCCAATTTCATGTGTCAACTTGGTTAGGTCATGGTACCCAGATATTGGTCAAACATTCTAGATGTTTCTGTGAAGGTATTTTTAGGAAGAGATTAACATTTAAAGTAGTAGACTTTGAATAAAGCAGATGACCATGATGTGGGTGGGCCTCATCCAACCAGTTGAAGCCCTTGATAGAAAAAAGACCAGCTCAGGCTTCCCTCCTGGCACACTGGTTAAGAATCCGCCTGCCGGGCTTCCCTGGTGGCGCAGTGGTTGAGCGTCCGCCTGCCGATGCAGGGGACACGGGTTCGTGTCCCGGTCCAGGATGATCCCACATGCCGCGGAGCAGCTGGGCCCGTGAGCCATGGCCGCTGAGCCTGCGCGTCCGGAGCCTGTGCTCCGCAACGGAAGAGGCCACAGCA
>NW_020172446.1:2734993-2748200 GCF_003031525.2 Neophocaena asiaeorientalis asiaeorientalis
AAAAAGAATCCGCCTGCCAATGCAGGGGACACGGGTTCGAGCCCTGGTTCGGGAAGATGCCACGTGCTGCAGAGCAACAAAGCCCGTGCGCCACAACTACTGAGCCTGCGCTCTACAGCCCGCAAGCCACAACTACCGAGTCCACGTGCCACAACTACTGAAGCCTGCATGCCTAGAGACCGTGCTCCACAACAAGAGAAGCCACCACAATGAGAAGCCTGTGCTCCGCAACAAAGAGTAGCCCCCACTCGCCACAACTAGAGAAAGCCTGCGCACAGTAACGATGACCCAACACATCCAAAAATAAATAAAGATAAAATTAATTAATTAAAAAAAAAAGAAAGAACAAAGACCAACTTCTCCAGAAGAAAAGGAAATTCTGCCAGCAGACCACACTGGGCTCAAGCTGAATGCTTCCCTGGGTCTCCAGCCTCCCGCCTACCCTGCGGATTTTGAACTCACCAGCCTCCACAATCAAGTGAGCCAATTCCTGACAATACATCCCTCTCTCCATATACAGCATACCTCGTTTTACTGTACTGCACTGTATGGCGCCTCGCAGATGTCGCCACTTTTTACAAATTGAACGTTTGTAGCAACACATTCCACAAAGAAGAATAAGGATGCTGCTCTGCACTGAGTGTAAGGAAACTGATTTCTTGAGATGGAATCTGCTCCTGGTGAAGACGCTGTGAAGATTATTGAACTGACAACAAAGGATTTAGAATACTACATAAAATTTGTAAGCAGCAGCAGGGTTTGAGAGGACTGACTCCAATTCTGAAAGAAGTTCTATGGTGGGTAAAATGCTATCAAATTGCATTTCATGTTACAGAGAAATCATTCATGAAAGGAAGAGTCAATCTATACGGCAAACTTCATTGTTGTCTTATTTTAAGAAATTGCTACAGCCGCCATTATCAAAGGGAAGACCCTCCACCAGCAAAAAGATTACAATTCGCTGGAATATATACATATACACATGTATATATGTTTATGTATACATATAAATGAATCACTTTGCTATACACCTGAAACACTGTCAATCAACAATACTTCAATAAAAAAGCGGAACAAAACAAACAAAGGACTACGACTTACTGAAGGCTCAGATGCTGGTTTGCATGTTTTAGCAATAATGTATTTTTATTTTTATTTTTTATTTTTATTTTTTTGCAGTACACGGGCCTCTCACTGTTGTGGCCTCTCCCCTTGCGGAGCACAGGCTCCGGACGCGCAGGCTCAGCGGCCATGGCTCACGGGCCCAGCCGCTCCGCGGCATGTGGGATCTTCCCGGACCAGGGCACGAACCCGTGTCCCCTGCATCGGCAGGCGGACTCTCAACCACTGCGCCACCAGGGAAGCCCCAAAGTATTTTTATTTTTAAAAAAATATTTATTTGTTTATTTGGCTGTGCCAGGTCTTAGTTGTGGCACGTGGGATCTTTAGTTGCAGCATGCATGCGGGCTCTCTCCTGACCAGGGATCGAATCAGGGTCCCCTGCGTCAGGAGCACCAAGTCTTAACCACTGGACCGCCAGGGAAGTCCCAATGAAGTATTTTTTTAATAAGATTTTTTTAAATTAATTAATTAATTATTTTAAAAATTTTGGGCTGCATTGGGTCTTCATTGCTGCTCGCGTGCTTTCTCTAGTTGCAGCGCGCGGCGGCTACTCTCCGTGTGGTGCGCGGGCTTCTCATTGCGGTGGCTTCTCTTGTTGCAGAGCACGGGCTCCAGGTGCATGAGCCTCAGTAGTTGCAGCACACGGGCTCAGTAGTTGTGGCGTACAGGCTTAGTTGCTCTGTGGCATGTGGGATCTTCCCTGGCCAGGGCTCGAAGCCGTGTCCCCTGCATCGGCAGGTGGATTCTTGACCACTGCGCCACCAGGGAAGCCCCTAATAAAGTATTTTTAAGTTAAGGTTTCTACATTGCTTTCTAAAAGACATAATGCTATAGCACACTTAATAGACTACAGTACAGTGTAAACATAACTTTTGTATGCACTGGGAAGCCAAAAAATTCATGTGACTCACTTTATTGCAATATTCGCTTTATTTTGGTGGTCTAGAACAGAACTCTCAATATCTCTGAGGTCTGCCTGTATATACACAACCTATTGGTTTTGTTTCTCTGGACTGATAGACCATCATTACTTCCCTAAAGACCCGACCAGCTCTTTATCCTAACCTTGGACGTAGACCTACATTTTAAGAAATAATTTTCGAAAAGAGCCATTGTTCAGCAATGGGTACAGGATTATTAAATAACTAGTTTCATGTCGGTGATAAGTTGGTGGAGTTTTCCCAACTGTACCAAGGAGGTAACAGCAGGAAAGAGGCTCACCCTGGGAAAGGTCAGAGTCAGGTTAAACATCAACAAGGATCCTTTCCTCCCTGCTGTGTCACTTCCTGTTTGGCGCAATCTATCCATGTGGTCAGAATCCGCTGTATGCCACCAGGCTCCCTGTGGTTGCCCCATGGGCTGCCCACATCCATTCCCGCTAAACCGTATCCAAAATTTCCTTCTGGGGCATTATCCCTCCCTGACTGGGTCATTGTGGTGCTGCTCTCCAATGGGAACTCAAGGGGCCAGATCTGCCTCTCCTGGCTCAAGTTCAGCCGCAGCAAGAGTGCACGGCTTCAGCTCAGTCAACCAGGTACTTTCCCTGAGGACTTTGAATCTTGAGCAAATGACATGATACTGGGCTTCCCTGGTGGCACAGTGGTTAAGAATCCGCCTGCCAATGCAGGAGACACGGGTTCGAGCCCTGGTCTGGGAAGATCCCACATGCCACGGAGCAACTAAGCCCGTGCGCCACAACTACTGAGCCTGTGCTCTAGAGCCCGTGAGCCACAGCTACTGAGCCCCCGAGCTGCAACTAATGAAGCCCACACGTCTAGAGCCCGTGCTCCTCAATAAGAGAAGCCACCACAATGGGAAGCCCGCTCACCTCAACGAAGAGTAGCCCCCACACCGCAGGTAGAGAAAGCCCGCACGGAGCAACAAAGACTCAACACAGCCAAATAATAATAACAATAATAAAATAAAATAAATTTTAAAAAAAAGACATGATACTAAGAAAGAAAGGTTGGCGCCATCCATTGCAGTCGAGGCGGAAGAGGCATCAATATTTTGAACAGGCTCCTCTGGTTATGAAACAATTTCTGGACTTTCTGTGAACACTGCCCAGCTTCTTGGCCCTCCAGAGGGCTCTTAGTTGCTGATGTTTCCAGGTCTGACTCTCAGATTCCCATGAATTCTGACAGCCCCTGTGAGCCTTTGCTTGAGTTATCCAGAATTGGCTTCTATAATGGACAACCACGACCTCTGACCAATACACATCCTGGGCACTACTTCTAACATAGTGGTAAGTCATTTCACTTCCATGAGCCTCAGTTTCCTCATATGTAAAATTAGGAAATGGGAATTGATCTGTGTTCTATTGTTCAAATATTTTTCAGCCACAAAAAAAAAAAAAAAAAATTGTGCGTAAACGAAATCTTCCTGAGGGGAGCAGATAAATCACAAAACTGATCAATGCAGCACTGCTCTGGCTAAAGAATTTCAAAACTCCAGAATCCTGTCCCCTTAGCTCTTTCTCGGTAGCACCCCACTGTGACTTCTGCTCTAATATAATGGGAAAGGATTACACTTCCCCTCTCTCACTGCAGCAAAAGACAGGCTGGGTTGACTTCATTAACTCAGGGAGGCATCATGCCTTCAGTTTCTCATTGACAAAGATTTGTTTCCTCTTGAAGAAATGTGCTAAGCACACGCTTATGAAATGTTTAAACACACACACACACGCACACACACACACACATACGCAGTCAGTCAATTTCACTGCCAAGTTTTAAGAGCACTCTTTATTGTGGAGAAGACACAACAAAATCACAAAAAGCAAACAACAACAAAGTATTGGAGTGGGGATGTCGTACTACTCTTTTGAAAGCCTCTGTGAACATATGTCTTGTCCATTTTAGATGATTTTATTAGGTCTTTGAGGGATAGAATTGAAACTTCCTTCATGATAAATACATACATTAGTAGTTTTGTGGCTAAAACAAAACAAGTATAACTTTCACCACTAAGATCTTCTGTATTTACAATGGAAAAAAGACAGTCTCTTCAGCAAGTGGTGCTGGGAAAGCTGGACTGCCGTATGTAAATCAATGAAGTTAGAACACACCCTCACACCATACACAAAAATAAATGCAAAGTGGCTTAAAGACATGACACCATAAATCTCTTAGAAGAGAAAATAGGCAAAACATTCTCTGACATAAATTGTACCAATGTTTTCTTAGGTCAGTCTCCTAAGGCAATAGAAATAAAAGCAAAAATAAACAAACGAGACCTGATCAAATGTACAAGCATTTGTACAGCAAAGGAAATCATAAACAAAATGAAAAGACAACCTATGGACTGGGAGAAAAATATTTGCAAATGATATGACTGACAAGGGCTTAATTTCCAAAATATACAAACAGTTCATACAACTCAACAACAAAAAAACAAACAATCCAATCGAAAAAAAATGGGCAGAATGGGACTTCCCTGGTGGCGCAGTGGTTGAGAGTCTGCCTGCCGATGCAGGGGACACGGGTTCGTGCCCTGGTCCGGGAGCATCCCACATGCTGCGGAGCGGCTGCGCCTGTGAGCCATGGCCGCTGAGCCTGTGCGTCCGGAGCCTGTTGCTCCGCAATGGGAGAGGCCACAACAGTGAGAGGCCCGTGTACCGCAAAAAAAAAAAAAGGTTAGAATGGGAATTCCCTGGCAGTCCAGCGGTTGGGACTGCACACTTTCACTGCAGAAGTTACAGGTTCAATCCCTGGTCAGGGAACTAAGATCCTGCATGCCACGTGGTGCTGGGAAAAAAAAAAAGGAAAGAAAACTGGGCAGAGCACCTAAACAGACATTTATCTAAAGAAAACATACAGATGGCCAACGGGCACATGAAAAAATGCTCAACATCACTAATTAATTATTAGAGAAATGCAAATCAAAACTGCAGTGAGGTACCACCTCACACCAGTCAGAAGGGCCATCATTTAAAAAGTCTACAATACTGGAGAGGGTGTGGAGAAAAGGGAACACTTCTACCCTCTTGGTGGGAATGTAAGTTGGTGCAGTCACTATGGAGGTTCCTCAAAAAGCTAAAAATAGAATGATCCAGCAGTCCCACTCCTGGGCACATATCCCAACAAAACTATAATTTGAAAAGATACATGCACCCCAGTGTTCACAGCAGCACTATTTACAACAGCCAAGACATGGAAACAACCTAAATGCCTATTGACAGATGAATGGATAAAGAAGATGTGGTACAGGGACTTCCCTGGTGGTCCAGTGGGTAAGCCTCTGAGCTCCCAATGCAGGGGGCCCGGGTTTGATCCCTGGTCGGGGAACTAGAGCCCCTAAGTTGCATGCCACAACTAAGAGTCCACATGCCACAACTAAGAAGTCTGTGCGCCACAACTAAGAGTCTGCAACCTGCAGCTAAGACCCAGAGCAGCCTAACTAAATAAATACTTAAATAAAAAATGATGTGGTACATATATACAATGGAATACTACTCAGCCATAAAAAATAATGAAATAATGCCATTTACAGCAACATTGATGGACCTAGAGAATATCATACTAAATGAAGTCAGTCAGAAAAAGACAAATACCGTATGAAATCACTTATATGTGGAACCTAAAATGTGACACATAAGACTTCCTGGTGGTCCAGTGGGTAAGACTCTGCGCTCGCAATACAGGGGGCCCGGGTTCTATCCCTGGTTGGGGAACTAGATCCTGTATGCATGCCACAACTAAGAGTCCACATGCTGCAGCTGAGACCTGGTGCAGCTAAAATAAATAAATATTTAAAATATGACACAAATGAACTTATCTACAAAACAGAGACAGACTCGCAGGTATAGAGAACAGACTTGTGGTTGCCAAGGGTGGGGGAGGGATAGACTGGGAGATTGGGATTAGCAGATGCAAACTATTATATACAGAATGGATAAAAAATAAGATCCTACTGTATAGCGCAGGGAACTATATTCAATATCCTGTGATAAACCATAATGGAAAAGAATATGAAAAAGAATGTATGTATATGTATAACTGATTCACTTTGCTGTACAGCAGAAATTAACACAACATTGTAAATCAACTATTCTTCAATAAAATAAAATTTAAAAATTATTTGGTGTATTTAGGATCATGTGAGAAACTCAACACTATCCCTCCCCTTGGCCTGTTGTGCTAAGAATTTGCACACACAGTCTGGTTTACTCTCAAACAACTCTCTGGGGAGGTATCATTTCTGAGTCTTATTTTATAGCTGAGGACACTGAGGCTCAGAGAGGTTAAGTAATCTACCTAAGCTCACACAGCTAGTAAGTAGCCACTAACTGCATGGCTCCAAACTTGTATTCTTTCAAATACGATATTCTACTCATCTAGATAATGCTATGCATCTGGATCTTTCAAAATGTGGAATAAGCTGACTTTATATTTGTGGTCATTCAGCTTTCTAATCCAGATATGCCTCAAAGGGGAGACCTGGAACTCATGGCCGAAGAAGCACCAGAAACCTCTGGACACCTCTTTTGGGTCCCAAATGCCTTTGCAGGGACACTAGCAGAGTCATTTCTTAAAAAGAGCAATCCTTTTAACCCTGGGCAATTTTCTTTCCCTATAGTCAGTTAAAATTTCCTCTGGGAAAGCAAACTAACTTTAATAAACCATAATCAAGAAGAGGAATTTGCAACTAAAAACAGCTTTTTGTGAAAATGAATTCTCTGAATCCTTCTCTGTTACTCTACATATATCATCAAATAGTAACTGAAGATAATTGTGGGATTATAGGATATGGGACATGACCTTCCTCAAACAATTATGACCTTCCTCAAACAATCCTAATTAAAAAAAATATTTATTTATCTATTTGTTATTTTGGCTGCACCGGGTCTTAGTTGCAGCATGCAGGATCTCTGCTGTGGCATGTGGACTTCTTAGTTGTGGCATGCATGTGGGATCTAGTTCCCCAACCAGGAATCAAACCCAGGCCCCCCGCACTGGGAGCAGACAGTCTTACCCACTGGTCCACCAGGGAAGTCCAACAATCCTAATTTTTAATTCTTGGTTATCAACCACTTTGTCTATGCCAGTTGTTCCCATTTCTAATAATGATGGTTCTCTGTAGATAATCCAAAGAGTATTCATCCCAATGGAGTTCACCACTATTTGCACATTGGTGTTTTATCATTAAATGAGATAATACATATCTAGGTACTGGTCCTGCATATTGCCACCATGTAACTGAATGACCTTGGATAAGTCACATGAACTCATTGGGCTTTACCTTTTTTTTTAATTAATTAGTTTATTTATTTTGGCTGTGTTGGGTCTTCATTGTTGCACGCAGGCTTTCTCTAGTTGTGGCGAGCGGGGGCTACTCTTCATTGTGGTGCACGGGCTTCTCATTGCAGTGGCTTCACTTGTTGCAGAGCATGGGCTCTAGGTGCATGGGCTTCAGTAGTTGTGGTACACGGGCTCAGTAGTTGCTGCTCGCGGGCTCTAGAGCACAGGTTCAGTAGTTGTAGCACATGGGCTTAGTTGTTCCGTGGCATGTGGGATCTTCCCGGACCAGGGCTCAAACCCGTGTCCCCTGCATTGGCAGATGGATTCTTAACCACTGCACCAACATGGAAGTCCCTCCTTACTTTCTTTATCTCAAAAAATGAGGGATTTAGATGAAACACTTTGTACTTCAACTCTTTATTCTAATTTTGCTGGTTGCTTTAAAGGACCTGAGAGCCATGCAATCCCAAATGTGTCCAGGAGAGGTCAGAAGAAGTCACTAAAAGCTCTGAGGTCTACATTAATCCCAGTTACCAGTGTAAATACAGTTTTACTGTAAATACAGTATTTACCAGTGTAAATACAGTTTTTCCCATTCTGCCCATTTTTTTAGGGACAGTTTTACGGAGTCCCTACTCTCTGTTATTTACCTGATCTTTAAGGTTGGGCCAGACATAAAGGCAGGTCTTTTTCTTAAAGGATTAAAGCAGAGATGCATTGTCTGTTTTGGGCCTCTTTATCAAATGTAAAGCCATTTCCCAAAGGGTGAGCAAAGGTAAATTGCCTGACAGAGGTGATACAAAGGTATACTTAGAGTTAATATAAACAGTAAGCTTGCTACAGAAAATTCCATTCATCAAAAATCTTTCTTTATAACAAAGGATTCCTAACCCTACTTAATGACCTATTTACTTTGAAAAATATTTACCTCAGCAAAACTCTTCCTTTTTTTTGTGTGTGTGTGTGTGTTTTTTTTGGCCACGCAGTCTGTGGGATATTAGTTCCCCCACCAGGGATCCAACCCACAATCTCAGCAGTGAAAGCGCTGCGTCCTAACTACTGGACCGCCAGGGAATTCCCCAAAATTTTTTCTTTTTTTCCCCCGCTTTATTGAGATATAATTGACAGATAACATTGTGTAAGTTTAAGATGTACAACTTAATGAACTGATATATGTATACTGTGAGAAATGATTACCACAATAAGATTAGTTAATGCAACCATCACCTCTCATAGTTAAAATCTGAAAAATTCTCACAATGGGGTTGGACCCCATCAGAAAAATTATTCGGGAAATGCACCATTACAGAGATGGAGACTTCTAGTAAATATTTAAATATGATAAGCATTGCTTTTTTAGGCAGAAACTGGAGGACTGGTTTAAATGTGAATTGAGGCGGAGGAGTTGGGAATTAAAGAAAGCCCTGCGGCCAGGTCAAACCCATCCCAGCTGTTTAAAGAAAATGCCTATACTTAGGCAGAATTAGGTGGCTAAAGATTTGAGCTCTGGGTAAAACAGATCTACGTTTGAACCTTGTTAAAGTTACTTAACCTCCCTAAGAGATAAACTCCTCAGTGGACTTATCTATAAAGTGAAGATAGTGATAAAGCCTCCTAAGATTGTTCCGAGGATTAAATGAGATAATACATGTTAAGAATTTAGCAAAGCAAAAAAAAAAAAAAAGAATTTAGCAAAGCATCTGCCACCTACCACGTGATCACTAGGAGAGAGCTATTGCCATTATATGTTATTGGTGAGGAGTTACTGTTTTTAGTAAAAAACAAACAAGGAGGAAAATCACATGCCTTTTTCTTTTCTTGTTTTATTTTCTTTTTTTTAATGTTTTTTCATTTTCTTTTTTTTTAACCATGGCTTTTTCTAAACCTTTTATCTTGACTATCCCAGACTAGGTTCAATGTCTGCTGTGTGATGCAGCCATCGCAGCTGACAGACCCTGACCTGGTCACCTGGCCCGTCGACTGGCACCACCACCCCCGTCTTGGGCAGCTCTGAAGTCCAGCAGAGGCAACTGGATGCCCGATGCCCATCACACTTCCTGCCAGCCCATCAGCAACAGTTGGAGACCTTCTCCCTATGGACAGGGACCTTCCGCACTCCCAAGCCTCACCTGCAAGGGCGACGTTTGCTCCCGGCTCAGTGGCAAGCTCTTCCTCCCGATTCTCCACCTTTGGCCTCGGGGCCTTTACTTTTTATCTAATGCAGCGCTTAGTTTTTCCTTAATGCAGCACTCAATTTCCTGATTGTCATTACTATGTTTCTCCTGCTATGCCAGGCTTCTCCGGGTTGAGGCCTGTGCCCGTCTGTCCCACCGTCATAGACCCGTGGGCCAGCCACGGAGGATGCACTGCATTATGAGGACAGCCAAGAGCAGGGGGCCGAGAAGAGCAGGGAGCCGGGGGTATGTCCCGAGGAGAGAGAAGCTGTGTCATGCTGTGCTTCTAGGATGAAGTGTACAAACAGTGCAGTGAGCGGGGCCAGGGCAGGGTGTGGGTTCCTGAGAAGTTCAGAGGGGGTGAGCAGGGGGCGTGATTACACGGAACCCTCCAGACCAGATATGGTGTGCAATGCCTGGCGGAGACAGGGGTCAAACAGGGATGGGCAGAGACAGGACCGGCTACCATCTGCCCACATTCCAGAGACCATTCCAAGGACCAGTAGCCAAGGGACCTCCCAATGACTCCAGTTCAAAACTGAAGATTAAAAACAAGACAGTTGCTTCCTTGCGCTGACCGTAGCTCAGAGCTCCTTGGAAAGGGTTTTAAATCTTAGGGTTTCTGTTTGCTCAAAATGAAAAGAAAGTGGGAGGAAGTACTGATTCAAAGAGAAATGTTCTGCTTCTGTCTGAAGATAACTGAATCCTGACCCTGACTCTGGCAACTGTCTTGCTGAGACCCAGCCAAGCTCTGTACTCCTCTGGCCTTGCTTTTGGTGCCTGTACCAGAGCTCCGGGGTAACAATGGCAAGCCCCCGCCTTGAGGAATGGGGGAAGCAGTGAGAGTAATTTGTGATTGCTGGTATGTGATGCCCACGTACCTCAAACACAGCATGGGAGACACGCAGCTGTCATGTGAGTTAAGATGTTTTTATAAAACTAAAAAAAGATACTGGGCTTCCCTGGTGGCGCAGTGGTTGAGAGTCCGCCTGCCGATGCAGGGGATGCGGGTTTGTGCCCCGGTCCGGGAAGATCCCACATGCCGCGGAGCGGCTGGGCCCGTGAGCCATGGCCACTGAGCCTGCGCGTCCGGAGCCTGTGCTCCGCAACGGGAGAGGCCACAACAGTGAGAGGCCCGCGCACCGCAAAAAAAAAAAAAGATACTTCACACCCAGTAGGATGTGAACTATCCCAAAAATCCCAGAAAATAACAAGTGTTGGTGAGGATGCAGAGAAATTGGAGCCCTTGTGCACTTTCGGTGGGACTGTAAAAGGGTGCAGATGTTGCAGAAAACAGTAGGGAGGTTCCTCAAAAAATTAAAAATAGAACTACCATATGATGTGGCAATTCCTCTTGGGGGTATGTACTTGAAAGAATTGAAAACAGGGTCTTGAAGAGATATTTGTACACCCACGTTCACTGCAGCATGCTTCACAACAGCCAAAGTGTGCTCATCTACGGATGAATAGATAAACAAAATGTGGTATAGACATACAATGGAATATTATTCAGCCTTGAAAAGGAGGGAAATTCTGACACATGCTACAACGTGGATGAAACTGGAGGACATTATGCTAAGTGAAATAAGCCAGGGACTTCCTTGGTGGTCTGGTGGTTAAGACACTACGCTTCCATTGCTGGGGGGAGCAGGTTCCATCCCTGGTCGGGGAACTAAGATCCCACATGCCTTGTGGCTTGGCCAAAAAAAAAAAAAAAAGTGTAATAAGCCAGTCATGAAAGGACAAATACCATATAATTCCATTTACATGAGATACTTAGGGTAGTTAAATTCATAGAGATCGAAAGTAGAATGGTAGCAGCCAGGGGCTGGCGGGAGGGGGGTATGTAGAGTTACAGTTTAATGGATGGAAAGTTTCTGTTTTACAAGATGACAGTAGTTGTGAGGGTGGATGGTGGTGATGGCTGCCCAACACGTGAATATACTCCTGAACTGCAAATTTAAAAGTGGTTAAGAATGGTCAATTTTATGTTATGTATATTTTTCTGCAATAAAAAAAAAATTGGATAGTAGATAACTAATAAGAACATACTGGGACTTCCCTGGTGGTGCAGTGGTTAAGAATCTGCCTGCCAATCCAGGGGACACGGAATCGAGCCCTGTTCCGTGACGATTCCACATGCCGCGGAGCAACTAAGCCCGTGCACCACAACTACTGAGCCTGCACTCTAGAGCCCGCGAGCCACAACTACTGAGCCCACGTGCCACAACTACTGAAGTCCACGCGCCTAGAGCCCGTGCTCCACAAGAGAAACCACTGCAATGAGAAGCCTGCACACTGCAATGAAGAGTAGCCCCCGCTCACCACAACCAGAGAAAGCCTGCACGCAGCAATGAAGACCCAACGAAGCCAAAAGTAAAATTAAATCTTAAAAAAAAAATACGTTGAAGTAAATGAAAATAAAACATACCAAAAAAAATTTTTAAAAAGACCTGCTGTATAAAATAAATAAATAAAATAAAATTCAAATTTAAAAAATTGGAAAAAAAGAAAAAATTTAGCATGTGTTGTTGGAAAAATCTCTTTGGGAAAATGTTAAAGTAAATAATGAACATGTACACATTGTACTTATAATAAAAGTATGTGGAATGAAACTGAGCAGGACCCTGTGGGGCCTTCCCGGGGATAGACCTCCCCGCCCCAACCCCTTGTCCCATGTCTTTTGCTGATGGAAAAGATTTAGCCTCCTAGGCCTTCCCCAAGTTCTAAAGAGCGAATTTAATCAGAGAAGTCAGAACATGCAGAATCAAAGGAAAACAGTCAAGCAAGACAAAATAATAATAGTTTAGCCATAAAAACAAAGGACCTTTGCTTCCTCCTCAAAGGCTATAGATAATAATCTGAGCCATGACCTTGAGTTGTCTTAAAGATACTGAACCCCCCATCAGGTGGAAGAAGTTAACTGCATGCTGGCCACCAGGACGTAGACCCCAGACCAGAAGGTTGACAATTGAGATTGCTGAAACATCACCCTGTTACTTCACCATCAACCAATCAGAGAACTGTCCACGAGCTGATCACGCATCCTGTGGCGCATTCCATCACACTCTCTAAAACCCCTTCCCTGAAAGCCACTGGGGAGTTCGGGTCTTTTGAACGTCGTTCTCTTTGCTTGGCGCCACGCAATAAACACTGTACTTTCCTTCACCACAACCCAGTGTCAGTGGATTGGCTTTGCTGCGCTTAAGCAGACCCAAGTATGGTTCAGTAACCGGAACCCCAAAAGGGCAATAACGCTGTTCCTTCCATTTTATAGACAAGGAGAATGAGCCGTAGGGAGAATTAGGCAATTTGCCTAAGTGTAGACAGCTACTAAACAGCAGGTCCCAGGCATGCATGACTGCAAAGCTGGTGCTCTTAAACTCCTTCTGGGTCTCTTCTCTCACAGGGAGCTCCCTGCTTTGCTCATCCTGTTTCAGCAGCACTGGCAAGCTTGGGGTTCCCCCCACAGTCCTGCCTCAGGACCTTTGCAGGTACTGCTCTCTCCACCTGGACTGTGATTCCCCCAGATACCTATCTACACGGCTCCTTCCTCCATCACTCCTTCAGGTCTCTGCCCACCTGTCACCTTATTACAGAGGAGGCCTTCCCCCAACACAGTAAACTAGTATACCTCCTCTCCCCATCTCTTTCCCCCTCCCTCTCCCCCTC